>NW_006400004.1:995862-1036069 GCF_000299155.1 Elephantulus edwardii
TTTCCAAAAAATAGCCCTTTCTAGCAACAATTCCAGAGTATGAGATGAAGCTTTTCCATCCTTGCTTCCAAGGAATACTCTGGCCACACCTTTTACAAGACATATCTTTACATTCTTTAGGCGGCTCATGGATATTAAGTACAGTTCTCCAGCACCACAACCCAAAGGCATCATTTCTCTGTTATCCTTATTTACTTTTCATTTTTTACATGCATACAAAGTTATTGAAAAGATCATGGCTTGAGTTTGGCACACCTTGGTCTTCAAACACACATTATGGCTTTTCAGTATTTTAGAGAGGTACTTGACTGTGGAGTTTCCCACTACAGTATGTCTTCTGATCTCGCAACTGCTTATGTCAACTATATTGATTATGGATGAAAGTAAGATGAAGTTGTTGACAGTTTAAATATTTTCTCCTTCGTCGTGATGTTCCCTTGCAATCCAGTGGTGAGAATTTTTTGGGTGTTTTGATCATGAGATGCAAACCATATAGAAAGCACTGTCCAAAGCAGTAATATCTTCCTTATCTCCCAACTGCTGGTATCATGGGGTTGATGGTGGATCCAAGTAAGATGAAATCATTGATAGTTTTAATCCTTTAGCCATCTCTCATGATGTTGTCTAATGTATGCCTGATCCAAGCCTTAATATTTTCAGTTGTATCTTATACATGTAAAAGTTGAACAACAAATAAAAAACTTAAGAAATATTAATGCCTTTGAATTGTGGTCTTGGTGAAGAGCATTCAATGAACAGACAAATCAGTCTTGAAGAAATTACATTCAGAGTGCTCCTCAGAGGCAAGAATGGTGAAACTTCATCTCACTCACTTGGGGCATATTTTCAGGAGCAATCAATCCTTAGAGAGATAGCATGCTGAGAATATTTGAGGCTTGGTGAAAGGGAGGAAAACCTTCAGTGAGATTGGTTTATATACTGACTGTGACAGTGGGCTTGAGCTTGAGAGAGGTCATGAAGATAGTACAGATAGAGAAAAATTCAGATCTGTTGTTCATGGGGTTGCTATGATTTGTATGCAACTTTAATATAACACCTAACAACAACAGTAACAAGAAGCCCTTGCATGGGTGAGCCCATAGGTTTTGTTCTTGGCCATGATTAAGTTTATTTATTTTCTACTTACTTCCACTAATGTATGTTGGATTGTTAGATGTAGTTTTTTTACATATTCTATGTCTTGATTTGTGATTTTTCCCAAGTGTTTAGTTGACTAATGTTTTCTCCTATAGAAATTAATTTGCTTTTAAGCCTACAAAATAAAACTTTTGCTTCAGATATAATTTTTATCTATAGTTGTACCATTTGATATTATTTTAATGATTCATTTTCTTTTCATCATGTACCATCTTTTGTTGTAATACTTGACCATACTTAAAATAAATAGCTCTGGTGGCCTAGTGGTAGAGAAGCTGTGCTGCAATCCTGAAGGCACATGATTCAAATCCACCAACTGCTCCACAGGACTGACTGGTTTAAGGGTTTTATCTAAAAATCTTATTGCTATATTTTATAGATATATTCCTATAAAAATATTTTGTCAATTTTTTCCCAGCCATCATTCACATTAGTTTGCTTCATACATGTCTAATAACTTTTATTTTAGTTGAAACATTGAAGTTTTACATTATTGAGCTTCTGCATATTTGTCTCCCTTTATAGAATGTAAAATTTTATCAGACATTTAAACTACTTATGATTTAACCACATTCCCTGGAAGTTTTGACTAGGTTAGTTTTTAGTAGCCAGTGCAAGTTGCTATCTTTATAGAGAAATTCCAGGGAACTGCAATGTTAAGCCAAAGGGGATGTCTTCCTGGAGCTCCCCAGGAGAAAGATAAAAAATTTTATACCATGTAACTTACAAGTTTCCAAAAATTTTCTGAAGGGTTTTCTATGGCTTGGCTCTGACTTGCTGGCAGTGAGAACTTCAACCAGGTCCTTGTGGAATTTCTTCTAAGTGATTGAAACAAATGGGTGAAGATCTGTGTGCTCTGGATGGCTGGATGTGAACATCTTCCTACCCTTATTGTTAGCCTTGTGTTAATTTTTCTGTTGTTAATTATCATTGTATTAGTTCAGACTCAGTTGTTAGATGCCATATTCAGCCATGACTATACTATATAATAACACTATGAACAACATATCTGAATCCTTTCCTATGCTGTGCCATCTTCATCATCCCTGATATATTAGTTCCCATTGCTACAATCAGTGTGTCCATATAGTTGAATGTCTTCCTCTCTGCCTTTGAGTTGTGAGATTGAAAATAGTACTGAATATTTTATGGATGCCAAAAGAAACAAATATGGCTTGGAGTAGATACAGATGGAATGCTTCTTAGAGACAAATCTTCATCTCAGCTACAATGGGCATTTTGTTAAGAAGCACATGTCCTTAGAAAGATGCTTAGAAAGATGGAGTGTTCTAACACACAGTGACCCTGTATATACAAAAGAATGAAACACTGCTAAGGCCTGCAACACCCTCATAGTGTTTGAGTACATTGTTTAGCCATCATGTCAGTCCAACTTGTTAAAAGTCTTCCTGTTGTTTTTTTTAATCACCAAATGTAAGGGCCTTCTCCACTGGCTAATTCTTCATGATAGCACATCCAAAGTATTTGGCATGAAGTGTCTCCATCCCTACTTCTAAGAAGCATTCTGGCTCTAATTCTTTCAATACAGATATATTAATTTTTCTGAAAGCAAATGGTCTGTTCAGTGTTCTACACTGCCACTATCATTCAGAGGTATCAGTTCTTCTGTAGTCTGTCTTCATTGTTTAACGTTCCTAGAATATGAGGCAATGAAAGGAGTATATGGTAGCTTGGATCAGACTTAACCTTAGCACTCCAAATAACATCGTTGTTTTTAAAACTTCAAAGAGATATTTTAGAAAATACCTTCTCAATGCAGTATGTCATATAATTTCTTGACTGTTGCTTTATAGCCTAGGAGACCTAATGGAGGACTGCTAAAAGTTAAAACTGACTCAGTGACTATGAGTTTAAGTTAAGCTTCCATAATCACTCATAATATCCAAGTAAAGCTTACTAACAGAGATATTTTCCTTATAAAATAGTCTTTATGTCTTTCTGTATGTACCTGTATTAGTATTCAACCAAAGATTTCAATCTTTATAGATTTGTTGTTCTTTTTCTGTTCTTAAGTCCTTCCTGGCCAATACAGTGTCCTATAGAAACTGTATAACCTCTATAAACTTCAATGTCTGTCTTACCAGGAAGACTGCTTCACTCTGCTTGGGTTTATCTTTTCTGCAACAAGGTTCAGAGAGTAGCTCAAGAGAGAAATCCAGAGTAAATGTTGACTAAGCATATTTTATTTTTCAATTCTCAATCATTTTATCTGTGTACTTTTTATCTAATGCTTCAAAGCAGTTATTTTTACTATATCTTGTCTAATTTTATCAGTGATAATAGTGAAAGAACACTGTGACACCATTTATTCTCTTATTGCTAGAAGCAGAAATAAACTGTATTCCTAACTTAATCCATTTTAAATATAATTTTAATCACACAAAAATGAGAATATATTTTCTAAATTGAATAATTTTACAAAAGTTATAGTTTACTTTTACTATCATTTTGTTGCTGTTTGTGCTATAAAGTCAGTTCTGATTCACAGTAACCCTGTGTGTGATAGACTGTAGCACTGCCTGTTCCCACATATTCTCGTAATCAGTGCTGTGCTTGAGCCCACTATTGCAGCCACTTTGTCAATGTATATTATTGAGTGTCCTCTTGTTTGTGTTAATATGATAAATCAGTGTGTGTTTATTTTTCTTCCACTTGCTGTTTTGTTAAATAACCAGTATATTAGAAAGCATTGTATTAGTACAAGGTACATTAGGACACATCCGTATGACATTGCACTGTTAGCCCGAAGGCCATGATTCACTTAGGGAGGCTCTTAGGGAGAAAGATAGACAGTCCCTTCCCCTGTGATTTACAGCCTCAGAAACCTTCTGGAAGGTTATCTGTGTGACATTTTCAGCTTGATGGCAATTAGTTTTATTATATTTACGAACAAATCTGCATACATATTGTAGCTATATTTTTAGTGAGAGTAGAGGTGCCTCAGGAAGTTCCTGTGGTCTAGTGGGTAAGGATGAATGATGTGAACTCAAAGGCAGAAGGTTCTAGTCTACCAGCTGTTCTGTGGGAGAAAGATGGACGGTCTCTCCCTGAGCAGTTTATAGCCTCTGAAAAATCTGTTGAAGGATCAGCTGTGAGTTGATTCAGACTTAACAGCACATAACAGCAAGAGATACCTCAACATACCATCTTCTGAATTTATTACAAATGTTTCTATGTCTTTCAGACCTTGCCAACCATCTTTCAATGTTGTCTCAAATATTATTATCGTCAAAAGATGGATTTTCACTCAATTACTGACAGTTACCACAGCACCCTTTTTTCTAGTTCCCATTCTTAGTGTGAAATGTCATTTTTGTTTTTACCTAATACGTGTTTAGATACAGTGTGCTGTTTCATAATCTCTCAGAGATATCTCACAATTTATAGTATATTGAAAGACCCTCCCAGTTTTGTTTTCTAGGTCAGCTGTTGATTTTTGAAATGGTCTTTATTGTTTCTATCATTGCATAAGAGAAGATCGATTCAAAGAGTGTGGGAATTATCGAACAGTGTCACTAATATCGCATGCAAACAAAATCCTGCTGTATATTATCCAAAAATGACTGGAACAGTACATTGACAGAGAACTACCAGAAATACAAGCTGGGTTTGGAAGACGTTGTTACATGAGAGTCATTATCACCAAGGTCATATGGACCTTGGCAGAAAGCAAAGAGTACCAGAGGAATGTCTGTCTGTTTCATTGACTATACAAAGGCATTTGACTGTGTGGATCACAACAAATTATTGCTCATCTTAAGAAGAATGGGAATCCCAGAACACTTGATTGTGCATATTATACAAAACCTATACTGGTACCAGGAAGCAGTCCTCAGAACAGAGCAAGGAAATACTGCATGGTCAAGTCAAGAATGAATGCATCAGGGACGTGTCCTGTCTCCATAACTTTTCAATCTATATACAGAACCAATCATTCAGGAGGCTGGGATTTATGAGAAGGAATGTGGCATCAGTATTGGATGAAGACTTATCAACATCTTATGCAGGTGACACAAGCTTGCTTGCTAAAATTGAGGAGGACCTGGAGCACTTGCTGCAGAGGGTCAAGGACTGCAGCCTTCAATATGGATTGAAGCTCAACATCAAGAAAACAAAGACTCTCACCACTGGGTCAATTAGCAGCATCATGATGGATGATTAAGAGATTTAGATTATTAATGGCTTTAGTTTGTTTGACTACACAATCAACACTCTTAACGCCATCAAAAAAACCAAAAACCAAAACACCAAACAAATAAACAAAAAACCAAGTTTCATTGGGAAAATCTGCTGTCAGGGACCTCTCCAGAGTCCTGAAAAGCAGTCATGTCAGTCTATAAACTAAGATGTGCCTGATCTAGGCCATCGTCTTTGCAATTACTTGCTATGAATCAGAGAGCTGGACAGTGACTAAGGATGACAGAAGAAGAATCAATGTCTTTGAGTTGTGATACTGGAGAAGAGTCTTGATCATATCATGGACCACCAAGAAAACAATAAGGTCTATCTTGCAGAAGCTGAAACCAAGTTTCTCCTTGGAGGCTAGGATTTTGAAGCTCTGTTTCTCATACTTTGGGCATGTGGGCAGGAGAGGCCAATCCTAGGAGAAGGACATCATGCTCGTAAGGGTAGAGGGACAGTAAAGGAGAGGAAGAGCCCAGATGAGATGAATTGATAAAGTAATTGGGACAATTGGTGTAGGTGTGTTGGAGTTAGTGAGACTAGCTCAGGACAGAGCAGGCTTCAGAGCTGTTGTACATAGGGGCACTATGTGTTGCAGGTGACTAGATGGCACATACAGCAGCAAACCTCATTTTTCCATCTTGAAGCAATATTTACAGCCCTAAAAGTTAATTATTTTTCTTAAATAATTAACACAGCAGGGTTCAGAGATTCTGTACTATCAAAATCTAGATAAAATAATTCTGTATATTTGCCCAAAATTCTTGACAGAGACATATATCAGGGAACAGGTAGATTGAGCCAGATAGTATTCCCAGCATTTGTTCCCCTTCATCAGCTACTCTTGACTTTGTTTTAATAATCTCCTTTTCCTTCTTAATATTTCCTTGCCTTTGCTTGACCCTCTTGTGTTGATATAAGAGGTTAGAAAAGTTGTCATTTTTAATCTGAATTAAGTTCAGGAATGATGGATATTACTTTAATGTCACTTTATCCAACCATTATTCATTTCAAGTAGACTTTCTATATACTGTTTAGATATTTTCAACCTGGTTTGTTTGTTGGGGTTTTTTTGGGTGTGTGTGTGTGTGTGTGTGTGTGTGTGTGTGTGTGTGTGTGTGTTTATTTTCAATCTGTTTTGTAGGGGTTTTAAAATATCAAAAATTGAAAACATTTGAAATCTTTGAACAATTTTTTTCCTTTGGTCTAATAAGCTTAAAACTCTGGTGATCTGGAGGGTAAGGAGTGTGCTGCCAGTACTAATCCACCACATGCCCTGCCGGGGAAATAGGAGAGTCTCCTTCTAGGTGATTTACAACCTCTGTAAACTTGGCTTGGGTAACAGCTATGAGTCCATTCTGACTCTATGACAATGAGTTATGTGTTTGGAGTGAGATTATGATCCTGAATTTGGATTAGCACAGATTATTTTTCTAGCACATGAAATACTGTTAAATACTAATTTTTGTTAGGTGCCATCAAATTGAATACGACTCATAGTGGCCCTTTGGACAGCCAACCTGAACCCTACTCTATCATGTGCTATCCTCATCATCTCTGATGCACTTGATCCCATTGCTAAATTCACTGTGCCAATCCATCTTGTTGGGGGTCGTCTTCTCATTTGCCAACCCTTCATCTTTCCAAGAATGATGTCACTTTCCAAGGAATAGCCTTACCTCACTACATGTCCAAAATATGAAAGATGAAGCTTCGTTATCTTTGCTTCCAAGGAGCACTCTGGCTATACTTTTCCCAAAGACATATATATTTCTTTTTTGGAAGTCCATGGAATATTCAGTACTCTTCTTCAGCACCACAACTTCTTGTTAGGGGCAGTTGAGTCAACTACAACTCGTAGTGACCATATGAGCCACAGATCTGAACCTTATCCTGCCCTATCTTCATGACCTCAGTTATGCTCAAGCCATTGTGATTGTCACTGCTGTCTGTTCATCTCATTCAGCATCTTGTTTTCTCTCGCATATCCTCTTGTTTTTCCAACATGATGCTAATTTAGCATGTAGTAATAGCTCAAGGTTTTCTATCCTTGAATTTATATATTATGATTAGTTTTGGCCTTAAAGGGAATTAGATTAATATAGGGTCTTTCTAGAACACCCCAATATATAAATAAATCACGTTAGAACTTTTTTGTCAAAACCTTGTCATCTTTTAACATCATAAACATATATTTTGATATAAAAGAATGATATAAAGATGTGGAAGAGACTCTTCGAGAAATTAAATTTAAAATTCTGGTTAGTCTTGGCTCCGAGTCATATCCTAAAATAAATTATTCAGTGAAAGGTTCTTGAAAAGATTCTGTGCTGCTCCATATTTATCACTGTTAATGCACATTTTAAGATGTTTTCTACTTGTTTATGTTGTAAACTTGGTAATAAGAACTAATAGTGAAACTTCATCCAGAGTTTTAAAGCATTATTGTTTGATATCAGAAGCTCTGGTGGCTTAGTAGTAAGAGTTTGTGCTGTAGTCCCAAAGGCATGCAGTGTGGTTCAAATCCACCAGCTGCTCCGCGAGAGAAGGATGGACAATCTCCTCCTGTGCGATTAACTACCTCTGAAAACCTGCTGAAGGCTCAGCTATGGATCCGTTATAACTCGATGGTAATCAACAACAACATCTTGTAGAATTAATTATGTAAAATCTAATTGTGGGAAAGCATATAGGGGGAGGAACCTTACCTTTTCTGAGTATCTTTTAAACAGCTCTATCCTTTTATTTCATAGACTGAAGTCCTGTAGACACAAAGGATCTTAGAAATTGCCTAACACTGTTTTACAGGTGAAGAAACTGAAACCCAAAGAGAAAAAATGATAGTCTTTGATCACAAAGATAATAAAGGGCCGTGTACATAAGCTCAGCCTGCCCAACAAGTAGCTGAATTGTTGGGAAAGCATATTATGTCACCATCATATTTGGTCTTATAAATATAGTTTAGAAATAAAAAAAATGTCTCTTTGATCTTTTTGTCTGTCTTAGCAAAGACTTCTCCTATTTACAATTATCTCTATCTCTGTAATTTTTTTGAGTATATTGATAATATAGCAACTTTTTTAGTCAGTTATTAAAAAACCTCAATCCACTGTCAGTAAGTAATTTTCAACACATAGCAATCGTAAAGGATAGTGTAGAACTACTTCATATAGTTTCCCAGGCGGTAAAGCTTTAAGGAAGCACACTTTCCCTTTTGTCGCCCACAGAGTGATTTTGGATTTGAAACATCAGTGCCTTAAGGGCCGGGGTGGAAGAGCACCATACAGTTTGTACAATCAGTAATTTACTGCATAGTCCTAAGTCTGGGCCTCCTTATAATGCACAGGATATCAGTTTAAAGACTAAGGTGCATCTGACTGTTGTGGTATTTTCATTGGCTGCATTTATTGCGAAAGTTGGGCAATGAATAAGAAAGACTAAAGAAGATTGAATACCTTTGGCTTCCTAAAGAGTATTGACTCTTCCACGGACCACCAAAAGAGTAAACAAATCTTTCCTGGAGGAAGTGTAGCCGAGGTGCTCTTTGGAAGCAAGGATGATGGAACTGCATCTCAGATACTTCAGCCATGTTGTCAGGTGGCACAGTCATTGAAAGTAGATGGCATACTTGGAATAGAAGAGGGTCATCAAAAGAGAGGAAGACCCTCAATGGGATGGAATGCCAAAGTAACAGTAATGGGCCTGAGCATAGCAGAGATTTTGTGAAATGTTACAGGATAAGGTAAGGTTTCACTCTGTGGTTCATAAGATTACTGTAAGACACAATCAACTCAACAATACCTAACAACAACAGAAACAGAATTTTCAATCTTATCTAAATTTAGATAAATTTGGTTATAATAAGAGTCTATCAGTTAAAAAATTTTTAAAAATCATAATTCCTGAAAAAAAATGGGTCTACTTTGGAAAGTTTCTTTTCCATATTAACTGAAGTAAGGTGAGAATGGGAGTGTATGTTTCCTTAATACTAAAATTTGTATGTTTGTGCTTAATTTAAATAAAAATCTGTGAAATTAATTCTAAACTGGTAATTAGTTAATACTGTCCATTTTGATGTAACAGGATAGACTTGATCCAACTGATGCTCAGAATGTTTGTCATGTATGGCATATGAATATTGAAGCCCTTCCAGAATGGATAAACTGCCTAATACAAAAAGTAAGTTATTTGGTTTCTGAGTAAATGTAGGAAGATAGAATCTTGAAAAACTTTTCATTCTTATTTTTAGAGTTATTTCTCCTATATGTTTTTTCCATATAATCATTCTTATCATTTTGTTTTATAGACTTATTTACCAATAATTAATATGATTGATTAATTATAATATCTAATTAACTCCTTATAGTATATTGTAATTTCCCTTCACTTACCTTACCTATCAATTCCATTTGCAACTTAAGACAATCATAAAAGGACAATTGTAATATAGGAACACTATTATGTAAAAGCTGAGCTCTGGTGGCCTAGTGGTAAGAAGCTGTGCTGCAATCCCAAGGGCACACAGTTCAAATTCACCAGTTGCTCCACAGAAGAAGGCTAGGCAATGTCCTCCTGTGCAATTACTGCCTCTGAAAACCTGCTGGAGGGTCTGCTAAAGTTGGGTTCAGACTTAACAGTACACAACGACAGCAACAAGAAGAAAAGGTTTACCTAAGTAGAATCAAACTTTGAATGTTAACAGAAGTGAGAAGGGAGGGAAAGCTACATAAAAAATTTATTTCTTGGGTTATTTTTTAAGGAGACATAGTGTAATACACTATGGTAAACAACAACAGCAGTGTAATACATATTGTGCTGCTAACCTGTAGGTCAGTAGTTTGACTCCATGGGCTACTCTATAAAGAAATAAAGGTGAGTAGTCTCCTTCCATAAAGATTTAAAGCCTCAGAAGAGGAGTTTGAAGTCAGCTTGAAAGTCAAATTTCTTTCAGTGAGACATTCTCTGGCCACCTAATCTTCCAATTTCCTTTCTCCCTTCTCTTCTTTCTATAGCTGTCTTTATATTATAATACATACTATTGTTATCCTTATGTGATATTGACTTGGAATCAAATAATAATTGACCCTCCAGTGAGTTTTAAGAAATTGTAAATCACACAGATTGTCCACCTTTCTCATGTAGAACAGCTGGAGGATTTGAACCAGGTTGAGTCTGTTTTTAATGCTTGGTCACCAGAATTTCCTATCAATAATTATCTATGTTATATACAAATAAATGCACTAATACACACACACACACACACACACACACACATATACACACACACACATACATATATATACACACACACACCCAGACACCTATAGTTTACTTATTGTTTAGCTCGTCCAATAGTATATGAGCTTCATGTAGTCAGAGACTGAAATTTTGTTCATTGTATTATACCTAGTACCTGAAGCAGTACCTGCTGAGTGAATGAAATATCCTATATTTACTGTTCATTTTTATCCTATATTTACTGTTCATTTATTCCCATAAACAAGTATATATACACACACATAAAGTCAATCACTGGTGGCTTAGTGGTTGTACTGCCAATGCAGAAGTATGTAGTTTCCAACCAGCTGCCCTGCAGGAAAGCTAGGCAGTCTCCTCCTGTGCGACTTATTGCCTTTGAAAACCCACTGCAAGATCAGCTATAGATTGGTTCCAGCATGACAGTGCTCAACAACAACATTGCCATAAAAATAAATATAGTTCCTTTTTAAGAGTCCTTAATGAAGTATTATGGAAGTAAGAGTCCACCTTACCCACTGCCATTGAGTCATGTCTGTAGCCAGCCTCCAGTGACTTTCTATCAGTCATCATGGGAGGAAATAGCCCATCTTTTTTCTGCTAAGCAGCTGGTGAATTTGAACTACTGACCTCTTCGTTAGAAACTAAATGCCACTAGATTTACCTTATTAATAATATTTTATTATTTCTTACAATGCATGACATAAAAGTACTAGAAAAGTATGAGTGTTATGATTTTTAGACTATTATAATTGCTTTTTGTGCTAATTTAAAATATATTTTACCTTTTTATATAAAAAATTAACATTTATAGATATGGCTTGAATCCATTCCCACACGGTTTTGATTATCTGGGGAAATGCCAACATATGGCTTTAAGTGGCCTGAAATTTATTAGGACACTACAGATTATCTACTACCTTTATTGCAAAGATCATTTTAAACCATTTCATAATTTTGCAAAATAATTTTAGAGCCTAGAAAATACGCTACCTGATATTTGCATCTAACATCTTTTGGTTGTGTATTAAAAGCCAGGAAGAGCTTTATTTTGCTGCTTTGGTAATGTTCCCTCCCATAGTGTTTGGTATGCAAGAAGTGTATCAAAACAGACACTTTTCTGTGAGATTTTACTTGCAAATTAAGCTCTGTAGACTGATTTGCTTCCTGGTTCCATAGTGTATTTTTCTTTTCATTACTTCACACTGTACCCATATTCAATCCATTGTTTTAGAGACTTTTTCAGAATTCTTGGGAATATTGTTTGGATAGTCATGATTTCCAATATAAAACTGCTTATCTTTGTTTGTTGAAAGACTTGTTTCCATTTGCTGGTCTGTCTAATAATCAGAAAAAGCAGAAGACTAATTTTTTCTGTGGGATAGAAAACTTTCATGTAGTAATTTTTTTGGTGAGTTTTTATTTTTAGTTTTTACTCACATTTTCTTTGGTTACTGTGCAATGAAAGCCTTGTCTTTGTTGTTCTCCCCCGCCCATTACCTGTAGACCCAGTGGACAGTTGGAAAACTGAATTGTCCTTTCTGTGGGGCCCGTTTAGGGGGCTTTAATTTTGTCAGCACTCCAAAATGCTCCTGTGGCCAGCTCACAGCTGTACATCTCTCCAAGAACCGGACCGATTATCAGCCAGCACGGGCAGGCAGACTAATGAGACCATCGCTGAAATACATGTCACATCCTAGAGTTCAGTTGGGTTGTGACAGGAGAACTCTGCTGACAGGTGGAACCTCCAAAAAAAGAAATCACGGGCTTTTAAACATGACCCAAGATAATAATGGTACTGGAAGATTAACAGAAGCACTCTGCCTGGAGGCACGATCTGCGTACTTTGAGATGAAGAATGAAAAACTGCTCTTCAAAGCATCAGATCCAAAATACCAGCTTTTTGTTCCCCAGCTTGTGACTGGCAGATGCACTGCAAGAGCTTTTCATAGAAAATCACATAGTTTGGATCTGAACATCAGTGAGAACCTGACTTTATTACCTACTTTGTATCAAATACATAGTAAGACTACTGCCTATTCTAGGCTAAATGAAACACAGACTATTGACCTTTCTGGCTTGCCTTTAGAAAGTAGTAAAAATAGCTGTTCCTTCCAGAATCCATCCAGTTTTGATCCTAATATGCTACTGCAAAGATTTTCAGTGGCTCCCCATGAGACCCAGACACAAAGAGGAGAAGAATTTCAGTGTAATCTAGAAGCTTCTGCAGTATACTCTGAACATGCTAGTCCTAACAACCTGGCTTTCCTGATGGACCTGCCTTCAGCTAGCAGGAACATGCTGGAGGCTTCAGACCAGGAAGAACACCTCTCCCCTCTGGACTTCTTAAACTCGGCAAGTTTTTCATTGGGCGCCATTAACCAGCGGCTTAATAAGAGAGAAAGGAGCAAGTTGAAGAATCTGAGAAGAAAACAACGAAGGCATGAAAGATGGCTTCAGAAGCAGGTAATGGTGTGTTTTGTTTTGTTTTCAAAAAAAAACCAGAATTTACTAAAAATTATGTGTTTTAAAACATTGATGCTTGGGGAGTGGAGCTAACCTTAAATTCTAGATTAAAAAGAGAGTATATCTTTAAATGAAATTTCTCTCTGGGAAAACTTACTAACCAAGGAACCTTATTATAATTGACATGCATAATTTTTTCTGTGCTTGAAAAATGTTTAGAAATGCCTCTTTGCCAATATTTGGCAAATTTTGTTCATATTAACCTTATAATACTGAGACTAGACTGCTTGTCATATACATTTTTAATTTATTATTATTTAAGATTAATTTATAATTATTCGGGGTTAAGTTGAAATAATTTTCTCAGTAAATCTGATAAACTGAAAAATTTACTTTCATCATGTTTAGTTTAAGTGGTTGCTTTTAATATTTCAATAAATATTTTTATTCAGCCAGTATGTAAGATCTGCTATTGATATGACTATCTATGTCAACTTGCAAAAATTATCTGAAGATCAATTTAACTTTCCTGTGATTTTGTAAGATAGTGTTCTTCTTTATGATTTGAACTATTCCTGTGCTACTAATAACATGTTACATGGTAGGTGAGTGAAGGAATTAAACAATAAAATGTTAGACACCATGTAAACCAATTCAAACCAGTAGTTGAGAAACTTTAAAAATTTACAAGTTTGAGGATCTCTGTATAAACTCTTTAGTAGGTTATCTTTTTTATTTACTTGATCATTACAAATAGCAGTCCTTATTTAAAACAAATCTTTTGAATATGAACAGTGTCATCAGAATACAGATGTAGACAGAAACAACATCACATAATATATTCTTTTTAAAACAATTAGTGAACTCATTTTGCTTGTAACCCAAGATTCAATTAAGAGTACATTGAATATTTCAGTAAGATCAGATTTTTTTCCCCTCAACTTTTACAGAGTACAATTATAGGTAATTTTTATTAAATTTTAAACTGGCTGCTGACACGAAAGTTCAGTTTGATTTTTATGTGATAGTGTAAATTAACTTCAAAGTATATATTGCAGAATATAAAATTTAATATTATACTATTAAATACTTTAGTCTTAATAAATGAAAACTGAAATTTTAAATTTTGCTGAAAATGTGATTAAAAAATACGTAACTAAGGTCCCCTCAGGAAAGATAAATTGATAGGGTTTAGCAACACAAATTAAAAGAGTAAGCAAAAAAACCAGAAGGAATAATTATTTTTATAAGTTAAATTGTGTCAATTTATGTAAGAAGAAAAGTCTAGGAAAAGTTAATGTGTAAGGTCAATTCATAACTTAGCTATTTGACATGTTTCATGTTTAAGAAATAGTAATTCGGTTAACATTTAATTTTATGTAGTTTTTAAAAGTTGTAATTTTAAGGAAGTAAAAAAAGGCCAAGAAATGTAGATTTCTGAATTTTATTTGGCATTTTAAATTATTCTTTTAAAGTAAACTAGGCACAGTAAAACACATTAATGACACTATAAAATCTCAATTTCTGAAGATTAAATGAGATTTTGATTGATGCAGAAACTGTGTTGCTTCACTGTTTGATCAATTCACAGTGTTGTTCAGCATACATGAATTATTTGGCAAAAGTCATAATGCCGTGAGTTGCCTTTAGACATCCAGTCCTCCTCCATTTTTGTTTTTTAATCTGGCATTTTCTATTTTTAAATTTTAATAAAAAATTATGAATTTAAATGACTTATTTTTTTACATTCAGCTTTATAAATATATTTAACAACAACACATCGATCCATAAGGATCTCTCATGACTTAGTGTTAATGAGTTAGTTATGCTGCCAAACGAAAGGCAAATTGTTCGAATCTACTAGTTGCTCTGCACCACAAAGATTAACATTCACTGCTCTTGAGATTAACTGCCTCTGAATACCCACTGGATGGTCAACTTTGAGGGTGTTTGTACTTGAAGATACAGAACAACAGCAATAGGTTCATGTGATCATTACCACAGCGAAGATGTTGTTGTTGCTCTGTGTCGTTGAGTTATTTGAGACTCATGGTGACCTTGTGTACAACAGCCATGAAACCTGCTCTATCCTGTGCCAAACGTACTGTCTTTTACACACCTACCCTCATTACCCCAATCGCTGTATCAATTCATCTCATAGATGGTCTCCCTCCCTCTTACCATCCCTCTACCCTTTCAAGCTTGATGTACCTCTCCAAGGACTGGTTCCTCCTTGCAACATGCCCAGAGTATGCCAGTTGAAGCCTCAGAACACTTGTCTTCCAGGAGCAGCCTGGTCTCACTCTCTCTAGGATGAGCCTGTTTATTCTCCTGGAGGTCAATGGTATATTCAACACTCTTCTCCAGCACCACAGCTCAAAGGCATCAGTTCTCTTTCTGTCATCCCTAGTCATTGTCCAGCTCTCTGACTCAGCAAAATAGCAAACAGTTGTGAAAACTATGGTTTGGATCAGGTGCACCTTAGTCTCCACAAAGGTATCATTGTTCTTCAGCATTTTGGAGTGGTCCCTGACAGCTGACTTTCCCAGTGTAATTCATCTCTTGATTTTCTGTTTGCTGGTACCAAGAGTGTTGATTGTGGAGCCAAGCAAACTAAAGCTGTTAACAATCTCAATCTCTTTACCATCTATCATAATTCTGTCAATTCACCCAGTGGTAAGAGTGTTTGATTTCTTGATGTGAGCTTCAATCCGTATTCAAGATCATGGTTGCAGGCCTTGATCTTCTGCAGCAAGCGCCTCATGTCCTCAGTTTCAGCAACCAAAGTTGTGTCATCTGCATAACATAAGTTATGATGAGTCTTCCTCCAATACTAATGCCACATTCCTCCTCATTAAATCCAGCCTCCTGAATGATCTGTTCTGCATACAAATTGAAAAGGTATGGAGATAGGATGTACCCCTTACATAGACCTTTCCTGATCCTGAACCATGCAGTGTTTCCCTGCTCTGTTTTGGTGACTGTGTCCTGGTCCAAGTATAGGTTTTATATGAGTACAGTTAAGCATTCTGAGATTCCCATTCTTCTCAAGGTTAGACACAATTTGTTGTGATCCATACAGTCAAATATCTTTGCATAGTCATTGAAACAGAGATGGACATTCCTCTGGTACACACTTTGAGCCACAATCCATCTAACTTTAACTATACTATCCCTAGTACCATGGCCTCTTCTAAATCCGGCCTGCACATCTGACAGTTCTCTGTTGATGTACTACTCCAATCATTTTTGGATCATTTTCAGCAGAATCTTTCTTTCATGTGATATTAATGATACTTTGGGAGGTGTCCTATGCAATAACTTTATGCTTTACTTCAGATGTAACATATATGCATGCCTCAGACCACTGAACTAGAAATTTCACTGAGTTGGAAAGTAATAGAATTTTTGTTGGATTTATTAATCACTCTATCACACAAATGTCTTACAAATTAGTTTAGAGTCACTGATACGATTTATTTATTTATTTATTTATTAGATGCAGTTCACATAATGTCATCAGTGTAATGCCATCAATGTGATGTGCCCGGGAATGGCAGTCAAAATCCTTTTGGACTAAATTACAGCAAATTACTGAAAAATTGGTAAATATGTGGTGTAGAAATTTATTGGTGTCTTTACCAGCTAAGGACAAACTTTCTAATATCCTTCAAAAATTGAAATGGAGAAAAATACATTGACCAAATTGATAACTACATATGAGGTACTAGGAGATGAGTCAGGCAATGAAATGATCAAATAATGATTTGTTTAAGTGAGGAAACCATATCTGGAAGAGTAGCTACAGTTGGAGCTACGACCTTGTTACTTTTATAATAATTAATGGTTATTCTCCATGGTCTGTCAACTTTTTGCTCTAGCTATAGTACTCATTCATTGTTATATATGACCCTCCACTGGCATTTCTGAGACTACAAATTCTGCAAGAGAAGGTTGCCTATCATTCCCCTTTGGAACCGCTGGTGGTTTCTAACCTTTAAAGAGGCATGACTGGTTCATGGTTCATAAGCGTGATGATTGGGTGTTCATACTTCTGTATGACATGGGCCACCCATTAAACCTTGTTACGCCATAGGTACATTACCCATCTGACTTGGGGGAAACAATAGGCATGGCCTATGGGCTAGGAGTGTAACTTTCTGTAGAATAAGTCGCCAGAGCTCCCTATATGCAAAATGCAGCTGGTTTGTGCCTTTAAATTGGAATCAACTCATAGCTGATCCTCCAGCAAATTTTCGAAGACAGTAATCACATGGGAAGAAATTGTCCATCCTTCTCCTTTGGAGCAACTGTTGAATTCCAACTCTTGCATCCTTGAGATTATAGCACAGCTTCTTATCACAAAGCCTCCAGACCTTTCTAGAAGCTAAATAGGTGAGTTAAATAGTTGAATTGAGTCCTTCAGGTCTATACTGTTCCTCCAGAAATATGGTTTTACTTTTGGTTACTTATTTTTCTAGATAGAAATAGTTCTGATATATCTTTCACTGTGATTTTTTTTAATTTTCCATAATTAACCATTACTCCACGTATCAGAGATCCAATGTTAGAGTTTGACAGTTGCTGATTATATATTTTCAAATTATGTATTCTGGAACTGGTGAATACAACACAGGATGTATTCATGAACCCACTGGGCTCACTGAAAGATGAGCCTGAATTAAGATTCCATCAATAATCTGACATCCACATGTCATCACTCTGGTGGGACACAGTGTGTTTTGGGTCTCCTGGAATTAGGATCTATTTAGAGCTAATATTTGCTACTCCTCTAAAAGTCATTATTTCCTATGAACAATAACTTTTATAAAAAGCTATAGATCCCTTTGAAGAAAGCTGGGAGTTCATGTTTTTGGCATTGTAGTGGAGTGTTTCCTTAAGGGGATATAGACTCCCCTTCACTCAAGAATTGGTGGTCTGAGAACTGGTGATAACTCTGTTCCAGTGATTCAAGTTGTACAACTATTACTCTGACCTCGAATAATTCTTCATGTAAATAAGTGAAAAACCAATTCCACTTTTGTTGAATTAATTATGAATCATAATGACTTTCCACTGGGGATTCTAAAGTTCTGAATCCTTGCAGGAAGACACTGATAAACTTTCTTCCAAAGAACAGGTGATGGCTTTGAACTGCTTACCTTTTTGTTAACAACTCAATACATTATGCACAAAACTACCAGGGCTTCTTTCCACATATGCAAATCACTTAAATATGTAATAGGCTTCCCATATATCTCTAAATCCAGCCTGTACTTCTGGTAGTTCTTTGTTTATAAATATTGCAACCCAATATATTTACTACAAAATACCCAATGCCATGAAAGTTATATTATTCTATACAGGTCATGCAATTCTGACTATTGCTTTAACTCTTCTGTTTGTTAGGGTAAATACACTCCTTTGTTTTGTTGTTTGTTTGTTGTTGTTTTTTTCAGTTGAGTCTTTTCACCTAGCTACTGCCCCAGAGATGCAGTCAGCACCATTGAAGTTATGTGTGTTAGTTAGACCAATTCTCTTTGTCAAGTCTTTCTTCATGAATGCTGACACTCTCTTCACAAATTTATTCCTCACCGTTGTGATAAAAGATGTGCTCCCTAATCTTTCTATGTGTTGGTCTATGGATCTAAATTATAAATCCACTCTAGTACATCCATTTTCTTAAGCCTTTGGATACTTCTTCTACCACATACCAAAGCAGTATCTAACTTAGTGTTTTATTATTACTCATTGCTGTTGTGGCAGAACCAACTCATAGCTCACTGACCAGAAGCATTTCTATTCAATTTGTCATTTCCAGAATAATATAATATTGTCTAATTGAAAGTAGCCACTGTCAGCCAGTTTCAGCCCACTGATGCCTAGAATATTGTTCTTTATTTTTCCAATTTTATTGTTTGCAATTTCCAGTTTTTCTAGATCCATTTATTGTGATTTCTGTGTTCCAGTTATTAATGGATATTCTCAGCTATTTGTCCTCATTTTGAGCCATGTTGTATTAGCATATGTATGCTCTCTATTGACTGCTTACTGTACTTCATCCATGTGATTTAGCTAAACTCTGCCTTGAGGAAACAACCCTTACCTTGTCTTATTTTGAGTGTCTTCAATATGATGGGCTCATCTTCTATCACTATATCAGAATAGATTGTATAGTATCCTACAGTATTTCATAGAGTTTTTGAGCACATAGTATTTCAGAAGTCCATGGCTAGATAAACTTGGAAATCTTCTCTTTTGCTTTCTTACTTCATTTTTCCTTCCATTTGTTTTGCCTTATTTTTTATATGTTTTTGTTCCAGTATAGCTTTCAGTGTCTCTTCTGACATCCATTTTTGTCTTTTCTTTCTTCTCTGTCATTGTAGTGACAATTTGCTTTTATCATTGATGGTGTCTTTGATGTAATTCCACAACTCATCTGGTCTTCAGCCATCAGTGTTCAGTACAACAGAAATATTGTTCTTGTTGTGTACTATGGAGTCATAATTGACTCATGTTGTTGTTGTTATGTACCGTCAAGTCGCCTGTAACTCATGGCAACCCTATGTACAACAGCCCTAAATTTTGACCTATCTCACCTGTACCAATCTCACCATCTCTGACATACCTATCCCCATTACCCTGTCACTAAATTAATCTATCTCATCAAGGGTCTTCCTCTCCTGCGCTGTCCCTACATCCTCTCAAGCATGATGTTCCTCTCTAAGGACTGGTCCCTCCTTGCAGCATGTCCAAAGTCTCAGACAAAGCTTCAGAATTTTTGCCTCCAAGGAGCAGCCGACTTCACCCTCTCCAGGATAGACCTGTTTGTTTTCCTAGCAGTCCATGGTATATTCAGTACTCTTCTCCAACACCAACTCAAAGACATCAATTCTCCTTCTATTATCTCTAGTAATTGTCCAACTCTCTGATACATAACATAGTGATTGCAAAGACCACGACATGTATCAGGCACACCTTAGTCTCCAGAGTGACACCATTCCTCTTCAGTACTTTGGAGGGGTCCTTAGAGCAGACTTTCCCATCACAATACGTCTTTTAATTTCCTGGCTGCTGGTGCCAAGAGTGTTGACTGTGGATTCAAGCAAACCAAAACTGGGAACAATCTCAATCTCTTCACCATCCATCCTGATGATGCCAATCGACCTAGTGGTGAAAATCTTTGTTTTCTTGATACTAAGTCTCAATCCATACTGAAGACTGCAGTCCCTGATCTTCCACAGCAAGAGCTTCAGGTCTTCTTCAGTTTCAGCAAGCAGGGTTGTGTCATCTGTATAATGCAGATTGTTGATGATTCTTCCTCCAATCCTGATGCCACATTTCTCCTCATAGAGCCCAGCCTCCCTGATAACCTGTTCTGCATAAAGATTGAAAATGTGTGGAGACAAGATACAGCCCTGTTGTATAACCTTCCCAATTTGGAACCATGCTGTGTTTCCTTGCTCTGTTCTGACAACTGCCTACTGCTCCAAGTATAGGTTTCGCATTAGAACAATCAAGTGTTCTGGAATTCCCATTCTTTTCAGAGTTAGCCACAGTTTGTTATGATCACACAGTCAAATGCCTTTGCATAATCAATGAAAAAAAGATGAACATTCTTCTGGTACTCCTTGCTTTCAGCCAAGATCCGTCTAACATTAGCTACGATATCCCTAGTGCCATGGCCCTGTCTCAACCCAACCTGCACTCTGGTAGTTCTCTGTTGATGTGCTGTTCCAGTCATTTTTGGATAATCTCCAGCAAAATCTTGCTTGCGTGTGATATTAATGATATTGTTCTGTAATTTCCACACTCTGTGGGATAACCTTTCTTTGGAATGGGGACAAATATAGATCTCTTCCAGTCAGTTGGCCAAGTGGTTTTCCTGCAGATTCGAGCACATCAAGGGCAGCATCTGTTAGTTGAAATATGTCAATTGGTATACATCAATTCCTGGGGCCTTATTCTTACCCAGTTCTTTCAAAGCAGTTTGAACTTCTTCCTTCATCACCACAGGCTCTTACTCATATATTGTTTCATTAAATTCTTCTTTGTCTGCTAATTCCTTTTGGACTCTGTATAGTCTTTCTATCTTCTTTTAATACTTGCAGGATCACTAAATATTCTGCCCAAAGCATCCTTAAGTGTTGCAACTTGAGGCTTGAATTTCCGCTTCAGTTCCTTGAGCTTCAGAAATGCTGAGATTGGTTTCTTTGATTTTCTGACTTCAGCTCTTTGCACATTTCATTATAATACTTTATTTTGTCTTGTCACACAGCCTTTTGAAATCTCCTGTTCAGCTCCTTAATGTCTTGATTTCTTCCTTCTTCTTTGCCTTCTTGGCGCTCCACTGCAATATTCAGAATCTCTTTGGATATCCATTTTGGTCTTTTCTTCCTCCTCCGCCTTGGCAATGACCTTTTGCACTCTTCCTGGATGATATTCTTGATATCTCTCAATAACTCATCTGGTCTTCGCTCATTAGTGTTCAAGACCCTAAACCTGTTCCTGAGATGGTTCTGAAATTCAGGTGGGATAGACTCAAGGTCATATTTTGGTTACTGTGGGCTTGATTTCACTTTCCTTAGCTTCAGCTTAAACTTGCATATGAGTAGTTGGTGATCTGTTCCACAATCAGCACCAGGCCTAGTTTTCACAGCTGATACTGAGCTTCTCCAGCGGTTCGTTCGACAGATTTAGGCTCTCTGATTCCTATGCTTACCATCAAGTGAAATCCATATATATATTCTGCATTTATGTTTCTTGTAAAATGTATTTGCAATGAATAAATTGTTAATTGTGCAAAATTCTATAGTCCTATCTCCAGCTTCATTTCTGTCACCAAGTCTATGCTTTCCAACTACTGATCCTTCTTTTCTAAATCTGAGCATTCAGATTAAGAGAGACTAGGAAGAAGGATTGACCATCCACTTCTGAAATAGCAGGACTTTGAAAACCCTATGTACAATAGAACACACTTAGACTAGCAGATAGGGAAACAGATGTGGAACTTTCAAGTATAGACATACTAAGGCGGTGGAACAGTTATAAGCAGACACTAGTGGTTGGAACATGGAATGTAAGAACTATGAATGTGGGAAAATTAGATATTGTTAAGGGAGAACTGGAATACATAAATATCCACATATTAGGTATTGGCGAGATGAGATGCACTGCCATGGGACATTTTGAATCATATGATCTATTATGCTGGAGATGAAAAAGTGAGGGAAAATGGGGTTGCTTTCATAGTTAAAAAGGTCATTTCTAGATGTGTGTTGAAATATAATATTGTGAGTGACAGGATAATATCCATATGCATAGAAAGAAGTCCAGTGAATACCACTATCATTAAAATATATGTATCAACAACAAGAGACAAAGAAGAGACAACAGATGATTTCTACTAGTGATGGGTGACTGGAATGCAAAAGTTGGGAACAGAGAAGAAGAATCAGTAGTTGGACAGCATGGACTTGGTGAAATTGACTCATAGTGACCCTTAAATGGGTTTTTTGAGACTGTTAATCATACAGGAAGAAACTGGCTTTCTCCTGCAGAGAAGCTAATGGATTCAAACTGTATGTCTTCAGGTTGGCAATGCAATTTTTTTACCAGTAAGCCACTAAAAGTTTCCTTTGTTATTGGAGCTATTTTAAATTCAGTTGGGATAGACTCAAGGTTGTAATTTTGTACTTGTGGACTTGCTTTAATTTTTTTCACCTTAAATTTGAACTTGCAGATGAATACTTGAGTATGTTCTATGATCATACCCTGACCTTGTTTTATACTGAACTTCTCCAATATGTCTTTCCCTGTACCTGGTTAATCTGATTCCTGTGTACTCTATCAGGTGAGGTCCATATATGTAGTTTCTATTAAGGTTTTTTTAAAAAGTAGTTTCAATGAGTAAATCACTCATTGTTCATATATAAAGGTCATCTTGGTTTCCACTTTTCTCAATAGTAGTCCTGGTGTCAGATGAATCTTGACTGAAAGCAGAGAATACCTGAAAGATGTGTTTTAAGTTTTCAGAGGCATTTGACTGTGTGTATCATAACAAATTATGGCTAACATTGAGAAGAATGGGAATCCCAGAATACTTGTACTCCTTTGCTTACTATACATAGATGAAGAATCAGTTGTCCAAACAGAACAAGGATACACTTCATGGTTTAAGATCAGGAAAGGTGTGCATCAAGGCTTTGTAGTTAACCATGCCTCTCCAATATGTATGCTAACCAAATAATTCAAGAAGCTAGACTACATGAAGAATGTGGCATCAAAATGAGGGAAGACACATCAGTAGCTTGCATTGTGCAGATGGCACGATCTTGTTTGAAGAAAATAAAGAAGACTTGAAGCACTTACTGAAAAAATGCAAAGACTATATAGCCTTTAATATCGGTTACATCTCAACCTAGAGAATACAAAGATCTTCACCACTGGACCAGTAGACAACATCATGATAGATGGAAAAAATATTGACGTTATCAATGATTCTGTTTTACTTGGATTCTGAATTAACACCTATGGTTAGCAACAGTCAGACAATCAAAAGATGTATTACAGTGGGAAAATATGTTGTCAAGGACTGTTTCAAAGTTCTAAAGAGCACAAATGTCAGTCTAAAGCCCAAGATGTGCCTATTCTAAGCCATGGAATTTTCTAATGCTTCTTATGCATCTGAAATAAGGACAGTGAATCAAGAAGCCTGAAAAAGAACTTATACCATTGAATTGTAGTGTTGGTGAAGAGTATTGTACATGCCATGGACTGCCAAAAGAGCAAGCATATCTGTCTTGAAGAAAGTACATCCAGAGTTCTCCTTAAATCCAAAAGTAGGAAAACTTTGTTTTTCTTACTTTGGTCATATTTTTTAGGATGTCTTTGAAGGCAGACTTATGCTGGGAAAGGTAGAGAGAGGGTCAGAGAGAGAAGGAACTTTCCGTAAGAGGTATTAGCATAATGTCTACCACAATGAGCATGAGCATGACAGAGATCATTAGGATGGTGCAGGGTAGGCCAAAGTCATCCATAGAATTGGTGTGAATCACAGTTGATTTGTTGACAACTATCAACCACAACTGTATGTGTGCTTTTGTGAATTTGCATATATATATATTTGTTTTCCATAGATGTATGTGTATTGCTGTGTATGTATCTCATAGCTTACTGGCAAAGAATTCCACTACCTATGTAAAAATGTTCTTGTTGTTGTTATGTGCCATCAAGTCACTTGCAACTCATAGCGACCCTTATGTACAACAGCCCTAAACTCTGCTCTGTCCTGTAACAGTCGCACTGTCTCTGACACTCCCATCCCAATTACCCCAGTCACTGAATCAGTCCACCTCCTAGAGGACCTTCCCCTCCTGCGCTGTCCCTCCACCCTCTCAAACACGATGTCCTTCTCCAAGGACTGGTTTCTCCTTACAACGTGTCCAAAGTATGTTAGACGGAGCCTCAGAATCCTTGCATCCAAGGAGCCACCCGATTTAACCCTTTCCAGGATGAATCTGTTTGTTTTCCTAGCAGTCCATGGTACTCTAAATACTCTTCTCCAGCACCACAGCTCAAAGGCATCAATTCTCCTTCTATCCTCCTTGGTCATTGTCCAACTTTCTGATGCATAATAAGTGATTGCAAAGACCATGGCATGTATCAGACACACCTTAGTCTCTAGAGAGACACCATTGCTCTTCAGTATTTTGGGGAGGTCCATAACAGCAGGCTTTCCCATGGCAATACGCCTTTTAATTTCCTGGCTACTGGTGCCAAGAGTGTTGAATGTGGAGCCAAGCAAAGTAAAGCTGTGTACCATCTCAATCTCTTAACTATCCATCCTGATGATGCCAGTTGGTCCAGTGGTGAGAATCTTTGTGTTCTTGACATTGAGCCTCAGTCCATATTGGAGGCTGCAGTCCTTGACCCTCTGCAGTAAGCGCTTCACGTCCTCCTCAGTTTCAGCAAGCAGGGTTGTGTCATATGCATAACACAGATTATTGATAGATCTTCCACCAATCTTGACCCCACATTTCTCCTCATAGAGTCCAGCCTCCTGGATAATCTGTTCTGCATACAGGTTGAAAAGGTATGGAGACAGGACACATCCTTGTCGTACGTCCTTCCCAATTTTGAACCATGCAGTGTTTCCTTGCTCTTTTCTGACGACTGCCTCCTGGTCCAAGTATAAGTTTTGCATTAGAACGATCAAGTGTTCTGGGATTCCCATTCTTCTCTGAGTAAGCCACACTTTGTTATGATCCACACAGTCAAATGCCTTTGCATAGTCAATGAAACACAGATAAAGATACACTGTTCAAATATGCAAGGTGCTCTGCAGGAAAAAGATAAGCAGTGTCCTCATGTGTGAGAAATTTAAGGAAATTCTTTTGATCTTTATTCATTGGATTCATCATTTTCTGTTTACACACAATTCTGTTTCTAAATATCTGTTACCTTCCTTTTTAAATGGGAATTTTTGGTACTTCTGAATTATAATATTAATCCAATTATTGAAAGTTTATTCTGTATTAATGTATTTTATCAAGCGGAAAATTAATGTTTTGAAATGCAAAGCCTTAATATTAAAAATAAGATAAATTTATTTAGTTCCTGTTTTTTGCAGTTTTTGTTAAACACAGAAACACAATCATGAAATAGTCTTTTAAGAAAAAGACAATAGATTGAAAGAACACAAAATCAGCCATGCATTAAGATGTCAGTTGTTGCTCAGTTTAGTTTATGCAAAGACATTCTTTTAGTTCAAGTTTGCAATTCTCTTCATAAATATAGAAATATTTCTGACTTGATCAGTAAGGAGATACTTCTTACTCAACTTTACTCTTTTTTGGAATCTATTCTCTGGAGACTAAGGTGCGCCTGATACAGGCCCTGGTTTTTGCAATCACTTGTTATGCATCAGAGAGTTGTACAATGACTAGGGAGGATAGAAGGAGAATTGACGCCTTTGAGCTGTGGTGCTGGAGAAGAGTATTGAATGTACCATGGACTCCCAAGAAAACAAACAGATTCATCCTAGAGAGGACTAAACCAGGCTGCTCCTTGGAGGCAAGGATTCTGGGGCTTCGCCTGACATACTTTGGACATGTTGTAAGGAGAGACAGGTCTTTAGAGAGGAACATCATGCTGGGTAGAGTGGAGGGACAGCGCAGGAGGGGAAGACCCTCTATGAGGTGGATTGATTCAGTGACCGGGGTAATCGGGATGGGTGTGTCAGAGGCAGTGCGGTTGGCGCAGGATAGAGCAGGGTTTAGGGCTGTTGTACATAGGGTCGCTATGAGTCGCAAACGACTCGACGGCACATAACAACAACAACAACTACCTATTAGTATAATGAGACATAGTTAGGTTATAAATTTAAACAACTAAACATTTTAATTTTATTTTTCTGCCATGTTACAGAATTTAAAAACATACCAAAGTAGGTACTCAGACAGATTGCACAGAATTGAGAATGGCTTTAAGTAATTAAAAAGAACTAAAAGCATCCTTAAAATTATATGGCAGAAAAGCCAATATCAATAAATTCAAACAATACAGTAAAGAAATGTTAGGGTTATAATAAATAATTATTCAGAAGAATGTGTGTAGAAAAGTAAAAAATGAGCTATGATTTAAACATTTATACATGAAATATAATGGATATATAGACTGAGAACACCATTATTTTGTTTTTTAACTGCATTACACTATAGCAAAACCCTTAGCACTCATTGTCTTTGAGTCAAAACTGACTCTTGGCTTGCCTTTGCATTTCCATGGCTGTAGATCACAAGGCAGGAAATTGTCTTTTTCACACAGAGCATTTTCCAACATACCATCTGAAGTACTGTGTATAGTACTATGCTGCAGTTATTGCTGTGTACAATTTGGCACTGACTCATAGCTGACCCTCCAGTCATTTTCCAGAGGCAGAAAATTGTACAGGAGGAGTCTTCTGATATTTTAACCCTGGAGCAGCTGGTGCATTTAAACTGGGTGCCTTTGTGTTTGCATCATAACTCCATACCATTAGGCTACAAGTGCTCTCTGCGTAACACTTTTCCTGTGATGTACTGTCAAGTCAGAACTGACCCATAGCTGACCTTCCAGCAGGTTGTCAGAGACAGTAAATTGCATGTGAGGAGATTGCCCATCTTTTACCCATGGAGCACCTGGTGGATTCAAACCTCATACCTTCAGGTTGGTAACCCAGCTCCTTATGATGCAAATTAGGAGCTCAGGAATTTTCCTCCCATGCTAACTAAAGCAGTTTGAATCCACCAACTGCTCCTAGGAACAAAGGTGGACAGTGTCCTTCAGTAAAGGTTTTTATCCCTGGAAACCCAGTGGGGTCAGAATAGTCTCAACAGTAGTGGATTGAATGGGTTTGAAAGCAGAGTCTCCATATGTCCCACGTCCAGTTTTCTTTATTAATAATATCTTACACTAATAATAATCATTTACAATAAAATCTTACTATATCTTTTTCTGTTTCATTTTTTATATTAGTTTATTTACAAAATTCTTTGAATTATGAATGCATAATTTTTCACACCAGATCCTTCCCATTTCCCTCACCCCCCCATCATATTGTACGACCCCATGATTAATACTTCCTCCTTCCTCCCCTCCCCCCACCCTGGCAGCTCCTCACCCACATGGCTTCAACTCTGTCCCCTGCTTGGCTCCCCATACTTATTATACAGTCGTGGTTTTATTCAGTATTTGTCCTTGTCGAAGTGAGTTAGTTCACTCAGCATAATGTTGTTCAGTCCCTCTGAAATTAGGTGATAATTTAATACAGGTTTACATACAAAGTTCATAAAGTTCATACATTTTATTTTTCACACAGGATCTTTCCCCTTTTCTTTACCAATCCCTTTTTCCAGTTATCAAATTGTGTGACCCTATGTTAAAGTCCCCCACATCCCCTCCTCAGATCCTTGTACGTGCTTTACAGTAATGGTCCAATACAGTATTTGTCTTTATGAGACAAAATCATTGCTCCTGTGTGACACTTACTATTCCATTGCATGAATGTACAATAATTTCTCAATCCATTCAATTGTGGTTGGACATATTGTTTGTTCTATTGGCAATCCATGAGATACTCAGTACTCCAACACCACAATTCAAAGGTATCAATTCTTCTTCTGCCATCCTTATTCATTGTCAAGCTTTTAGATGCATAGTAAGTGATTGAAAAGACCAAAGCCTGACTTAGATGAACCTTAGTCTTCAAACTAATGTCATGTCTCCTCAGTATTTGGGAGAAATCATTGACAGTGGACTTGACTATTATGTTAAGTTAGTACCTTGGTTGGGAGGGACTGGAGAGGATTATGCTGAATGAACTCAGTCCCATAAGGACAAATATTATATAAAACTATTGTTGTATAATGAGTCTGAGGATATGGGGGGGTGTGAGTGGAAGCAGAGGAATGAAGATGTGGGTGGGGATGGATTAATCATGGGATTGTACAATTTCATGAGGGTTGAAGGAAATTGGAAGAATCTTGTCTGAAAAACAATGTATTTGAATTTTGTAAATCAACTAGTATTTTAAAAAAAGATGACTTTGAAAAAGTGCAAGCATTCCCTTCTTAATTGTAAACTATGTAGTATTCCTTGGACCTTGAACTTACGGACCACCAAGAAAACAAGTAGGTCTGTCTTAGAAAGGATGAAACCAAGTTACTCCTTAGAGGCTAGGATTTTGAAGCTCTGTCTCATATACTGGGCACATAGCCAGGAGGGACAAACCTTGGAGAAGGACATCATGCTCGGAAGGATAGAAGGACAGGACAGGAGAGAAAGACCTCAGATAAGACGGATTCATACAGTAACTGAGGTGGTGGAGATTGGTATGTTGCAACCAGTGAGACTGGCTTCAGACAGGACAGGCTTCAGAGCTGCTGTGCATAGGGTCACTATAAGTCACAGACAACTTTACGGCACATAACAACAATACAACATTTTTGTTATTGTGTAAACTTGCTCAGTTTACACAGTGGCCTCCTAGTCTAAGTGTCGGTTACTCATGAGCACAATTAAGTGCTCTGGCATTCCTTCTCTTCTCAATGGTAGCCATAACTTGTTAGGATCCACACAGTCATGTGCCTTTACCTAGTCAATAAAGCATAAATAGATATGCTTCTGGTACTCTTCACTTTCAGTCAGGATCCATCTGACAGCAGCGGTCATGTCCCTGGTGCCATGACCTCTTCTGAATGTGCTTTCTCCATCTTTTTGTAATTCTTCCTGGGTCACTCAATATATTACCCATAGCATGTCTCAGTATTGCAACCCAAGACTTCATTTTCCCCCCATTCTTCCAGCTTGAGAAATGCATAGTGAGTTCTTCCTTTTTCCCCCTGAAATTCCAGCTTTCTGCACATTCCATTATAACATTTTGCTTTGTCTTCTCAAGCTGCCCTTTGAAAACTTCTGCTCAGCTCTTTTATTTCAGCATGTTTTCCCTTTGCTTTGGCTTCTCAATGCTCTACTGCCATTTTTAGAGTCTCTTCTGACATCCATTTTGGTTTTTCTTTCTCTCCTGTCTTTGTAATGACTTTTTGCTTTTTTTCATGGATGATACCCTCGGTTCCATCCCACACCTCATCTGGTCTTCAATCATTGGTGTTCAATGCTTCAAACCTATTCTTAAGATGATTTTGAAATTAAAATAGAATAGATTCAAGATCATATTTTGGTTTTCGTCGACTTATTGTCATTTTCTTTTGCCTCAGTTTGAAGTTGGACTTGAATAATTGATTGTCTTACCCACAGTCTACCCCGACCTCATTTTGACTGCCAATATTCTATTTGATATGCCAGTTTTGACTACATCTGTTAAAGGAGGAAAGATTTCTCATTAGATGGCACATCATGTCAGTTCTGAATTATAGTGACCTCCTTCAACAGAGTAGAGCTGCTCCTTAGGTCTCCCCAAGTTGTAAATCTTTACAGGAACTACCTCATGTTTTATTTGGTTGTGTGTTTGTGGTTTTTTTAAATTGTTGTTGATTTTTGGACTTTGTTTTGTGGAGCAACTTGTGGGTTCAAAACCTTGACCTTTTGTATAGTAGTTCAGTGTTTATCCCATGGTGACATGAGGAAAATTCTAAACTTATTAAGTGCCTAGTATTCTCTCTGGCTCTGTATAGTCCATTGCAGTTGCCATCATCTGAGCTTGCTTTTACAAACTAGTTTTTTTCTTTTTTAGCAAGAAAAGGAAAGATCCAGCGATGATCTGGAAAGACAGGTCAATGCTGGGCATAATTAAATGTTGATTGATTTTATAAAATATAATAAATTGGAGTGATTGCATGAAACACAATGTGAATGAAGGATAGTGTGAAAAACAATATATGCAGACTTTGTAAGCAAACCAATATAAAATAAATATAAACAAAACTGATATAGAGTGTATTTAATTAGAGAATATAATCATGTTATAAGAGTTATAGAATATTAAGTGCATTTTAAATTGATCATTTAAGGGAGTTTTATTTAGAGTGTGAGAACATGATCTAGTGTGCTAGATAGAATTTAACTTTAGAACTTAACTCCAGATGAGTTGTGGATGACACTAAGAATATCATCCATAAAGAGAGCAAAGGTCATTACAAAGAGAGATGAGAAAGGGGAAAAAAACCAAAACCCCAAAGTGGATGTAAAAAGAGACTCTAAAAATTTCACCAGTATGTTGAGAGGCAAAAACAAAGAAAAAAGGATACTGAAGTACAGAAGCTGAACAGATGATTTCAAAGGGCAGCTTGAGAAGACAAAGCAAAATATTATAATGGAATGTGCAGAGGACTGGACTTAAAAAAAGGAAGAACTTACTCTGCATTTCTCATGTTGAGAGAACTGAAAAACAAGTTTAAGCCTTGAGTATCAGTGTTGAAAGATGCTATAGACAGTATATATTGAATGACCCAGAAGCATCAAAAGAAGGTGGAGGGAATGTACAGAGTCACGGCAACAAAAAGAACTGATACTAAAAATTTCAGTACCATTTTAGCAGTAGCCAATGGTAGAGGAGGAGAAAGTTGAAGCTGCACTGAAGACATTGGCAACAAAGGTTCCAGGAATTGATGGGATAACAATCAACTTAATTCAGTTAACAGATGCACTCATCAGTCAATGCCAGAAAATTTGGAGGACAGCTGTCTGGCTGATGATTTGTAAGAGGTCCATGTTTCCTATTCCCAAGAAGGGTGTTCAGTAGATTGTGGAAACTATGAAATAATATCATTAATATCAAATGCAAGCAAAATACTGCTGAAGATCACTGAAAAATTGTTAGAACACTACATAGGAAACTGCCAGAACTTTAAGCAGTATTTATAGGAGTGTGTGGCATCAGAGACATTATTGCTGATGTCAGATGGATCTTGGCTGAAAGTAAAAAGTACCAGAAGAGTATCTATTTATGCTTTATTGACTATGCAAAGACACATGACTGGGTGAATCATAAAAAAAGAAGCATAAAAGCCCAGACAAACAAAAAAAAATCTGTGGCTAACATTGGGAAAAATGGGAATCCCAGAACACTTAATTGTGCTCATGCAAAATCTGTACCTAGGCCAAAAGGCTATTGTGACAATAGAGCAAGGGAACACTACATGGTTTAAAATTGATAAATGTGTGTATAAGGGTTGTATTCTCTCTTCATACTTATTCAGTTGTATGCTGAGCAAATTATTTGAGAATCTGGTCTCTGTGAAGGATATGACATCAAGATCAGAGGAAGAAATAAATCAGTATAATTTTTAAAAAAAAACAGGTATTATGATTCTTTTGGTTTAGTAACTCTACTTCTTGGCATATTTTTGATTCTCTTAAGAAAAGTGAAACAATGAATGAATGAAAACCAAAGTCTCTGTAAACGTTCATTAAAATTAATTTTTAAAAAAGAGACAGAACAAGAAAGGGAGCAAGAAAATGAGAAAGAAAACAACTACACCACTCACTTTCCTTTTCTAGCTTCTGTCTATCATCTCACAGCATTCTGGAAACTCACATGTCTAATAAAGCCAATAGTCTGTCAGAATAGAGCGTTTTACCTGGTCCTTCACTCATATGACCATCATAACCAAGTGGACAGTGAGAGCCACAGCTGTAGTTTTCTGAGTTTTGTTGTTGTTGTCAATTGCTGTCGAGTCGAGCACAAATCACAGCAACCCTATGAACAAAAGACCTAAACTCTTTCCATAACTATCATCATTTCTCTATGTTGATAGTTTCCAGAGGCATTTTGTTTAGGAAGTGGATTTCACTCTTGCCTCGAAACCTGTTTTATAAAACCAAAACCAAACCCATTAAAACAAACAAAAAATAAGTGTAAGACCTGTCAATAACCTTTGTTATGCAGATGACACACTTGGTTATTGAAAGTGAGGAAGACTTGAAGTACTTATTGTAAAAGATGAAGGCATGCAGTCTTCAATGTGGACTGCATCTCAATGTCAAGAAAACAAAGATTCTTACTGTTGGACCAATAGACAGTGTCATGATGGATGAAGAAGAGATTGAAACTATCAGCAGCTTCATCTTGTTTGAATCCACAATTAACACCCTTCAAATAAGCAGTCAGAAAATAAGGAGACACATTGCACTGGGAAAATCCACAGTTAGAGACCTCTCCAAATTACTGAGGAGTAATGATTTCAGTTTGAGGACTATGTTGCATCTGATTCAGGCCACAGTCTTTGTATTTGAGATCTGACAAGTTAATAAGGATAACAGAAGAAGAATTGATGTCTTTGAGCTATGATGTTGGAAAAGAGTACAGAACATCCCATGGACTGTCAAGAGAACAAATATTTCTTGGAGAAAATGCAGCCAAACTGGTCCTTGGAGGCAAAGATGATAAAGCTTCATCTCATTCTTTGGGAATGTTGCCTGGAGAGGCTGTTCCTTGGAGAGAGACATAATGCTTGGAAAGGCAAAGGTGGGTGAAGGAGAGGAGAACCCTTGGCCAGGTGGATTGACACAGTGACTGTCACAATGGTCTCTAGGTTTCAGGAAGTGTAAAGATGGTATAGGATAGGAAGGAGTTTGTGTCTTGTTTATAAAGGTCACTGTGGGTCGTACTTGACGGCACCTAACAGCAAACAACATCAACTCTAAGTAATGACTTCTTTTTAAGCTGGGTAGTGTACTATCTTATTTTATTCCATTTTGTTTAAATGAAAATACTTTTGAATAATATAAAAATAAATTCTAAATCATGCTTCTATAATAATAATAATAATATCAAAGTGAACTCACTCCAAGTTGATTCCAGCTTATGGCAGCTCCTGGGTTTCTGATGTTGTAAATCTTTATAGAGGAGGCTATGCATCTTTCTCCTTTGTAGCAGCTGGTAGATTAAAACTGCTGACTGTTTGGTTACTAATGCATCATGTAACACATCACACCATTGGAGGGCCTTCCAATAATGCCTTGTCCTTTTTGGTCTTTATTTTTATGCAAAATTGGCATCCCTTACCTCTATTTTCCTATGATAAAGCTAATGGGGAAATAAACCTCTTAACAGATATTATAGGCAAGTGTACTAGATTACTTCATGGACTTTAGTTGTTTTGGACTTTTGTGAGTTTTTAAAAAAATATAATATGCTGGGCAATGAACAAAAAAGACAAAAGATTCATTTAACCTATTAATTGTGGTGTTGCCGAAGAATATTGAGTATACTGTGCACTGCCAAAGGAGCAAGTACTTCTTTTCAAGCAAGTGTAGCAAAAATGTTCCTTAGAGGTAAAGATGGTAAAACTTCATCTAACATACTTTGGGCACGTGGTTAGGAGGAACGAGCCCTTGGAAAAGAGAATGTTAGATAAATCCTTCAATGAGGTGGATTGGCACAGAGACTGCAAATGGGGTTGAACGTAGTGGAGATTGTGAACCTGGTGCAAGATGGGGAAAGTTTCTTAGACTCACTGTGAGTTGACCTCAACTTGAGGGTACCTAACAACAACAATCAGGTGGACAACAAATAAGGCTGACAAAATAATTGATGCCTTTGAATTGTGATATTAGAAAAGAATATTGAATATCTTATAACCTGCCAAAAGTGCAAACAAATATGTCTTGGATAAAGTGAAATCAGGGTTCTCCAGAGAGACAAGGATGGTGAAACTTTGTCTCACATACTTTAGGCTTGTTGTTACAAAGGGCCAGTCTTTGGAAAGGGGATATCATGCTTGCAAAGGTAGAGGGTCAGTGAAAGAGAGGGAGACTGTCAATGAGATATATTGACATAGTAACTGAAACAGTGGGCTCAGGTGTGCCAGAGATGATGAACATGGTACAGGATAGAACAGAATTCAGATATGTCGTTCATAGGGTTGCTATAAGTTGTACTCAACAGCACCTAACAACAGCAATAATCTTTTACAGAATATAGATTGAATATTCAAATTATTCATAGCAAAATATTTATGAAATAATGCTTTATTTGGGCTGCGCTTAACTGTGCTATTTAGCTCCATAATTAGATGTTTTATGTTCCATTCTGATGTGCTAGTAGTTTGGAGTGTTCTTAAATCAGTCCTGACTCGTTATCCTCTCTAGTGGTTTTACAAGGCTTTAAATTTTTACAAGATTTTCCCAGAGTGGTTGGTGGATCCAGATCACTTACTTTCCAGCGAAAAGCCCAATATATAATACATATTGTCACTGGGGTACCTTAATTTCTTAATTGATTCATGTGATTCAGGGTGAAGTGAATCATCTTTTTCAACAGCAGAGGGCACCAAATCTCCTCCTAAAGCAAAGCAAGACCTTTTATTTCCATCAAAGAATTTCATACGCTCAGGGACAGTGTAATTTACTGTCTCTGAAAACCCACTGGAGGATCACTTGTGAGTCGGTTCCAACTCTGTGGTACACAAAAACAACAAACGAGAATATAGAGAACTCTGATGGCCGACTCTATAGCAGTTCACAACAACAGTTGGTGGTCTACTTGAGTTAGTTGTGTGACCAGTCCACCAAATGTTTCACAGGAGAAAGGTGAATAATCTCCTCCCGTGTGATTTACAGCCTTTGAAACACCAGTAGAGAGTCAATTATGAATCAGGTCCAACTCAAGGCAATGAGTGGGGCAGAAATTGTCAGGTATATTTCAGTTTCTTGACAGATACAAAAACAAAGTAACAGAATTAAACTTTGAGAGAAACATTTTACAGACTCAAATAAAACTTCTTTGTTGCCATCTCCTAAAAATCTGCCAATACTTTAAAAAAAAATTCTTCTCTGGGCCCATTTATTGTTCAGAGAGAATAAAGCAGACATTCTGGACTAGTTAGTGTTTGGGATTAATTATTTTTAGTGAACTGTAGATTTTCATCTGTTCCTTATCTAAATCACAGGTGTCCTATGCAGTTTTCAGAAAAGAAATATACCTTGTAAATTGAGACTAAAACCAAATCTGTGGGAAATCAGGAGCAATTGTATTTGAGGATGGGGTACTGGTAGATGTTGTTAAAATTACTTAATTAAGTCATTATGAATTGTGTATACCTTAATTTTTTTTCAGGGTTTCATTAATTATACTTAAAAACCATCCTTCCTCCAATCTAGATGGATAGAGCAAATGGAACAAGGCTACACTATTCAATAATTTTTTTTCATTAATAGTATTTTAAAAATATGGTTAGACATTTAAAGATATTTTGCAGTTTTTAGTTGTTTAATCTTTCTCTTTTCCTTTTAGCTCTAGCCATAACAGTTAACTTTTTAGTTGTCTGATCACTAGTAAAAAAAATGAGGCAGATTATTCTATAAAGCAACGGCATAATACACTGAAAAATCGACCATGTTGGTACTCTAAAGAAAAATAATTTGCTATAATATTCTATATACTTTGGTAACATATTTATCTCCTGTTTTTAAGTGCCATTGAATCAAATACAACTCATAGTGACTCTCTGAATAAACAATCTGAACCCTGTCCTATCTTGCACCATTCTCACACTTCCTCAAGCACGAAAGTCCATTGTGGCAATCACAGTATCAGGCAACCTGGTTGATGGTCTTCCTTTCATTTGTCAACCCTCCAATCTTCCCAGCATTATGTCCCTCTCCAAGGAATAGACCCTCCTAGCAACATGTCCAAAGTATGTGAGATGAAACCTCATCATTCTTGCCTCCGAAGAGCCCTCCAGATGCACCATTTCTAAGACATAGCTGTTTGTTCTCTTGGCTGTCCATGGGATGCTCAGTGCTCTTCTCTAACACCACAGCTTAAAGGCATCAATGCTTTTTCTGTCATTCTTACTCATTGTCCCACTCTCAGTTGCCTAGCGAGTGATCAGAAAGACTATGGCCTGAATCAGATGCATCTTAGTCTGGCATCATTACTCTTCAATAATTTGGAGAGGTCTCTAACTGTAGATTTTCCAAGTGCAATGTGTCTCCTTATTTTCTGACTGCTGGTACCAAGGGTGTTAATTGTGGATCCAAGCAAGATAAAGCTGTTGACAGTTTCAGTATCCTCTCCAATCATCGTTATGTTGCCTATTGGTCTAGTTCTCTTGTTGCTTACGAAAAACTTAGTCACTTAATACAGATTTATTATCTTAACATTGTTCCAGTATTCTTCATGATGCAGTCTTTATGATACAGACTTGTTTGTCTTCTTTTTACTTATTAAAGGATATTTGTGAGTATATTTAATTCAGAGAGTTGGACAGTGAATAGGGTTGATAGAGAATTGATGCCTTTGAGCTGTGATGCTGGAGAAGAGTGTTGAATATACCATGGACTGCTAAGAGAACAGGTTAGTCCTAGAGAAGGTGAAGCCGAATGCTCCTTGGAGTCAAGAATTCTGAAGCTTCGTTTGACGTATTTTGGGCATGTTGCAAGGAGGGACATCATGTTTGGCAGAGTGGCGGGGCCACGAAGGAGAGGAAGACCTTTGATGAAATGGATCGATTCTGTGACTGGAGCGGTGGGAATAAGTGCGTTTGAGATGGCTAGGTTGGCACAGGATAGAAGAGCGTTTAGAGCTCTTGTACATAGGGTTGCTATGAGTCCCAAGCGACTCGATGGCACATAACAGCAATAACAACAACATATTCAATTCAGCATAATACCAGTATTTTAAAATTCAGCTGATTGGCAACCTTAATTCCATCTGAATCTTATTTCACTCCACTCTTTCATATATCATAATCACAGGTTTTGAGAATTTTAATGTGAACAGTTTTTGAGCTTGGTGGGGGCTTAGTCTACCTACCATGGATAGTTTTGGTGGAATCTGAACTAGGCCAACCTTAAAGGAGAAGGGATCATTGCTTATAGGTGTTGATCCCAAGCCATTACCATCAAATCATTTCTGACTTACACTGATCCTTAATGACAGAACTTCCATGGCTTGTGAACAATGAGTGGTTTAATTGACATTTTCTGCAACGTCTGCTTTATTACCTAAGTTTTTGCTCATGATTCTATAAAATTGTATGTGTTATTCAAGGCATAATTCATTTATTCTGTATCAACCATTTGTATTTTAGTTTATTGGAAATTATCACATTACCACATGAAGTCTTACCTAAGCAGTATAAAGGGCAGTAAAATTTCAGTGGGAAGCTTGAACCAGAAAGGTATGAGGTAAGAGACATGGTTTAAGAAAATTTATTAGATCCCAGGCAGAAAAGTCTATGAGAAGTCTGCTTAGACAGAAAATATAGTTGTTGTTGTTGTTGTTGTGTGTGCCATTGAGTAGCCTGAGACTCATAGCAACCCTATGTACAATAGCTCTGAACCCTGACCTATCTTGAGCCAGTCTCACTGACTTTAGCATACCAACCTCCATTACCCATTTACTGTGTCAATCCATCTCAATTGAGGTCTTCCTGTCCTGTGCTGTCCCTCTACACCTCTAAGCATGATGCCCTTCTACAAGGACTAGTCCCTCCTGTGTACATGCCCAAAGTATGTGAGACAGAGCTTTAAATTCCTTTCCTCCAAAGAGAAACTTGGTTTCACCCTCTCCAAGACAGACTGGTTTGTTCTCTTGGCAGTCACAAGTATGTTCAGTACTCTTCTCCAGAACCACAACTCAAAGGCATCAATGATTCTTATGTCATCCTTAGACATTGTCCACCTTTCTGATGTTTAGCAAGTAATTAAAAAATGAAAAAAATAGAAGAAAGAATTGTTACTATAGATGAAGAGGTACAAGAACTTAGAAAGAAAAAAAATCACAAGACAGGGTACAGCCAACACTGCACTGGAAATAGCAGAAAAGCAAGAAAATGCAATCAAGAATATTAAGACAAAAATGACACTGATGTGACAAAAATATGGAACTGAAGAGATGGAACAGAGAGTCAGTAAGGTAGAAGACAAAGAACCTCACTGGAAACATATTAGAAGAGAAAATAGAGATGAGACATAAAGAAAATAAAGAAAACATTAGAATCATATGGAATGACATCTAAAAGGAACATCATAGGTATGATTGGAATTCCAGAAAATGGGAGTGATAGGAAAGTCACTGAGAAAATTGTGGAAGAAATACTAAACTTCCCTGGAATTTTGAAGAATGATAAAATCCATATTCAAAAAGCACAGGGAACACCAAATAGGCTATTACTGTAATTCTCCAAATTAAAAAATAAGAATAGAATACTAAAAGAAGCTTGAGAAAAACTAAGAGTCACCTACAAAAGGGAAACAGTTAGGTTAGATTAAGTTCGGATTTTTAGCAGATACTATGCAAGGTACAAGACAGTGGGATGACATATACAGAACATTGAAAGAAAACCATTGCCAGCCAAGGATCCTATACCCAGCAAAGCTCTCCATCAAATATGAAGGAGAAATTAGATCCTTTGCAGAAAAGAAGGAACTTAAGGAATTTATGAAAACAAGACCAAAACTTCAAGAAATTTTAAGTGAAAACCTTCACAAGGAGGCACCAAAGGAAAGGAGATGGACTGTAATAACCAGAAGCAACAATAAAAGAAACTCGGCAAAATGGAAACAGTAAAATCTGACCTGACAATAATCACACTTAATGTGACTGGACTAAATGCACCAATCAAGAGAAAAAGAAGAGCAGAATGGATAAAAAAACCCCCAACAACCATTATTGTAGAATGAGTGGGGGTGGAAATAAAGAGGTGAGGTGGGGGGATGTAGGGTGTTAATAATAGGGTTGCACAATTCAGTGGGTGGATGGGGTGAAGGAAATGGAAAGGATCTTTTGTGAAAAACAATGTATTCAGACTTTGTAAATAAATCAGAGTAATATATATATATATAAAAGCCCATCAATATGTTGCCTACAAGAGACACATCTAAAAAATAGACTCAAAATCAAAGGCTGGGGGAAAAATATACCAAGCAAATGCCAACCATGAAAGAGTAGGAGTGACATTACTAATCTCTGATAAAATAGACTTCAAAAAGAAAACCACCATAAAAGATAAAGAAGGGCATTATATATTAATTAAAGACAGAATAGAAAAAAAAATATAACCTTGTTCAACATTTACACACCAAGTGATAAACCTGTAAAATACATAAAACAGCAGTTAACAAAACTGAAGATATAATAGACAGCACCATGATAGGGTAGAAGACTTCAACACCCCACTATCACCAAAGAATAGGTCAACTCAAACTTAAGATGCAGAAGAGCCAAACTATACAATCAGGCAACTTGACATTGTGGATGTATTCAGGGTACTACACCTAACTAAAGCTCAGTTCCTTTTCTTCTCAAGTGTATATGGTACATTCTTCAGAATAGATCACATATTAGGATACAAAGCAAGCCTCAGCAAATTAAAAAACATTGAATTAATACAAAGTATCTTCTCAGATCACGATGCCATAAAACAGGAAGTTTACCACAGAAGGGTACAGTTTACAAAACAACCCATGCCAAAACCGAATAACTCTCTACACAATTAGATTGTTGTTGTTGTTCTTGTTATGTGCCGTCGAGTTGCTTGCGACTCATAGCGACCCTACGTACAACAGCCCTAAACCGTGCGCTATCCTGTGCCAGTCTCACTGCCTCTGACACATCCATCCTGATTACCCCAGTCACTGAATCAATCCACCTCATAGAGGGTCTTCCCCTCCTGCG
>NW_006400004.1:1037474-1063290 GCF_000299155.1 Elephantulus edwardii
TGACTCAGTATATTCCTTCCATCTTCTTTTGATACCTCCTGGATCATTTAACATTCTGCCTAAAGCATCCTTGAGTGTAGCAACTCGAGGTTTGAATTTGTTCTTCACAATTAGATTATAAAAGAAAATTTACAGAATCCTATAGGACCTCCACAAGAAAAGACTTATAACACAATTACAAAATGGGCAAAAGACATAGGAAGACTTCATGGAGGAAGATGTTGAGATGGCCAACAGAAGCATTCACCATTGCAAGAATATGGATGCAGCCCAGGTATCTAAACACCATCAAAAGAATTGAGGAATTGTTTGTTCACATGGTGGAATACTGTGCAGCATTCAGGAGCAATGATTCTGTAAATTATTTCATAACTTAGGAGGGACAGGAGAGTATTATGCTCAGTGAACTAACTCAGTTACATAAGGACAAATACTGTATAAGACCCTTATTGGAGAATGAATATGAGGATTCAAGGGGAGGATGGTGGGAGCAGAGAGGTAATGATGGGAAGGAGGAGGGAGAATTGGAGGGTTATTCAGAGGATCATACAATTTGATGTGTGGAGGGAGGGCTGAATAATGGAAATGGGAAAGATCTGGTCTGAAAGACAATGTTTATATACTTTGAAAGTAAACCAGTACAAAATAAGAATTTTATAAAAAAAAAACTATAATTGGTGGATGGAATGAAAAAGTTGGCAACAAAGTAGATGGTATTATAATTAGAAATTAGGGACTTGGGGAGAGAAAGGAGGCTGGAGATTGAATGGTTAAATTTTGTACACTTAAGAATTTATTCATAGCAAACACCTTTTTAAGAAACAAATATGCTATCTATATCTGTGGATTTTACCAGATGGACTGCACAGGAATCAGATTGACTACATCTGTGCAAAGAATAGCTGGAGATGCTCAATATTAGTAGTCAAAACCAGACCAAGTGATGACTATGGAATGTTGTTATGTGCCATCAGGTCACCTGTGACTCATTGTGACCCTATATACAACAGCCCTAAACCCTGCTCTATCCTGTGCCAATCCTATGTCTCTGACACACCTGCCCCTATTACCCCAGTCACTGCAACAATCCATCTCATCATGGGCCTTCCTCTCTTGTGCTGTCCCTCCTCCCTCCCAAGCATGACGTCCCTCTCCAAGGACTGGTCTCACCTTGCCACATGTCCACAGTAAGTCAGACACAGCTTCAGAATCCTTGCCTCCAACGGCCAGCCTGGTATCACCCCCTCTAGGATGAACTTGTTTGTTCTCCTAGCAGTCCATGATATATTCAGCACTCTTCTCCAGCACTATACCTCAAAGGAATAAATTCTCTATTGTCACTAGTCTTTGTCCAACTTTTTGATGTGTAGCAAGTAATTGCAGGCTATGACCTGGATCAGACACATTTTATTCTCCAGACTGACATCATTGCTTTTCAGTACTTTTGGAGAGTTCTTTGACAGCAGACTTTTCCAATGCAATTTGTCTTTTAATTCTCTGAATGATGATAACAAGTGTTGATTGTGGAGCCAAGCTAACTAAAGCTGATAACAATCTCAGTATATAATCTGCCAATCAGCCCAGTGGTGAAAATCTTTGTTTTCTTGATGTTGAGCTTCAATCCATATTGACGACTATAGTCCTTGACCTTCTACAACAAGCATTTCAAGTCACCCTCAGTTTCAGCAAACAGGGTTGTGACATTCATATAATGCTGACCATTAATTACTCATATGCAAGTTCAAATTAAAGGTGAAGAAAATTATATCAAGTCTGTTAGACCCAAAAATATAAACTTGATTCTATCCCATTTGAATTTAAAAATCGTCTCAAGAACAAGCTTGAGGCATTGAATGGTAAAGATTGAAACCAGATGAACTGTGGGATAACATTAAAGATACTATTTATGAAGGGAGTATTACAAAGAAAGAGGAGAAATAAAAGACTAAAATGGATTTCAAAAAAATTCTGAAAATTGTACTAAAGTGCTGAGAAGAAGAAAAAAGGGAAGTAGTGGGTAATGAGCAGATTTCAAAGGGCAACTCAAGAAGAAAAAGCAAACTGCAATAGAATGTGCAAAGAGCTAAAGTTAGAGAATAAAAGGAAAGCAAAGAACTCGCTAAGTACTCGCTAAGCATTTCTCAAGCTGAAAGAACTTAAAAACAAATGTAAAATGTATACAAACTTTATGAACTTTATGGAAACCAATATAAAAGAAAAATTTAAGAAAACAACAAATTCAAGCTTCAAGTTACAATACTGAGAGACACTATGGGAAAAATCTTGAATGATCCAGGGAGGGAATACAGAGTCACTGAACAAAAAAAAAATGGTTGACACTAACATATTTCAGGAAATATTATGTGGCATCAAGTCACTTGCGACTCATAGTGACCCTATGTACAGCAGCTCTGAACTCTGCTCTATCCTGTGTCAACCTACTGTCTCTGACCCCTGGACCACCACTACCCTAGCCACTGAATCAATCCATTTAATCGAAGGTCTTCCTCTGTTGGGCTGTTCCTCCACTCTCCCAATCATGATGTCTCTCTACAAGGGCTGGTCACTCCTTGCAGCATGCCCGAAGTATGTTAGACAAAGCTTCAGAATCCTTGCCTCCAAGGATCAACCTGATTTAACCCTCTCTAGGATGAACTTCTTTGTTCTCCTAGCAGTACATGGTATATGCAGTACTTTTCTCCAGCCTCATAGCTCAAAGGCATTGGTTCTCTTTTGTATCATCCCTAGTCATTGTCCAGCTGTCTGATGCATAGCAAGTAATTGTGAAGACTGTGGCCTGAATCAAGCACACCTCAGTCTCCAGACTGACATTGTTGCTCTTCAGTACTCTGGAGAGGTCCCTGACAGCAGACATTCACAATGTAATTCCTCTTTAGATTTCCTGTCTCTGGTACTAAGAGTGTTGATTGTGGAGGCAAGCAAACTAGAACTATTAACAATCTCAATCTCTTCAACCATCTATCATGATGCTGCCAGCTGGTCCAGTGATAAGAATCTTTGTTTTCTTGATGTGCTTCAATCCATATCGAAGACACAGTCCTTGACTTTCTTCAGCAAGCACGTTAATTTCTCCTTAGTTTCAGCATGCAGGGTGTGTCATCTGCATAATGCATGTTGTTAATGATTATTCCTCCAATCATAATGACACATTCCTCCTCATACAGCCCAGCCTCCCGGATGATCTGTTCTGTATATTGATTGAAAAGGTACAGATCCCTGGCATACCACTCCCCAGTTTTGAACCATGCAGTGTTTTCTTGCTCTGTTCTGATTGAGAAATGCCTCCTAATTCAAGGTTTCACATAAGCACACGCAAGTGTTTGGCGATTTCCATTCTTCTGCGAGTTAGCCAGTTTGTTGTGATCCACAAAGTCAAATTCTTTTGCATAGTCAATGAAACACAGACATTCTTCTGGTACTCTTTGCTTTAAGCCAAGATACATCTAACATTAGCTATAATATCCCTAGTACAATGACCTCTTGTACACCCAACCTGCATATCTGGCAGTTCTCTGCTGATGTGCTGTTCCAATCATTTTGGGATAATTTTCAGAAGAATCTTGCTTGCATATGATATTAATGAAATTGCTTGATAATATCTTCACTCTATTGAGTCACTTTTCTTTGGAATAGGAACAAATATGGATCTATTGCAGTCACTTGGCCAGGTGATTGTCCTCCAGATTTCTTGGCACAGCATGATGAGCACATCCAGGGCAGTGTCTTTTTGTTGAAATGTGTTAATTAGTATGCTGTCAATTTCAGAACTACTTGAACTTCATCCTTTATCACAAGCTCTTGTTCATACATTTTTTTCATGAAATTCTTCCATGTCCATCAATTCCTTTTGGTACAGTGTCTCTGTATACTCCTTCCATCTTCTTTTAATGCTTTCTGGATCATTTAATATTCTGCCCAAAGCATCCTTAAGTATTGCAATTCGAGGCTTAAATTTTCCTTTAATTTCTTCAGTTTAAGAAATACTGAGCGATTTCAGCCCTTTTGATTTCTGACTCCAGCTCTTTGCATATTTCATTATAATACTTTACTGTGTCTTCCTGTGCTGCTGATTGAAATCTTTTCTTTGGTTTCTTGATGTTCTAGAGCAGTACTCAGAGTCTCGTCGGACATCCATCTTGGTCTTGTCTTCCTCTTCTGTCTTTGTAATGACATTTTGAATTCTTCATAGATCATATTCTTGATATTCTCACATAGCTCTTCTGGTCTTTGCTTATTAGTGTTCAAGGTCTCAAACCTGTTCCTGAGGTGGTTTTCAAATTCTAGTGGGATAGGCTCAAGTCAGATTTTGGTCTCTTTGAGTTTTAATTAATTTGCGTTAACTTTAGCTTGAACTGCCTATGAGTAGTTTGTGATCAGTTAAACATTCAGCAACTGGCCTAGTTTCACAGCTGATATTGAGCTTCTCCAGCAATTTTTTCCACAGGTGTAATCAATATGGGTCCTATGCATACTATCAGGTGAAATCCACGTGTATAGCCTGTGTTTATGTTTCATATAAAACATATTTGCAATGGCTAAATAATTGTACAGAATTCTACATTCTATCTCCAGCTTCGTTTCTGTCATCAAGTCCATGTTTTCTAACAACTGATCCTTCTCTGTTCCCAACTTTTGCATTCAAGTCATCCATTGTAATTAATGAATCTTAGTTGCGTGTTCAATAGATTTCTGACTGCAAAAGTTTATAGAACTCTTCTGCTTTCTCTCCTTTGGCTCTAGTTGTTGGTGCATATATTTGAAGGATAGAGGTATTCACTGGAATTCCTTGAATGTGTATGGATATTATCTTGTCACTCACAACATTGTATTTAAAGGTGGGTATAGAGATTACTTTTGTAACTGTGAAAGAAACCTCATTTTGTCCTCACCTTTTCACGTTCGGCATAGCAGATAATATGATTGTCTGACTCAAAATGTCCCGTTCCAGCCCATCTCATTTTGCTAATATCTAGTATGTCAAGATTTATGGGTTCTATTTCTTTCTTAACAATGTCCAATTTTCCTACATTCATGCTTCTCACATTACACATTCCAATTACTAGTGTCTGCTTACAACTGTCCCTCCTTCTTTGTGTTTCCATATTTGAGGGCTTAGCTTCAGTTGCCATGTCTATTATTTTAGGTTTGTTATATAGTACATAGGGTTTTCGAAAGCTTGTTATTTTGAAGTGCATGTCCAATCCTTCACAAGTCTTAAACAGACAGTAGTGATGAAAGAAGTAGTTCTAGTTTCACTAAAGGCATTGGCAAAAAAATAAGACCACGGGAAATGATGGGATGCTAATTGACATGTTGGAAATAACAAGTACAGCCCTGAATGTGCTCACTAATCTGTGCCAGGAAATTTGGAAGTAAGCTCCCTGGCGGACTGAATGGAAATGATCTATATTTTTTCCATTCCCAAGAAAGGTAAACCAGCAGAATCTGGACATTATTGATAATATCATTGATTACATGCAAGCAAAATACTGTTGAGGCTCATCCAAAAGTGGTTAGAAAGTACATTGAAAGAGAACTTCCAGAAGTTCAGATGAGGTTTAGAATAGGCTGTGGCACCAGGGATTATATTACTGATTTCATTTGGATCTTGGCTGATAGCAAAGAATACCAGAAGAATGCCTGTTTGTGCTTTATTGACCACAAAAGGCATTTTACTGTGTGGATCATAACAAACTATGATTAATCTTGAGAAGAATGGGAATTCCAGAGTACTTAATTGTTCTTATATGAAATCTGTATTGAGACCAAGAAACTGTTGTTCAAACAGAGTGTGGTTTGAAATCAGGAAAGGTTTATGTCAGAGCTTTATCCTCTCTCCATACTTATTCCATCTGTATGCTGAGCAAATAGTTCGCAAAGGGGAACTTTAAGAAGATTGTGGTTTCTGAATTAAAGACTCATAAAGAACCTGCATTATGCAGATGAGGCAACCTTGCTTTTTGAACATGAAGAAAGATATGAAGAACTTACTTGGTGTTGAGGATCAAGGAATTCAGCCTTCAATATGAATAACATCTCAGTATCAAGAAAAGAATACTCCTCAACACTGCACTAGTAACAGTATCATCCTGCTTAGATCCACAGTCAACACACTTGGTAACAGCATTCGGGAGATCATCAGATACATAGCATTGGGCACGTCTGCTGTCAGGGACCTCTCCAAAGTCCTGGAGGATAGTGATGTCGGTGAAAAGGTGGAGTGTTTGATTCAGGCTACATTTTTTCATTCACTTGCTGTGCTTTTTGAGAGCTAGACAGTGAATAAGGATGACGGGATAAGAATTTGTGCATTTGAGTTGTGTTGGAGAAGAGTGGTGAATAGCCCAAGGTCTGTTGAAAGAACAAACAAGTATGTGCTGGAGAAAGTGCAACCAGGATGTCCCTTGAAGGCAAAATTAATGAAACTTTGCTCACATATTTTGGACATGTTGTTAGGAGAAGGGTATTCCTTGGAAAAAAGATAACATTCTTGGAAAGGTTGGCAAAGTAGAGGGAGACTCTCAGTCAGATGGCTTGATGCAGTCATTGTCTATGGGCTCAAGTATATCAGTGATGATGAGGATGATGCAGGACAGGACAGGTTTCAGATCTGTTTTCATGGGGTCACTGTGAACCTCTCCGTTGTTATGAGTTGCACTCAGCTCAGCAGCATCTAACAACAATATGGTTTCAGTCCATCTTGCACAGGAATCTCTAGCCTAGCATCTCTAATCCCAGAAGCTCTGGTGGTCTAGTGGTTAGAAACTGCACTACAATCCCCAAAGTGGGAAGAAACTACACTACAATCCCAAAAGCACAAGGTTTTAATCTACCAAGTTCTCCATGGGAGAAAGATGGGCAATCTCCTCTTGTGAGATTAAAATGCCTCTAAAAATCAACTGGTGGGTCACCTAAGGAATGGTTCCAACTTGATGGTCTACAGCAAAGTTACCCTAGAAAGATTATGAATGACATTCTTATTGAATGTAAATTTCTACACAGAAAGAACCTAAGAATTTAGGAACACTAAAATTTAAAATATGATTGACATGAATTACTTGAAAAATAGCTAACCCCAAGACAGATGAAGTGAATTGAAGTTAATTGTGACTTATAGCAACTGTCTGTTGGATTCTGAGGCAGTAAAAATTTACAAGAGTACATTACTTATCTTTCTACCTTTTATTTGAATCACTGATCTTTTGGTTTGTAGGATATATGACATACTCTGCCACCTTTAATGAGCTGAGTGCCTAAAAAATAAGTTTAAAAAAATAAGTGCTTCAGTCATATAGTTCTGAAAGTTAACCTAAAGGCTGCAACTCTCTGGAAATTTGAATTCAACAGCAGCTATGTAGGAGAAAGGAGGGCATCTCTTCCCATGAGATTAATAGCCACAGACATCCAGTGGAGGATCAACTATAAGAGAGTTTGAACTTGACAGCAATGACATTTTTACAAGAGTTTTATGTTATTATGTGTTACATATGTTTTTTTAATATTTTGTTGTGAACCAAGTGAAAGTTTACAGGGAAGATTGTTATTCCAGGAAGCCATACATAATTTGTGTAATTGATTGATGTTTCCACGTTGTACAACACTTGTCCCACTGTCTGTGTTTCTTCTGTATTTTTGTGCTCTCCCTAGCTGCCTTCTGTGCTTCATCCCTGGACTAATGCTGCTGGATAGTTCTGTGTGGTTGGTTACTCTCTGGGCTGATACTTTCCTGGTTTTTTTGTTCACCCTTTGAATCTATCACAGAGCTCTAGTGGCATAGTTAGTAGGGAGTTGTGCTCCTCAGGCAAAGACTGAGCTTCTCTATTGGTACATAGTCACCAGCCTCTCCAAATGTGCAAGATGAAATTTCCTCCAATTCAGTTTACAGCCTGGGAAACCCAGGGAGGATCAGTTATTATTTGGTTCTGGATTGACAGCAAGGAGTGAATAGATTGATTGATCTGTCTGTTGTTTAGCTGGAAGCTGTGTCACAGGAATGAATTCCATTGCAATCTAATAGTGTGGTTGAGTGCCATAGTCTAAGGAGTTTCACTAGTCTAAATCAAACAGGACATTTTTTATTTTAAAGGGTTATTTTTATTTATTTCTCACTCAGTACCCTCTATTGGAATCCCTTTCAAAGTAACCAAGCAATGTTAGTTAGGCACCATCTAGTTCTGCTAATTTAAGAGCCCTAGAAATTGAGGTCTGCATGCTCTGTTAAGGTTTGGATCCATTGTTTCTATGACTTTTTAATTTTCTTCATTTTTCTTTGACCTGGACAAGAAAAGGCCAGTAGTTGGACTTTAGATTGCAGTTTGCAGGCTTTCAAGATGCCAGTCAATACTTAGCAAAGTAAAGTGTAGAGGGTGTGCTATGCCAGTTGACCTTGATATCTCCCAAGACTATGGCCATGGAGCCCCATGAGCCAACAATTCCTTTATGGAGGGTTTTGCTTATGTTGTTGTTGTTGTTATGCGCCATCGAGTAGCTTGTGACTCATAGCGACCCTATGTACAACAGGTCTAAACTGTGCTCTGTCCTGTGCCCATCGCACCGTCTCCGATACACCCATCCCGATTATCCCAGTCATTGACTCAGTCCACCTCATAGAGGGCCTTCCCTTCCTGCGCTGTCCCTCCACCTTCCCAAGCATGATGTCCCTCTCCAAGGACCAGTCTCTCCTTACAACCTGTCCAAAGTATGTTAGATGTAGCCTCAGAATCCTTGCCTCCAAGGAGCCACCCGGTTTGACCCTTTGCAGGGTGAATTTGTTTGTTTTCCTAGCAGTCCATGGTATTCTCAGTACTCTTCTCCAGCACCACAGTTCAAAGGCATCAATTCTCCTTCTGTCCTCCTTAGTCATTGTCCAACTCTCTGATGCATAACAAGTGATAGCAAAGACCACAGCCTGTATCAGAGGCACCTTAGTCTCCAGAGAGACACCATTGCTCTTCAGTATTTTGGAGAGTTCCCTAACAGCAGACTTTCCCATGGCAATGCACCTTTTAATTTCCTGGCTGCTGGTGCCAAGAGTGTTGTAAAGAAATTTAAATCATTGTGCCCTCTGCTTGCTCTTCTGTATATGTGGATTTTATTTTTTCAGCAAAAACTCTACAGGCCTTTTGGGTAAGGAATTGCTTGGTTAACTCAAAGGCAGAAAGTTTGAATACACCAGTAGCTCTGTGGGAGAAAGATGTGTGATTTATAATCTCTTAAAACCTACTATGAGAGTTTTTTGTTTGGACCACTTACCAGTCTGCATGTTAACATATCATCTGCCAAACCCATATAATAGACATAGGTATATAGTTCCTTTACCTCACCCAATTCTATTTGTCTTAACTGTCTGACTGTGAATTCGCTTGTAGATTAATGGTTGTTATTAGTGATGATGTAGTATTGTATATGTAGTTGTCTATTATTGCTTACCTTCTTTTATGTTGTTTTCAATGTTAAGTATCTTAGAAAATAAAAATTTTAATTGTTTATTTCAGATGGTATAAATTTAATGATAGATACCACAGACTTTGCATGATAGAAAAGAGTGAATTCTCTATTAGTTAATCATTTGATTATCTAGTTTTCTAATCATTATGCTAAATATAGAAGCTAGGACTGTGATTTAACTTTAAACTATAATTGTTTGGGGAGTAATGTATGCTGTGATGTATTCAGGTTATTCATACTCAAGGGTAACCTGATGAATTCTGTTGTATAGCAGCTTCTGAAGCATTCCTGACTTTTATACTACGCCATTGTCTAGCCTCTATTTGGTCAAATATTGGAGCTGAATCTAATTATGAAAGAAAGGAAAGCAAGTCCCAGTTTTTCCAAGGAATTAAAATACTTCCACTAAGAGTGTTAGTAAAAGAGCAGCACTTATTTCAGCACATTTGACATTTTGGAGCCATATCTGTTTATTTTTAAGAAACCAGACAGAGCTCTGATCTTCCGTAGGAGGTTGCACTACTAACCGAAATACTGTGAGTTTCTAGGGGTACAAATGTAAGCTGCTGCAAGGGGAAAAAATAGTATCCTCTGATTAAGATTTATATCATTGGAAATCTGATGGAAGGTTACTCTGAGTTGAGATCAACTCAGTGGCAGTGAGCGCATTTAAGACTGCTTTAGGATATTTTGCTTTTACTAGCAGCTTCAAAGTTACATAACTATTAACTTAAAAATATATATGCATACTGCTTGACCTACATCAACATAGAACTGCCAGATGTGCACGCTAGGTTTAGAAGAGGCCATGATAGTAAGGATATTATAGCTAATGTAATTTGGATGTTGGCTGAAAGCAGGAGTGCCAGAGGAATGTGTTTCATTGACTATGCAAATATGTGTGACTGTGTGGATCACAACAAATTGTGGATGTACTCTGAAAGGAATGGGAATCCCAGAATATTTGATTGTGCTTATGCGAAAACTATACTTGGACCAGGAGGCAGTCATGAGAACAGAACAAGGAGACAGTACATGGTTCAAAATCAGGAAGGGTGTATGCCAGGGATGTATTCTGTCTCCATTCTGTCTCCATTCCTTTTCAATCAATATGCAGAGCAGATCATCCAGGAGGCTGGGCTGTATAAGGAGGAGTGTGACACAACCCTTCCTCCTGAAACTGAGGAGTACTTGAAGCTCGTATAGTAGAAGATCAAGAACTGCAGCCTTCAGTATGGATTAAGCTCAACATCCAGAAAACAAAGATTCTCACCTCTGGGCTGATTTGCAGCATCATGATAGGTGGTGAAGAGATTGAGATTGTTAACAGCTTTAGTTTGCTTGGTTCCACAGTCAGCACTCTTGGGACAGCAGCCAGGAAATCAAGAGGTGAATTGTGTTGGGAAAATCTGCTATCAGGGACCTCTCCTGGGTACCAAAGAGCAATGATGTCAATCTGAAGACTAAGGTGCCCCTTATTCAGGCCATAATTTTTGCAGTTGCTTACTAGGTGTCAGAGAACTGGACAGTGACTAGGGATGATAAAAAGATAATTTATGCCTTTGAAATGCAGTGCTGGAGAAGAGTGTTTTATATACTGTGGACTTCCAGGAGAACAAACAGGTTCATCCTAACAAGGGTGAAGCCAGGCTGCTCCTTAGAGACAAAGATTCTGAAGTTTCAGCTGACATACTTTGGGCATGTTGCAAGGAGGGACTGGTTCTTGGAGAGAGACATCATGTTTGGAAGGGTGGAGGGATGGAGAAAGAGAGGCAGACTATCTGTGAGATGGATTGATACAGTGACTGGGGTAATGAGAGTTGGTATGTTGGAGACCGTAAAGCTGGCACAAAATAGAGCAGGTTTCAGGGCTGTTGTACATAGGATTGCTATGAGTTGCAAGTGACTCAACAGCACATAACAACAACAACTGCTTTCATCTAAGAAGTGATTGTTATCATACTGTTATTAGATGGTTTCTAGAAAATTCCAACTTAGAGAAACCCTTATGTGTATAATATAACGAAATGATGCTCTTGTGCTGTGCCATTGTTTCAACTCCTTATTGCCACCTTTTAACTGTTCTGTCTTACTGAGGGTCACACTTTTCTACTGATTCTAGGTCCCTCTGACCTACCAAAGGAGCATGTTTTTGTAGTTTGGGTTGGTCTGGTAAGAGAAAAGTCAGAAGTTCAAACTCACCAGCCATTCCTTGGCAGAGAGATGAGACAGTTTTACAGCCTTGGAAGCCCTATGGAACAATTCTGCTATGTCCCATAGGGAAGTTGTCAGCTGGAATCAACTTGACAGCAGTGATCTACATTTTTTTTGTTGTTGTTAAGTGTTGTCCAGTCATGGATTATCCATAGTGACCCTATGAATGAAAGACTTGAACACTTGTGTAACTTCTATCGGTCCTCTAAGTTCATAGAGGTTCCAGAGGCAAGGTATTTCAGAAGTTAATGCCACTCCTGCTTCCAGGCTTGTTTTAATTGGGAAGCTCCACCACTGTGCACCATGGGTAACCATATCACATTTGACACATCAGTGTCACAGTGTTTAGCATCACCACAACCATGAGTTATTTCTCTACAGCCAATTGACAGACAAGTGCTGTACTACTTAGAAGAATACATTACTAGTCATAATACCATCCAAGGATGAGTCCCTCCTGGTAACATCCAGAGTACATAAGAGAATGTCTCTCTTCTATCCCTTCTGAGGAACATTCTGGCAGTACTTCTCCCGAAACAAATTTTTCATTCTTCTGGGAGTCCATAGTAAATTCGGTATTCCTTACCAGAATTATAATTCACATACACAGATTTTTTTCCTCAACCTTTCATATTAATTACCTGACATTTGCATGCATATGTTTCCAGTGAATGTTCAGCTTCCTTGGGCAAATGAGGCAGTTGAAAACACCATGCATTGAGTCACATTCCCCTCAGTCATTAAAATGACATTTTTGTGGGGGGATTTAAATATTAATTTTAATAAATGTTACAGAGATTTTTTTATTTCCATTCATTCATTGTTGCACTTTTCTCCCTGCCCACCCCTCCCCTCCAGTTTGTTCTTCTCTTTGAAAAGTAAAAGAAAAATTCTTTCATTGGTATGCAGTCCCCATCCCCCATCCTGCACTTCACTGTGCAACCTTCATTTTGGACTCTTGTCAGAACCAAAATGCTCAATCACATATTGCTCTTAAACTGTTCTTGTCCTCATCTGTTTCAATGCATTATACGTAATTTATCCAGTTTTTCTCAGTCTCAACTCAACCCTGATGTCAGTCCCGTTCTACAACAGTGGCACTATGCAGTATTTGTCCTTTTGTGACTGAGATATTTCACTCAGCATAATGTCTTCCAGGATCACCCATTTTGAATAATATTGCATGAGTTCCTTGTTTTTCAATGCAGCATAGTATTCCATTGTGTGAATATACTAGAGCCTCTTTATCCATTCGTTTGTTGATGGGCACTTAGAAATGTTCAAGTCCCGAGCTCTGAGACAGATGCAAATCAAAACAACTATGAAATATCATCTCGCCTCAGTAAGAATAGCAAAATTTAACAGAACAGCAAACAACAAATGCTGGCCAGGTTGCAGAGAAACTGGAACTCTTATTCACCATTGGTGGGAGTGTAAAATGGTGCAACCACTATGGAAGGCTGTATGGCGCTTTCTCAAAAAGATGCAAATAGAAATACCATTAGACGCAGCAATTCCTCTACTGAGAATATACACTAAAGAAACCATAACTGCCACTCAGGCAGATATATACACACCCATGTTTATTTCGGCTTTGTTCACAATAGTTGGAAAAAACATTTTTTTCTTTTTAAGGTTTGTTGTTGTTGTTATGTGCCGTCGAGTCACTTGCGACTCATAGGGACCCTATGTACAACAGCCCTAAACTTTCCTCTGTTCTGTGCCAGTCTCACTGTGTCCAACACACCCACCCCCACTATTACAGTCACTGAATAAATCCACCTCATAGAGGGTCTTACTCTCCTGCGCTATCCCTCCACCCTCCCAAGCATGACGTCCCTCATCAAGGACTGATCCCTCCTTGTTACATGTCCAAAGTATGTCAGACAAAACTTCAGAATACTTGCTTCCAAGGAGCAGCCTGGTTTAACCCTCTCCAGGATAAACCTGTTTGGTTTCTTAGCAGGCCATGGTATATTCAATACTCTTCTCTAACAACACAGGTCAAAGGCATCGATTCTCCTTCTATCCTCTTTAGTTATTGTCGAGCTCTCTGATGCAAGTAATGGCAAAGACCATGGCCTGTATCATGTGCACCTTAGTTTCTAGAATTAGACCATTCCTCTTCAATGCTCTGGAGAGATCCCTAACAGCAAGCTTTCCCATCGCAATACGTCTTTTAATTTCCTGGCTGCTGGTGCCAAGAGTGTCGACTATGGAACCAAGTTAAAAATCTTTTTTTTTTTTGCAGCAGCAGCAGCAGCAGATTTACCCAATACAAGTTGTTGTTAGATGTCGTGGAAACAGCTGTAACTAAGAGTGACCTATGGACAACTGATCTGGACCTTGGCCAATCCTGCACCACTCTCACAATCTCTTTCATGGTCAGATCCACTGTGGTAGTCACTGTGTCAAAATGTCTTGAATCTCTTTTTCTCTTTCTCTGACCTTCCATATATCCCAGCAAAGGATATATAAATATATAAATAAAAATATATCACTCCAAAGACTGGTTCTTCCTGAAAATATGACTGAAGTAAGTGGTAAAATGTCAACGTCTCTCTCTCTCAGAAACGCTCTAATTGCACTTCCTCCAAAGCAAAATTGCTTATTAAATACTCTGAGTCAACACCACAATGCAAAGGCATTGATTCTTTGTTCTGCCTTACTCATTATTCAACTTTCAGAAGCATAAGAAGGAACTGAAGCATCTTATAATCTTTAAACTTACATCCTTGCTCTTTAGAACTTTGGAGAGCTCTTTGAGAGCAGATTTCCATTCTTAATAACATGTCTCTTGGTTTCTTGACTACTCTGTGATAGGCGTTGACTGTGAATCCAGGTAAAATAAAGTCTTTGACTTCATTATTTTCTCTCATCATGTTGACTATTGGTCAGTGGTCAAGATTTTTGTTTTCTTTTTTTAATGTATTTTATTTTTTTCACTAGTTTATTTTCAAAGTTCTAAGACAAATTTGAACAAGTTCTTTCAATTTCCCTCACCCTCCCACCCATCAAATTGTACGCCCCAATGATTAATCCCCTCTTCCCCCTGTACATCTATATCCCTTTGCTTCCAACCTCTCCCACCCCTCCTGGATCTTTACACTCATTCTACAATAATTGTTTTATACAATATTTATCCTTGTGGGACTGGGTTAGTTCATTCAGCATAAGGCTATCCGGTCCCTTCCAAGTTAGGTAATAATTTACAAAATCATGCCGCACAGTATTTCATTATGTGAATGTACCATAATTTCTCAGTCCATATGTTTGTGGTTGAACATTTGGGATGTTTCCATGTTCTTTTGATGGTGAATAATGCTACTGCAAACATTGATGTACAAATCTCCATTTGTACCTCAGTTCTCATTTTCTCAGTGTATATTCCAAGTAGTGAGTGGAATAGCTGGGTCATATGGAATTTCTATGTTCAGCTTTTGAGGAAGCACCAAACTGCCTTCCAGAATTTTTACACCATTTTGCAATCCCATTAACAATGTATAAGAGTTCCTTTCTCACCACATGCTCTCCAACATCTATTACTTGCTGCCCTGTTAAACTTTGCCACTCTTACTGGAGTGAGATGGTACCTCATTGTGGTTTTGATTTGTATCTCTTTTATTGCCAGTGATTTTGGAGCATTTCTTCATGTGTCTGTTTGCAATTTGAATATCTTCCTCTGTGAAAGTTCTTACCATGTCTTTTGCCCATTTTGTAATTGGGTTATCAGTCTTTTTCTTGTGGAATCCCAGGAGTATGCTGTAAACTTTTGTTTTAAGACTCTTGTCTGAGATGGTATTACCAAATGTTTGTTCCCAATCTGTAGGTTTTCTTTTCACCCTGTTGGAAAAAGTTTTTGATATGCACAGAGATTTAACCTTTAGAAGGTCCCATGCATCAGTTTTATCCTATTTACATTGTCCGTTTCAAGTTGTAATTGGCAGTCTCTTTATACCTTAGACTAGCTCTTCTAAGCTTGATCCCAGTTTGTCTGTTATGAACATTATGGTTTGGGGCTTTACTCTCAGGTCTCTGATCCACCTTGAGTTGATTTTTGTATATGGTGTGAGATGTGTATCCTGTTTCAACTTTCTGAAGGTGGAAGTCCAGAAAACCCCAATAACTCAACAAAAAAACTGTTAGGCCAGTTTTGTAGAGTGGCAGAATATAAGATCAATATCCAAAAATCAGTAGGATTCCTCTACAGTAACAAAGATAACTCAGAGACAGAAAAAAGAAAGCAATACCATTTATAATAGCTTACCCCAAATTGAGATATTTGGGACTGAATGTAACTAGAGATACAAGAGACCTTTACAAAGAAAACTACAGAACATTTCTGAAAGACACAATAAAAGACCTAAAAAAATGGAAAAATGTGCCCTGTTCGTGAAAAGGAAGACTCAATATGGTGAAAATGACAATCCTCCCAAAGGCAGTGTACATGTTCAATGCAATCCCAATCCAGATTTTTGTTTTTTTGATGTTGAAATGTAACCCATGTTGAAGGCTGTAGCCTTTCACAGTAAGTGCTTCAAGTCTTCATCACTTTCTGCAAGCAAATTTGTGTTATTTGCATCTCACAGGTTGTTGATGAGTCTTCCTCCAAACTTGGTGCTACAAAGAAGAATGAAGAAATATAGCACATCTTCTTGAATGCTTTGCTCAGAATACAAATTGACTAGGCACAGAGAAGGATAAAACCCTGATGTACATTTTTCTGATTTTAAACCATACAGGATTCACTTGATCTGTAAGACCAACTGTTTTTTGTCCTATGTATATATTTGACATGTTGCTGATGTTGTAGAGTCAAGTCTGACTCACATTGATCTTATGAACAATAGATCTGAAACCTATCCTTTCCTTCACCATCCTTATAATCTCTAACACAATTGAGTCCATTGCTCCAGTCACTGTGTCAGTTCATTACACCTCATTGAGACTACAGCCTTCAATATGGATTGCATCTCAACATAAAGAAGACAAAAACCCTCACCACGGGACTGATAGGAAACATTGTGTTAACTAGAGAAAAATATTTAAATTGTCATCTATTTAGTATTGGAGCCACAATCCACGCTTTTGGTACAGGCAGTCAAGAGATAATGGAGGTGCCTTTCAGTGGGAAAATCCACTGTCAGGGACCTTTCCAAAGTACTGAAGAGCAATGATGTTAGTTTGAAGACTAAAGTGCACCTGATTCAGGCCATAGTCTTTTCAGTCACTTACTGTGCATCTGAGACCTGCAGAATGAATTAAGTGTGACAGAAGAGCAATAAATGCCTTTAAGTTGTAGTGTTGGAGGAGAACATTGAATCTCCTGTGGACTGCCAAAAATATATAAACAGATATGTCTTAGAAGACGTGCAACCAGAATGCTTCTTAGAGGAAAGGTTAGTGAAGCTTAATCTCACATACTCTGGGCACATTTCTTGGAAAGGAACATAATATTTGTAGAGGTTGAGGGTCAGTGAATGAGATAAAGATCTTCAGCAAGATGGTTTGATGAGATGGTTTCCCATGAGTACTATTAAAATGTTCTAGGATTCCTATTCTTCTCACTGATATCAACTGATGTAAGTTGTTCTGATGTATATAATCAAATGTTTTTTCTTAGTCAATAAAACACAAGTAGGCCCTTCTGGTATTCTGTACTTTTTCATCCAAGATCCATTATGGACTCTTCTTACTCTAGCTCCAATTTCTGACAGTTTCCTGTTAATATACTGTTTCAGCTGTTTTGTTGTTTTTTTTTTAAATAATCCTCCAGATTCTACTTGAATGTGATTATTATATTGTTCAATATATCCCACATTTTGTTGATTAACACCTTTTGATATGGGAACAAGTATACATCTGTGTTTCATATTTTTTGGCAGCGACTAGGGAACATGTCCAAGGTCAAATGCTTCCTGAAACATTTCAATTGGTAATTCATCAGTTTCTGAGGCCTTATTTTTTACCATTACCTTCAGTGTAGCTTGAACTTCTTTCAGTATTATTGGTTCTTAATCATATGTTACTTCCTGAAATGATTCAGTGTTGACCAATTCTTTTCAAAGAATCTTTAAGTACCATGAATCTTTCAGTATTGCATCTTGGGGCTTAAATTTGTTCATCAGTTTTTTGGTTTAAGAAATGCCAAGTGTGTTTTCCTTTTTTTAGTTTTCTAACTCTTAACCTTCTGTATAGTTCATGATAATACATTTTTTTTTCTTTTTAGGCTTCCCTTTGAAATACTCTTCTAAGCCCTCTCTTACTTTAGCAGTCTTTCCCCGTTTTCATTTCTGCTTGTTCCAGTGGAAGTTTAAGAGTTTCTTCAACATTCATTTTGAACTATTCCTTCTTCCCTATCTTTGCAGTGACTGTTTACTTTCTTCATGGATGATGTCTTTTATGTCAGTCTGCAACTCATCTAGTCTTAACTTAGGCCATTAGAGTTTCAATTTTCAGATTCTATTGAGTGTTTAAATTCTATTGAGACACACTCAGGGTCATATTTTGATTCTTAGGGAGTTATTTTAATTTTCTTCACTTGCAGTTTGAACTAGTGAGTAGTTGATGGACTGTTCCAAGGTCAGTCCCAGGCCTGATTTTAAACTTCTCAACTCATTCACAAATAACAGTACAACAGCAATCATCTCGTCCCACTGATATAATCAATGTATATAGTCACCGTTTACATTTTCTTTTTAAAAAATCAAGTACTTGCAATGAATAAATAATTTATTGTTCAAAATTATGTCATTTGATCTCCTGCTTTCTTTCTGTTGCCAATGCCATATAACTATTAGTCTTTCTTTGTTGACAACTTTTGCATTCTAGTCACTGTTGTCATTAGTGAATCTTGCTTGCATTTTTTTATTCCTTTCAGACTGCAAAACTAAGTAGAAATCCACAATTTCTTACTCTTTGTCTTTTGTGATTATTGTATATACTTGAATAATGATTGTTTAATAAGATTCCCTTGTGTGTGGGGATAGCATCCAATTGCTCACAGAATTATCCTTCAGGATAGATCTTGAAATGCTCTTTTGATTATGAAGGCCACACCATTCCTCTTCAATTTGTCTTTTCCTGCATAGGAGATCATGTGATTATTTGATTCAAAATGGCCAACACCAGTTCATCTCAGCTCACTAATGCCTGCTATGTAGATCTTTATGTGTTCCATTTAATTTTTAACATATTCCAGTTTTCCTAGATTCATTTATAGTGCATTGTATGTTTCAGTTATTATTGTGTGTTTACTGTTTGTCTTCATTTTAAATCTCGTCATGTCAGCCAATACTAGTAGTCCCTGACTTAAAATATTGAATTGTGATGAACTACTCTTGGGACTGTCTTGTGTATGTGTGTGCATGCATTATGCTTGTTAAGTATATTACATACAGTGTTGCAGCTCATAATTGCTAATGCTAATTATTTTCAGTGACTCTGTGCACTTCTTCCATCTTCTTTTAATGATTTCTGAATCAGTCAGTATTCTGCCCATAGTATTCTTAAGTATTGCAACTCCAGGCTTGAATCTGTTTTCATTTCCTTCAGCTTAAGATATGTCAAGCAAGTTTGCACCTTTTTATTTTCTGACATTAGCTCTTTGCACATTTTATTGTAATACTTTGCTTTGTCTTCCTGAGCTGGCTTTTGAAATCTTCTGTTCAGCACCTTAGCTTCTTGATTTCTTTGCTTTTGCTTTGCGACACTTTAGTGCAATATTCAGCGTCTCTTCTGAGATCCATTTTTGTATTTTCTTCCTCTTCTGTCTCTGTAAAGACCTTTTGCATTCTTCCTGGGTGATATTCTTGAGATCCTCCCATAGCTCATCTGGTTTTTGTTTATTAGTGTTCAGGCGGCACACCTGTTCCTGAGGTGGTTTTAAATTCAGGTGGGATAGACAGAAGGTCAAATTTTGATTCCTGTGGAAAAAGAACCGGCAGAGTGTTGAAATTATCAAACAATATCACTAATGTCACACACAAGCAAGATCCTGCTGAAGAGTATTAAAAAAGATGACTGAAACAGTACATTGACATAGACCTACCAGAATTACAAACATCATGCGAGAGACAGCACAGGAGAGCAAATTTGTGGATGAGATGGATTGACATAGTAACCTGGGGTATTGGGAGATGGTAAGATGGGCTCGATATAGGGCAGAGTTCAGAGCTATAGAGTATAGGATTACTATGAATTGCAGTCAACTCAACAGCGCATAGCAGCAACAAACCATTTCTCTATGAGTGTAATGATTTATATCACCCTTTTATTGGTCATCTAATATTTCATTCTGTAAATATAGCACAATATAGTTAACCTATATTCTTCTCATCTATATGAGGTTTTTATTGGCCAGTTCTTTCAGAAGTAGATCAGCAAGTATTTTCCCTTAGTCTGTCTTTGTCCGGATGCTTTACTGAAATCTGTACACTACAATTATCTTGTTGGCACCTGACTTAACAGTGACATGCATATCAGTTAGCATCACTACAACACACAAGTCACCATAACCCAGCAGACAACTGATAGAAATTAAAAGGACTTGAAACACTAGTGAAGATCAGAGTCTTCAATATAGGTTTGGAGTAGTAGATTTATTGTTCAAAGTGGCCATTTTCTTTTCTTTTTTTTTTAATATGACTGGTGAGAATGTACAAATAGGGTGGCGGCGTTGTTGTTAGGTGCCGTTGAATCGTAGACGACTCATAGCGACCCTATGAATGAAAGGCCTGAGCACTGGGGGACTGGTTAGTGTTTGTGTCGTACCAGGCCTAAATTGAGAAGATACAGAAGCAGACACTGTGACTGTTGGTATCAACAGTTAAGACCAAGTAAAGAATGCAAAGTCAATTCTCCAGGGCCACAGAGATTGATTGCTCCCTAATATGGAGACAGACAGTGACTGACATACTGTAGCAGCAACACAGGAGAAGCAAACCACTGTGAGGCACGGCAGGAGTTTTATCCAGCTTTGCTGGAGGATTAAGGTAAATAGGAAGTGGCATAATTGGAAGAACTAATCCAGGCCATAGTCTTCTCAATTGCTTGCTCTGTGTCTTGAGAGCTGGAAAAGACTAAAGAAAACAGAACAAGAATTTATGCCTTTGAGTTGTAGTGCTGGAGAAGAGTTTTTAACATAACCATGGACTATCAAGAGAATAAATGGATCTGTCATGGAGAGGGTGAAACCAGTTTACTTCTTGGAAGCAAGGATTTTGGAACTTTGTCTCTTATACTTTGAGCATTTTGCCAGGAGGGACCAGGCATTGGAGAAGAACATTATGCTTGGAAGAATGGAGGCTCAGCTCGAGAAAGGAAGACTCCAGATGAGATGGATTGACACAGTGACTGTGGCAATGGGGACACATGTGTTCATAGGGTTGCTGTGAGTCCTAGTGGACTTTTCAGCAACAAGAGATTCTAATAACATGGGCCTAAATCTAGAGAGCTCTAGGGAGCTCTGGTGGCCTAGCTGTATGAACCTGTGCTGCAATCCTGAATGCGTATGGCTTAAGTCCGCCAGCTGCTCCACAGGAGATGCAAGGGCATTCTGCTCTCCTGTGATTAACTGCCTCTGAAAACTCAGTAGAGTTTCAGTTACAGGTCGATTCTAACTTGATAGTACGGAACAACAACAATAAATCCAGAGAGACTGAAGAGTAGAAGTCCTGTGAGCATGCTTGAGAAGCTGTCTTGTGTCCTGTTTCCAACCTAAATTGTAATCTGTTAGCTTCCCTTATATTTCCAATAATGAGTATTACCTGTGAGTTTGTGTGTTCATTACAGTAGATTAGTGTACCCGGTAGTACAACAGCAAAAACTCTTGCAGGGATGCTTTCTTTTAGAATTGTTAGATGTATGTATGGAGGCTTAGCAGACCTCATGAGGATTTATTTTGTGTTGTATTTGCAGTAGATGGGGCTGTTGCCCTTTGGATAGTAGATTCCAGACAGCTGTCTCTATCTCTACCACACTTTTTTTTACAATAAATTATACCTCAGCTTACATCACTACTGGACCAATAAGAAAAAAAAAATCACAGTAGAGGATAAAAGATTGCAGTTGTGAGAGATTTCATTTTACTTGAATCCATAATCAGTACCCAATAGAAGAAGCAGTCAAGACATCAAATGACATAGGTGTTGAACAAATCTGAGCAAAAGAACTCCCACAAGTATTCAGAAGTAAAGATACTGATCTTTAAAATAAAAATACATATGGCCCAGGTCATGTTGTTTTCAGTAGTCATATGCATGTGAAAGTTTTATAGTGAACAAAGACTAGCATTGATGAAATTGAATTCTTGTTTTGGTAGAGCCTAATACCATGGAGTGCTCTGGTGACATAGTACATTATCTATTGGGCTGCTAAGCAACAGGCCAGAAGTTTGACTACAGTAGTCACTCCACTGGAAAATATGATACAATCTGCAAGATAATACAAAAAGATGAGATAATCTATTAAGATTTATAGCCTTGGAATCTCACGAAGGGTAACCATGACTCAGAATTGATTCCACAGCAGTGTGTAGGCCAGGAAAGCAAATCTGTCATGGACTAAATACAGCCAAGAATGTTCTTTCGAATTGAGGATTTTGAACGTTTGTCTGCATAGTTTAAACACATTATCAGCTGAGACTAGTCTCTGGAGGATACTCTCATGCTTGGTAAGATAGAATGGCTACAAAAAAAGAGTAAGATATTCAATGAGATAAATTGGCCCAGTGGCTCCAACAGTGCAATCAAACACAGCAAATACTGTGAGGATGGCACAGGACTAGACAAACAAAGGGTTATTATAAATTAAAAGCACAGAAGTAGCTAATAATAACCTAACAACATTTAGTCACCTGCCTGATCATTTGGTTGCTTTTTACTCTTTGGATAATTAGCCCAGTTTGTATATGTTCATTTGTACTTATGATTTTTCTCCTAGCAGCAAACAGTCCTAGTATTGCATAAAGTCACACTCGTGCACTCCAGTTGCTACATCATCTTTATACCCTCACAGGCTCATGTGTCTTTTAATCAACCATCTGTGGTTCTTAGTCAAGAAGATTGACATCTTCTGCATAAAAGACCTGATAGTTTTTTTTTATATGCCAAGTAGCTTTTTTATTCTTTCTTGGTTTATTTAGATTTAATATGTGAGCTTATTTATTTGCCACACATAGAATATTCTGTTTCTGACTGGATTTAGATTCGGAGGTAGAAGCTCTCAGAAACGTCAGCCTCTGTCTCTTGGAAATCTGCTCCTGGTGTTTTTCTTTAATCTCTTTCGTTCTCTTGGCCAAAAGCTCAGCTTTCTCTGCAGCCTCCTCATTCTTTTCAGTATGCTGTTTCTTCATTGAAATGTGCCAGTGCTTGTGCTGCAGGATACTTGGAGTAACAAGATGCTAAATCTTGGGCACTTTGATCCTGCATTCCCTGCCTTTGTTCAGTGGCTTTCTCACAACATAGTAACAAACATCATCTTTATTAGGAGGATTAAAGAGTTTGAGAATTCTGCTGGCTTGTTTTGGGCCACCGGCAACAAAGCACAGTAATATCAGTGAGTCCTTATCCTCTTTCTTTACAATAACCGAGTTGAGAACATTCAGATTGGCATCCACAATGCAGCCCAGACAGATTTGCTCTTCCTCTCTGCAGTTTTCTGTGGTCTATGACACCAGTGTCCCTAACACAGCAGCAGGCAAACTCAACCATGGGTCAGGACAACCTGCTTTATGGGAAAACCTTGTTTGTCCTTTCCACCACTGATCCGAACAGCATATCCCTTCCACTGATCACCAAAAGAGTCAGCAGCAACATCTGTGGCCATTTGTTTCTCATAAAATGTCCGAAGTTTGTGTTCATCATCCACTTCAGTGAGTTTTTGGCAGCCATCGGCTGCCAAAGGAGAATGTCCAACTTCATGCTGAAGCAGCTGATTGACTTTTTTATTTTTTCAGTATCAGTTATTGCTGCTGTTGCTGTGTACCGTCAAGTCGGAGCTGACCCATAGTTGACCTTCTGGCGAGTTTTCAGAAGGAGTTAATCATGCAGGAGGAGATTGCCCATCCTTCTTCTGCAGAGCAGCTGATGGATTCAAACCACATCCCTTAGCATTGCAGCACAGTTTCTTACCACTAGGCTACCAGAGTTTCCTATCAATTATTATTTGAGAATTTTCTAATTTTGAAAATTACTTCTATGACAATGATTAACATTTTCTTATTGTTTTGCTCATTTGATTTGTTTTTAGAGAATTTACTATTATTTCTTCTGCCAAATAAACATATTAAATTTATATATTGTATTTTAAATAAAATACATAATTTAAAAAATTTAAGGAAAAAATTTGAATGGTAGTTGTCTCATGTATTACATAGTATGCTAAATAGCATCTCAGTTGTAGGGGCTTCCTAAATAGTATGCTGGGGTGTCTTCACACTCAGAGTGCAGTTCATGGGCCAGCAGTATTAGCACCCCCTAGAATCTTGTTAGAAACTTAGAATTTTAGACCTTACCTAGTCTGCTAAAAAATAATATGCTTTTTTCACTTCTCCTTCAATGTTTGAAGTATCCTTGTAGGCTATTTCGCTTTTAATTCTCTAACTAGACACCTCATTTTTCTATAGGTTTCATTTTTCTGTGTACTAGTGAATACAGACCTTTGTTTGAAGAACCTTGCTGTTTGTGTGTGTCTCATTCAAAACAAGGATGGAGTCTGTTTTATAAGACAATCTTCTTTGGAAGAATTGTTCCTCAGTTGAGTTAAAAGCTATTTTATTGATTGTGGCATTTTAAAGCAAGCTGAATTATTAATTTGACTTCATTTGACAGATAGACATATTTTAAAATACATGATCTTAAGGGAAAAAGTGCTTTTTGCATGAAATTGTTATCTTTCTCTTAAGATACACAACTGCTAATGAATTTTTTATAATGTAGTAGCTTGGATATAAATAATTAAGTATAGTCTCAGAAAACAAGCATTGTCTTCATCTGAAAATGCTTACTTTGCAAATTCATTGTTTCAGTGAGAAGAAGCTACATTTAAAATACGAAACATGAAAAAGTTCTACTTAAAATTTACAGTTGTTTGCTAAAAATAAAATATTTTTAGATCTTACTCCTTTTGAATCTTATATAAAATTACTTTAAGTATTTGTTGTTTTTGATGATAATTGTTGAGTTGAGCATAACTCATAGCAACTCTATGAACAAAAGACCTAATGCTTTTCTATAGCTATCGTCGATTCTCAAGTTCATAGAGTTTCCATAGGCATCTGATTTAGGAAGTTGATGCTACTCCTACTTCCAAACCTGTTTTACGATTGGGACCTCCACAAAACACTGTCCACATTGGGAAACCATTATGGCATTTGACACCCAGTGGCACAAGGTTCAGAATCACAGCAAAACCCAGGTTACCTTAGTTACAGCAAATTGACAAAGAGCAATGTATAAAGTAGAATATTCCTTCAAAATATAACAACACTAGTCTCAGCAGTGGTTAAAAGTCGTCAAGTTGAATACAACTCATAGTAACATCATTTCTTTTTGTTTATAGAGTTTCCAGAGGCATCTGGTTTAGGAAATGGATGCCACTTCTGCTTCCAAACATGAATCCATCTGGAAGCTCCTCCAAAAAGAAAAATATATCTATACCTTTATATGTAAACTCAGGGACCAAGTAGATTTGTAGATTTTTTTTTAAGATAAAGCTAGAAGCACCTGCTCAGTGTATTCTTGTACCTCACTATCTGTGTTCAAGAACGAAACAGATTCAAATTGTATACTTGTATTCTACTCCCACATTAATCATCAGCATAATATACATACTGTATGCCATCAAGTTGGAACTGATTTGTCTCTGACCCGCTAGTGAGTCACATGGAAAGAAGGTGCTCGTCATTCTCTCATGGAGCAACTGATGAGTTTCACCCACAGTCTTAGGGTTGGCAGTGCAATTCCTTACCAGTAAACCACTAACGCTCCCTAGTTTACACAGTTTTTGTTGTTATGCGCTGTTGAGTCGCCTCTGACTCATAGCAATCCAGTCTTCTTCTCCAGCACAACTCAAAGGCATTGATTCTTCTGCTATCATTCTTTGTTTACATATATAAATATAATTTATTTATATT
>NW_006400004.1:1063390-1064161 GCF_000299155.1 Elephantulus edwardii
TATATTTGTTATACAAATATAATTTATTCCTCATTTCTTTCCACAAAGTGTTAACATGATAAAAGAAATATAGAGACACTTCTCACAAAATGGCAAACTAGGCAGATGGCAGACCAGACCCTCTACAGTTAAGAAACCAGAAAACAAAGGTAATAAATGCAGATAATGATCCTGGAATCCTAGATTTCAAAAGAAAAGATAGAGAAGTAGTTAGGATACTAACAGAGTGAAAAATAAATAAAAGATATTGAATAAGGAGACAGATTATAGAGTTGTAAATTGACCTTACTCACTACAGCCATTATGTTTTTTGGGGTTTTTTTTTTTAGTTTTTGCAAGCAATTTTCTGCTTGGCACAAGAACTCAGTACTCCAATGCTGACCACACAGCAGCTGTCTGAAGACAAGAAAGGTGCAATCTCTCATGTGGATCTCATATTTGAAGTCCCCTTAATAACACTCATCCAATGGCTGATAGTTTTCCCCTGGCCCTATCTCAGCTCCACCTGGGACCAGCCTTGTACCATTTGATATCTGGTGCCAGAGGAGTGCATACACAGTTTCATATTCAGAGAATTGCCACTGTAGTGTGTTGTGGCTTGGATTAGAAGTGCCTCCCTTGCAGCCAGTCACTAAATTAACAGAAGTACCCACTACCTGTTTTCTGTTGAGTTTTCAAGGAGGTTGAGTTTTCAAGTATGGAAATACAAAGGAAGAGGAACAGTTGTAAGCAGACACTGGTGACTGGGACATGGAATGTGAGAACCATGAA
>NW_006400004.1:1068446-1073350 GCF_000299155.1 Elephantulus edwardii
GGCGTTTGGGGCTGTTGTACATAGGGTCGCTACGAGTCGCAGGCGACTCGACGTCACATAACAACAACAACAACATAACATTCTTGCAGCAAATCAGTCTTCAGAGTATAAATTACTTAATAGTATTCGTATTTCCTAAGAGGTTTCATTTTTCATTTTGATACCTTTATACTGTGTGACAACAGGATTATAGTACTTAAGTGATACAATTTGAAAGTCTTATTGACCAGAAAACAAATCTATATTGTTACTGACCTCAGGACCAGTGTTATTCCTTTTCTCATGTGCCTATTTTGAATTGTGATTTTTTTATTATACTTGTCGACCAGAGTTCTATATTTAGATTACCTTAGGTGGCTTTTGAATCTCAAAGAGCACTTTCCCTTTGATTTTTCTTTTAAAATGGTAATCTACTAGGAGCATACAAACTATTACAATCAAATAAATATGAAGATGAAAGTAGTATATATGTATTTGAAAACTAAACCTAAGCTGAAATAAACTAATTTTATAAAACTATTTAGTATATTACATATATCAAAGTTAAATACATGTTATGAAAATAGAAACAATTTCCATTCTTTAAGATTATTTTCTTTTCTCAGAGACAGCGAGATTGGCTCAGGATAAAGCAGAGTTAAGAACAATTGTGCATAGGGTCACTGTGAGTTGTAGTCAACTTGATGGTATGTAACAACAACCAATAACTATATCACAGGTAAATAAAAGAAGGCTATGAAGTTCAAGAGGATTATAGGATTGTCATAGCTGAATGCCAGCTATTACTCGGTACTCTGCTAGAAGAATGCCTTCAGTATACCTGAAAACTGTTCTTTGCAGATTTCAAAATTGAGACATCAGAATTGATATCTTTACTCTTTGACCCTGCTAGGGTGATTTGTAGAACTTGCTCATTCATTCTATTACCATGCCATAGAGACTATACAAGCAGTTAATGTGAATTTTAAACATATACTTTGCTGATAAATGAGTATTTATTTAATCATGAATAGATCTCAGTTAATTGTTTAGTCTTTATTTTTAAAAAATCAGAGATATACACAATAAGCATTTCCTGAAATACAGTGACTAGGGGATGAAAAATTGCTTAAATTTGTTCCAGAGACCTTCCCACGAATTTCATCTTATTTTTTAATTATATCTCTGATAAATAAAGGTAAATTTCACCTTAGGTGATTTATTTTGAGCACAGAAACCCTTGAATGCCCATCCAAAATTTTTAATAAGAGTTAGAGCTTACTTTCCATTTAACTGTCTCCATTTTCTCCAAGAAAATGTTTGTGATTCACTGACAGACATGTCTCCACTCAATTAAAAGCTCTCACTGCAAAATAAGACTTTCATGGGAATTAATGTTGTTATTAGATGCTATCTATGCAATAGACTCGTCCTAATGCAGCCCTGCGACAAAAGGACAAAACGTTACCTTCTACTCACAATTGCTACCGTGCTCACATCTATTCTTGCAGGCACTGTATCAGTGTATCTCCTTGAGTGCTAGGGAGATTCTGGTTTTTTGGATTTGGATACTGTTCACTTACGTGTTTTCATGTAGTTAGAATACATTATGCAATTAATATTTTTTCTTTACCTTAATAAAATGGAATATTAATTTTTAAAAGCCCTCATTTGTAGCTTTTGCCTTTTCTCCTGTATAAAGTCTCTATCCTTTCTCCACACTGGTTCATTTGTGTGCTGAACAAATCATTTGAGAAGCTGGACTTTTAAAAGAGCAATTTGGCATCAGAATTTGAGGAAGACTCGATCAATAACCTCCTAAAATAACAAATATGTCTTGGAGAAAGTGCTACCAGGATGCATCTTTCTTGGGGGCAAGGGTGGTGAAACTTCCATCTCTCATACTTTGGGCATGTTGTTAGGAGGGCAACATGCTTGGAAAAGTGGAGTCAGCAAAAAAAAGAGGGTCTAACCAGAGTGTACCAGAGGTCTACAAGGGTTTACCAGAGGCACTAACACAATGATTCCAGCCAGACTCAAGTATGGCAGAGATGATAATGATGCCACAGAACAGGACAGGGTTCATACTGTTGTTAATAGGATCATTATGAGGCATAATAGGCTCCATAGCACCCACCTAACAACAACAAAATGAGTCAGAACCAACTTGGTTACTAACTACAACAGTAGTATAAATAGTCTCATCATTACTTGTTTCTGAGCTCCCTATTCACATATTTTGTGTATGTTACTTTTTGTTATTATGTGCCATCTAGTTGACTATGCCTCATAGCAACTGTATGAACAATAGTTATGATCCCTACTCTATCCTGGGCCAAGCTTTCTGTCTCTTACACACATGCCCCCATAGGTACAGTCACTATGTGACTGTACATATCATCCAGGTTCTTCCTCTCCTGAACTGACCTTCTAACTTTCCAAGCATGATGTCCTCCTCAAAGAACTGGTCCCTCCTGGAAACATGCACAAACTAAGTAAGACGGAGTTTGAAAATCCTTGCCTCCAAGGAGCATCTAATGCGAAATCTATACTTGGACTAGGAGGCAAGTTAGAACAGAGCAAGGGAACACTGCATATTCAAAATTGGGAAGGGTGTACGCCAGGGATGCATCCTATCTCCATACCTTTTCAACCTATATGCAGAACAGATTATCCGGAAGGCTGGGCTCTATGAGGAGAAATGTGGGGTCAAGAATTGGGGATGATTTATCAACAGTGTGCGTTATGCAGATGACACAACCCTGCTTGCTGAAACTGAAGAGGACCTGAAGCACCTGCTGCAGAGGGTCAAGGACTGCAGGCTCCAATATAGATTGAGGCTAAATGTCAAGAAGACAAAAGATTCTCACCGCTGGACCAATTGGCAACATCAGGATGGATGGTGAAGAGATTGAGATTGTACACAGCTTTAGTTTGCTTGGCTCCACAGTCAACACTCTTGGCACCAGTAGCCAGGAAATTAAAAGGCGCCTTGCCATGGGAAAGTCTGCTGTTAGGGACCTCTCCAAAGTACTGAAGAGCAGTGGTGTCTCTCTGGAGACTAAGGTGCATCTGATACAGGCTATGATGTTCCCAATCACTTGTTGTGCATCAGAGAGTTGGACAATGACCAAGGAGGATAGAAGGAGAATTGATACCTTTGAGCTGTGGTGCTGGAGAAGAGTATTGAGAATACCATGGACTGTTCGGAAAACAAACAGATTCATCCTGGAAAGGGTTAAACTGGGTGGCTCCTTGGAGGCAAGGATTCTGAGGCTCCGTCTAACATATTTTGGACATGTTTCAAGGAGGGAGGGACAGATCCTTGGAGAAGGACATCATGCTTGGAAGGGTGGAGGGACAGCGCAGGAGGGGAAGGCCCTCTATGAGGTGGATTGATTGAGTGGGATAATCGGGATGGGAGTGTCAGAGACAGTACGATTGGCACAGGACCAAGCAGACTTTAGGGCTGTTGTACATAGGGTCGCTATGAGTTGCAAGCGACTTGACGGCACATAACTACAACAACCACCACCAAGAATCATCTCAGCTTCACCCTCTCCAGGAAAGACTTATGTCTTCTCTTGACAGTTCATGATATGTTCAGTGCACTTCTCCATCACCATAACTCAAAGGCTTTATTGCTAGGAGAGGTTTTTCTATGGAGAGGAGCATTATGCTTGGGAAGGAGGTGAAAGAGGAAGACCCTCAATATGTGGATTGACACTGTGGCTGTTTCAATGGACTTGAAGGTATCAGAGATTGTGAGGGTGGCACAGTGTAGAACAGGGTTCAGATCTGTTGTCCATAGGGGCATGTGAGTCATACTTGACTAGACGGCACCTACCAACAACAATTGACATCACTAAATGCATAGCTCTGGGGATAGGTGTATAATCAGCCTTTACAGTCTGGTAGAAAATAGCATATCACTGAATCAAATGGACTTTAAAAGAAAATTGACTAGGTAATGAACCTCTTAAATATTGATATATCCTAATTCATTCTTCCTCAAATTTAGATTAGCAGCCATAAAGTGAAAATCACTTGAGAAAATTGTTCCTTTTGGACCATTGTACATACCATCCCCCCTTTAATGTAAAACATCTCTCACTTCTTCAGTTACATTTATTGGATTTTTCATAACACATAAGTTGTTAAAAATTTTCATTGCTTCATACTTGACTTTCCTTTTGCTCACTTTATTTCATCTTACTTAATGAATTCTTATAAACACACTTACAAAGTAAACAATGGAGAACAATCTTAGTTGTATACTTTTTGTTCTTTGTTATCATTTCATTGCACATACTCATGCACACTCACCAAAGCAAAATCAGTGTATTATATAGTTTTTAATTTTATATAAACTGACTTACTATTCTAGGCTTACTATGTTGAGTTTACTATGCCTTACTATAATTCCTGTATACTGGTTTTGTAAGTGTGGTTTTTGTTCTTTTTCAATTTTAGTTTATGTTCTTTTTTATTTTTTTAATTTGTGTCCTTTGTATGGCATAATTTTACATAACTTTTCCTTGGTCTTAACTGTGTCATAATTTAATCCCATTTTGATATGGTAGTCTTAATTTCCCAGCAAAGTAAGGAGGCTGTTTGTTTCTTTGTTTTTAATTGTGCTTCCATGTTTAGGATTTGATGCTGCTCTGAAACAGAGAAGGGAGAAAACTGTTTAAAAGAGATATGTGGTTAGGTATTTCTGTCATGACAGGATTCTAGAGCGATCGCTACATTGTGGAGTGAACCTGGGGGAGGGTTTGTAAAATAATGAAAGAATCTTTTCTTTTACTGTTCCAAGAGGGTAATGTCTGGTGGCGGGGAGCCTTGGGAGGGGACAAATCTACCGCAATGAATGAATGGAAATCCAAAGCCTCTGTAAATTTTCACTGAAATTAATAACAAATTTA
>NW_006400004.1:1073881-1076202 GCF_000299155.1 Elephantulus edwardii
GAAGAAGAATGAACTGGGAATGAGGGTGGAGAAAACAGTGCAACAATGAATGAATGAAAACCCAAAATCTCTGTAAATGTTCATTAAAACTAATAAAATTTAATGATAAAAATAAAATAAAAAAAGAAAAACTGCACTGATTAAAAGTAGGGTTTTACAACCAAAAAAAAATTTGATAGTTTATAAGTATTTCTTTTCCTCTCTCTCTATTTTGTCCTCAAGAATAATATTTCTCCATTTCCATGTCTTAATTTGGAGTCATTGCACATCCTGCGGGTGAGCTCCACAGGAAAGGGTGAGGAAATTCTAGGAGACTTTGTAATGACTACTACAGAGCTCTTGTCAGCAACTAAACTGAGAGTCAAAAGTGCTAACAGGTTCACATGTCAACGTCAATTTAACATTATGGCCAGTATAACTGGAATAATTGTACAAGCCTCTCATTTTATTTAAGTTGTCATCAGTGTATGTGATTTTATAAATAATTTGTATATAAGAGAATTATGTCAGAATATCATAAGCTACTAACAGCCAAAACCATTAGTATCTTCACTGAAAGGAATGTTGCTCACTCAAAACAATGATGTATTATTAAAATTTTATTACTTGAGTTTCTTAAATATTAGGAAAGAGATGTAAGATTACTGTAGGTTTAACTGTTACAACAAATTTTTAAAGAAAATGTTTAAATGTATATTATTAAAGGTTATTAAATTATAAATTAAAGTTTACAGGGATATATAAAATTGGAGAAAAGGACAGAGCAAATTAGCTAAGACAAAATAGGCAATCAGTCCTTTATCCAGGGTATTCATAACTCCTAAAGACCAAGAACTTCTATTTCTGGTGTTTTCCATACATCATTTGGATATAATAAATCCCGTCCTGTGCAGTAGTGCTTTCAGAAAGTTAAGAAGACTTGAAGCACTTACAGAGGAAGATGAAATACTGCAGCCTACAGTAAGTTAAGACTATATCTTAATAATAAGGGAAGAAAAAATCTTAACAATTGCTTCAGTAGACAAAATCATAGTGGATAGAGAAAAGATTGACACTGTTAATTATTTCATTTTACTGCAGCATGGGAGCAGTAGTCAAGAAATCAAAAGACCTATTGCATTAGTAAATCTGCTGCCAACAACCTCTTTACAATGCTAAAGTGCAAGGATTCCAGTTGAACGACTAAGTACACCAGACCAAAGCCATGGTTTTTCATTTCTTCCAGTTGTTTCACATATTTGTGAAAGTTGGACAGTGAATATGAAGATAGAAGAGTAATTTATGGTCTTTAAATTGTGATGTTGGCAAAGAAAATTGAATAAGACTTACTGGCCCAATGTGAACTGCCAAAATAAGAAACAATTTACCTTAAAGGAACTACAACCACTGTGTTCCTTGGAGGTAAAGATGATGAAACTTTATCCTACATATTTTAGGTATGTTATCAGCAGATGCCAGCTCATGGAAAAAGACATAATACTTGGAAAAGTAAAGTCAGCAAAGGATAGGGAGACCCTCAAGGGATGAATTGACATAGTGCCTGTAACAGTGGACTTGACCATGGCAGAGATTCTGAGGATGGCACAAGAGAGGGCATGATTTTGATTTGTTATTCAGAGAGTTACTATTAGTTGTAGTCAACTTGATGACTACATAATGTAACAATACTGCAGTATCGGCAATGGTAAGTGTTAATAAACAAGACGATACCTAGGAAGACAAGATGAACAGATATTGAAAGGTTAAAGTGATTACCTCCATGGCCATATGTAGGTTTGGCAGATGATATTTATATATTTGTATTTGTATATACTGCGGATATATATATCTATATATATCGTATCTATATCTATATATATCTAAAATAACATGTAAGATACTTAATTATAACCAGACACCTCGAGAGAATGAATTGCTGCTTCAGGGACCTTGACACCATAATCTTGGGTACAATTGGTACAAAAAGGTGAACAAAGATAATGTCCTGCATCCTGCTTTGCTAAGTAGTAATGAGCTATTAAAAGCTTGCAAATGCTGGTGGCCTGATGGCAAGAAGCTGTACTGCAATCCCAGAGATGCACTGTTTGAATCCACTAGATGCTCTGCTGGAGAAGGAGGGGCAATCTCCGCCTGTACCAGTCAGATCTGATTTGACGGTACATGCACAAAAATTAATAAAATAAAAATAAAATTTAAAAAAAGCTTGCAGCTTGGAAGAACTTTAGTAGTCCTGATCCACAACATAAAGAGTCTTCCAAGTATCCTGAAAAATTTAGAACCAGGAGAAGATAAAATAGATGAATGGGACCTTCTAAAAATCA
>NW_006400004.1:1076812-1077390 GCF_000299155.1 Elephantulus edwardii
CAAACAAATGGATAGAGAAGCTGTGGTATATTCACACAATGGAATACTATGCTGCTTTGAAAAACAAGGAACTCTTGCAATATTATTCAAAATGGATGACCCTAGAAGACATTATGCTGAGTAAAAAAATCTCAGTCACAAAGAGACAAATATTATATGGTGCCACTGTTACAAAATGAGACTGACATTGGGGTTGGGGTACTGAGAAAAACTGGATAAATAATGTTTACTGCATTGAAAAGAAAAAGAATAGTTGCCTAATATACATAAAAAAATTGCTGCAATTTAAATTGCATATGGGTAATTAATGTTCTGTTCCACAAACAGCCTCAATGCTTGTTTAGACAGCTGATAATGAGTTCTGTATTGTTTCTTTAGATAGATAAAACCAATTTGATACTTGTATATTCCTTTAGGTAAGATCCATGTATATAATTGTCATTTATGTTATTCTGGTTTTCTGTAAACAGGTATGCTTGTTGTTTGTTGTTATGTGCCGTCGAGTCGTTTGCAACTCATAGTGACCCTATGTACAACAGCCCTAAACCGTGCTCTATCCTGTGCCAATCTCATTGCCT
>NW_006400004.1:1078905-1079480 GCF_000299155.1 Elephantulus edwardii
TATTCTCTGCTTTCAGCTAAGATCCATCTAACATCAACAACAATATCCCTAGTACCATGACCCCTTCTAAACCCAGCCTGGACTTCTGGCAGTTCTCTGTATGAGCAATGAATAAATTATTGATTGTTGGGGGTGGGGGGAAGCTTGCAAATAGCCATCTGTGGTGTATCTACCGATCTCCCTGTGTGAAACAAAAAGAAGAAAGTAAAAAATGCTCTGAAGCAGTCAGTTCAAAGAACTAATGAACCACATAAGGTTCACCTGCCCCATTTCTAAGAGCAGAACTGAATGGTACCTACCTACTACTACTAGCCAGTCTCAAAGGGATCACAACAGATGGTCCTGTAAATGTAGGGAAAGATATAAAAAATCTTAAACATATCAGGCTTACTGGTCCAACAGAGACTGGTAGAACCCCTAACAGTATGGCCCTTAGTCACCTTTTGATCTTTGAATAAAGCACACTGTGGCTCAACTTGCCTTTTCTTTTTTCAAAAAAAATAGTGATTTTTTTTTCACTTTTTTTTTTGTATATATACTTTTTTTAAAATTTAGGTTGTTTATTTTTCATTTCA
>NW_006400004.1:1079859-1081838 GCF_000299155.1 Elephantulus edwardii
GTGACTGAGATACCTCACTCAGCATAATGTCCTCCAGGGTCACCCATTTTGAATAATATTGCATGAGTTCCTTGTTTTTCAATGCAGCATAGTATTTTTTAACGAAAGTTTACAGAAGAGTTGGATTTTTCGTTTATTAATTGCTGCTCATTTTCTTTGCTACCCCCAAGTTGACTTAAAAAAAAAAAGTATTCATTCATTGTTGCTTAATTTCCTGCTTCCCCCACACCCCAGCCCAATCTACTTTGCTATGTTCCTCTTATTCTAGACTGTTGTCATACAAATAATTCCTAATCATCCATTCCTAGAAGTAAACAGTTTGTTCCTTCATCTGTTCCAGTGCAGTGTTCATTATTTGTCCCCTCTTTTCTTAATTTTCCCCTACCCCATGTCAATCCTGTTTTATAACAGTGTTGTTATGCAGTATTTGTCAACTTTTAACCAAACAGAAGACAGACCTCTGAAAAAATTGGTGTTACCAGAGAGGCCTGCATCAAGAGAACCAACCATAAATCCAAAGGGCAGCATTTGCCCTAGACAAAATTTAAAAGAGAGGAAGACTTCTAAAATAGAAATAGTGTTTATTATCTTTATTTATACAGCTTAATTTTTATTTTCATCCTTTTTTTTCTGAGGAAATGTGGATGTATTTTATTCTGAGATGTTTTCCCAGACTTTGATGATGGAGAAGGGTATATACAGATTCTTCAGTCCTATTCCTTGCCATCTTCACAATCTCTGACACACTCAAGTCCATTGCTACAGTCATTGTGTCAAACATATGATCAACAATTGTCCTCTTTCTCCAAACCTCCACCTTTACAAGCATGATCTCCATTCCCAGGGAATGACCTGCCCTAGCTTTGTGGCCCAAGTATGAAAGTTGAAGTATTATCATCTTTGCCTCCAAGGAGCACTCTGGCTATACCTTCTCAAGACATACCTTGGCAGTTCTTCTGGCAGTCCATGGGATATTCAGCACTCTTTTCCAACACCCCAGTTTAAAGGCATCAGTTTTTCTTCTGACATCCTTAGTTGTCCAGTTATCAGATGCAAGTAACTGAAAAAACTATGGCCAGAATCTAACAGACATCATTACTCCTTAATAATTTGGAAAGTTCCCTGACTACAGACTTTCCCAGTACAATCCATCTCCTGATCTCCTGACTGCTGGGATTTAGTGTATTCATTGATCCAAGTAAGATGAAGTCATCAGTCATATATCCATCAATCATTATGTTGCCTGTTGGTCCAGTAGTGAGGAGTTTTGTTTTATGTGGAGATGCAGTCCATATTGAAGGCTGCAATGTTGAACCTTCTGCAACAAGTGCTTTGGTCCTCACTTTCAACAAGCAAGGTTGTGTCATCTAATAATGAAGGTATTGATGAGTCTTTCTTCAAATTTTGATGCTATAATTTTCTTCATGGAGTCTTCGTTCTAGAATAATTGACCTAGGATACAGATTAAATACCATATGCAAGCTCAAGCTGAAGTTGAGGAAAATTAAATCAAGTCCACAGGAACCAAAATTTGGTCTTAAGTCTATCCCACTCAAATTTCAAAACCATCTCAGGAACAGGTTTGAGGCCTTTGAGCACCAATGAGCATAGGCCAAACGAGCTCTGGGAGGATATTAAGAAAATCGTCCATGAAGAATGCAAAAAATCATTACAAAGGCTGAAAAAGAAGAAAAGACCAAGATAGATGTCAGATGAGACTGAATATTTCATTAGAGCACCGAGAAACCAAGCTAAAGGAAGAAACCAAGAAATCAAAGAGCTAAACAGAAAATTTCAAAAGGCAGCTCGGGAAGACAAAGCAAGATACTATATTGAAATGTGCAGAGAGCTGGAGTCAGAAAATCAAAAGGGCCAAACTCACTCAGCATTTCTTAAGCTGAAGGAGCTGAAAAACAAATTCAAGCCACAGGTGGCAATACTTAAAGATACTTTGGGTAGAATGTTAAATGATCCAGGAA
>NW_006400004.1:1083293-1095434 GCF_000299155.1 Elephantulus edwardii
TTTGAGATGGCTAGGTTGGCACAGGATAGAACAGCGTTTAGAGCTCTTGTACATAGGGTCGCTATGAGTCGCAAACGACTCAGTGGCACATAACAACAACAACAGATTAAATAGGTATGGTGAAAGAATACAACCCCAACATCACACCTTATTTTCAAATCATACTACCTTCTTTTGCTGTATTCATACAGCAGTCTTTCTTGGACTAGATACAGATTTTAAATGAGTACAATGAAGTGTTCTCGAATTCCTATTCTTCTCTTTGTTAGCCATAATTTGTTATGATCCACATAGTCAAATGCCTTTGCATAGTCAGTAAAGCACAAATATACATTCTTCTGGTATTCTCTGCTTTCAGCCACGATCCATCTGACATCAGCAATTATATCTCAAACACCATAGCCTCTTCTAAATCCTTGTTCAGTTTCTAGTAGTTCTCAGTCTATACTGTTCTAGCTGTCAGTGAAAAGACAACCCTTAATGAGGTTTATTGACACAATGGATGCAATAATGAGCTGAAATATGCTTGTAAGGATGGTGCAAGACAGGAAAATGTTTCTTTTTGTTACAGGATCAACAGGCCTCTGGAAACTCTATGAACTTTGATAAATGATGATAGTTATAGAAAGGCTTCAGGCCTTTTGTTTATGAGGGTGCTATGAGTCGTGCTTGACGACAATCACCAACGGTGAATGATTATAGTGTAAATAGTTTTCCTTCTGATAAGTTATAATTAGGTTTCTCCCCTTAATTTATAAGTGTAATTTTTAAAGTTTATTTGAATATTTTCTTAAATAATTACATTTTGTTTCATGACATTTAAGCATTGACATTTCTGCCCCCACCATCTAAGCAAATGTCTAACTTTTCAATTCAGATTGTATCTTATACTTGAAAAAGGAGGATTTACTAAAATTTTGGCTATTACCAACTTCTAAGAACCATCTGCCTGATTACAAAAGAGCCAATATATTCTGATTGTCTTCTAAGCAAAGTTTTCTGTCTGCTCTTGCCCATTTTGGTCAAACCTTTTGTCATTTTATGTTTGGACTGCAACAACATCTTTGGGGAAGGAGTCCTACCTTCCAGTCTCTCTTTTATAGTTATTGCAAGCTATCGACCCAGGTCCTAGTCTTCACAATTTCCTGCTATGTGTCAGAAAACTGGACGATGACTACAGATGATATAAGGAGACTTGATTCCTTTGAGCTGTGGTGCTGGAGAAGAGTATTGAATATACCGTGTACTTCTAGGAGAACAAACAGGTTTATCCTGGAGAGGGTGAAATCAGGCTGTTCCTTGGATGCGAGGATTCTGAAGCTTCATCTGACAACTTTGGGATATGTTGCAAGGAGAAACCAGTCCTTGGAGAGGGACATCTTGCTTGGGAGGGTGGAGGGATGGCACAAGAGAAGACGACCCTCGATGAGATGGATTGATTCAGTGACTGTGGTAATGGGGGTAGGTATGTCAGAGACAATAAGATCAGCACAGGATACCACAGAGTTCAGAACTGTTTAGCATAAGGTTGCTTTAAATCACAAGTGACTCAACAGCACTTAACAACAACAATCAGAATAATCTACCATGAACTCTCTTTTTGTCAAACAAAGCCTACGAAACCTATACTGATTAATAACACAGCATTAAGATCCTCTATCAAAGAACTTCCAGCTCATATTTTTTTGTTAATACTTCCTCTTATGTCCCCAAAATTAGTTATCTACCTACATCCAGTTACTATTTCCTACACTCAAACCATTCTTGTTTCCCTTGTGTCCTTTTTCTCACTTTAATGTTCTTGATCTTTTCCTTTGAAGATTGATTAAAAAGAGCCCACCCTAGGGGAGCCCTGGTGGTCTAGTGGCAAGGAGCTGCAACTACAATCCCAGAGGCGCACGGTTCAAATCCACCAGATGCTCTGCCGGGGAAGGAGGGACAATCTCCTCCTGTACCAGTCAGACAGTCAGATCTGATTTGACGGTACACTCACATAAAAATAATAAAGTAAAAAAAAAAAAGCCCACCCAATGGCACATTGTTACCTTAACTCCATCTTACTTTAGTTACTTTTTGGACATGTCTTCACTATTTTTAGGCTGTCTTCATTTCTTTATTCCTAAACTGAAAATTATCATACCTCTTTGTCATAATTGTAAAGAGCAAATGTATGATGGTTTTGTTCTCCCTGCAGTTTCTCCTGTGATGGGCTGTCATTGCTAGCAACAGCCCACGTGTGGCAAATTTTAGGTACCTCTTCTGTGTTTCCCTGTGCCTCCTGGAGCACACTGCGTGCTCAGTTTACTGTGCATGAAAATTTTCATGAAAAATGTAAAAATTGTTTGTTTGCTCATTTTAAGTAGAAGTGAAAATTGTTTGTTTCAGGAAATCTGACTGAAGGTCCTCCTGTATTCATCTGAGATTAATTTCTCTTCTTTCCAATAATCCTTTATTCAGTGAAGCTGTGGGACATCAGAGTAAATCGCATGTGCCTGTGGAAATTATGATTAACACCACAGTTATCCATCTCGAAGTTTGTTTTCAAACTTCAAGGTTTATTTTTAAAGTTAAGCTGATTTTCCCATTGAATGCCAAAGTTTTGGTATTATGTGAAGTCATGACCTACTTTTTAAAACTTTATTTTGTTAGTAACTTAGAGGTTCATGACAGTTTCTATTGCAGGCATTCATTCAGGAAGCACTGAAGCAATTTCACTGCTTTGGTAAAATTCATGGACCAATTTTGTCCATAATAGTGGCATTTAGATAAGAGTTATCTCCTCTCACCCCATTCCTGTCCACTAATAATTACAATGAAGTAACATTAAAAAGAAAAAACCTCACTTCTTTAGTGGATAATTAAAGATCTAGTACGTTTCAAGGAAATTCAAGAAAGGTCTCTTTGGAATATATAGAAAAGTTTCTGTATTTTCTCAGTATGCAGTGCATTTTTAGAGGGAGAGGTTATTATTTACAATCACATCTGCGAAACTGAGGAAAATTTGAATAGTAGACTCCAGTGGTACCATGTTTTATATTACTGAAGCTGTGTGACTGTTCTTCCCTCTCGATTTGACGTTGAGTAGATTGGACAGAAGAAAGGAACATAATTAAATAAATGCACTATTAATTTCTCTTTATTATTGACCTGTTGCCATGCAGAACCAAGAACTATTTTCTTGCCTTCATTGTCCAGATTTTTGAGGTCAAGTTCTGGATTATATTTTCTGAACATGCCCATTGTCTTTAAGGGGTCATTTATTTAAAAAAAAATACCATTTCAGTGTCAAAACTATAATCAGATTCTTGGCTCTGTGTCTATTTTGTTTAATAATTTTTTGTCTATTTTTGTTAATAAATTTTGAGCTACTGAGGCAAAGATACACTTTCAAGATCTTTTACATATACTAAAAATTTATCTTACGATAAGTATGGATGATTTTAATGAAATTAGGACAAAGTTACGTAGCAACAAAAATAAACTGAGATCAGTTTATATTCTTAAAGTAAACTTTAACTTCTTTAAATGTAGGTGGTGATTGTTGAGTCTCTACTAGAATAGAGAGACAAAATGGAATTGAGTAATACATGCTTAATTTTACAGAATTATCTGCTTTTTTGTACTTGATGGTGCACTTGTGAATACTTGATGGTACTGTTTTGAATATTTGGTGATGCGCTTGTGAATACATGGTGATACTCTTTTGCATTTGTGAGTTATAAATCTAATTGTTGTTAGGTGCCATCAAGCAGGCTACAACTTCCAGCAAACCTATGGACAATAGATGTGAACCTTGCCCTATCCTACACCATCCTCAGGATCTCCTTAGTATTCCTTACTCATTGTCCAAATTTTGGATGTGTAGGAGAGTAATTGAAAACATCATGGTTTAGATCAGGCACATCTTGGGCTTCAGATTGACATTCTTGCTCTTGAGCACTTTGGAGACTGAGGCCCTACACAGTTTTCCCAATTCAGTAAGGTTTTTGATTTCTTGATGGCTGCTACCAAGAGTGTTGTTTGTGCAGCCAAGTAAAGTAAATGAATATAGTATTGAATATAAAATTAAGGAAAACCAAAAAGCCTCCCTCTTGATGTGAACTAGAATATTATTTCACTGATAATATATAGAAGAAATTTTCAAAATCCCTAGCTATCAGAGAGATGCAAATAAAAACAACTCTGAGATATCATCTCACCCCAGAAATAGTAGCAAACGTCAAAAAGGCAGCAAGCCCCATATACTGGTGAGGTTGTGCAGAGTTTAGAATTCTTATTCACTGCAGATGGAAATATAAAATGGTACAGCCACTATGGAAAGTGATCTGGAGCTTTCTCAAAATGTTGGAAATAGAAATACCATTTGACCCAACAATTCCACTACTGGAAATATTGTTATTGTTGTTTTTATGTGCTGTTGAGTCACCTATGACTCATAGCGACCCTGTGTACAACCCTAAACCCTGCTCTATCCTGTGCCAACCTCACTGTCTCCAACACATCTACTCCCGTTATCCCAGTCACTGAATCTACCCACCTCATAAAGGGTCTTCCTCTTCTGTGCTGTCCTGACAACCTCCCAAGCATGTTTTCCCTCTCCAAGGACTGATCCCTCCTTGCAGTGTGATCAGAATATGTCAGACGCAGCTTCAGAATCCTTGCCTTCAAGGAGCAGCCTGGTGTAGCCCCTCTCTAGGGAAAACTTGTTTTCTTAGCAATCCATAGTATATTCAATACTCTTCTCCAGCATCACAGCTCAAAGGCATCAGTTATCCTTCTGTCATCCCTATTCATTGTCCAGCTCTCTGACACATAGCAAGTGATTGCAAAGATCAAGACGAAACCAGAGCCATGACTCAAACATGTATGCACATCCATGTTTATTTCTGTGTTATTCACAATAGCAAAGAGATGGAAGCAATCCAATTGCCCATCAATAAAAGAATGAATGGGGGGGAAAAACCCAAACATTCACACAATGGAATATTATGCAACACTGAACAACAATGAACCTATAAAACATTACACAATATGGGAGAACCTAGAGGACATTATGTTGAGTGAAATATCTTAGTCACCAAAAGGACAAACATTGCATAACACTAAAAGGACAGGCATATGGGTGTTGGGGGAAAGAATGAGAAAAGACTGAATAGACAGTGAACACTGCATTAGAATGGATGAGAGCTTAAAGATGTATTTATATGCTTAGGTGTTATATGTATGATAACAATCTGGAACAAGGGGTGCATTGCAGGGTAGGCTGGAGGAGAGAAAAGAGGAAGAAAATGTTAAACAATAAAAAGGTGATAAATATAATTTAAAAATGTATATGAAAGAGAGTGATGGTGACTCAGTTGTTTTTCTAATTTGTTCTAAGATTAGTAGCAGACCAGTTATAAGAATTCTTGAGTTAGCATACTCCCAAATGCTTAACCTGTTGTATAAGTCTATTATTTCTAATATAAACATATCATCCTTGGCTCATGTCTCCAAATATTCTATGTTCTATGGAAAGTCCCCTAGAGACTCAGACTTGTAGCTATGCAGGATGGTTTTGCAGAAACTGGTGAGCAACAGATAGGGCTGGATGCAGCTGGATTCTTAGTCCACGGTATACAATTTCTCAGTCCCGACAACTTTTCATCCTCCAGCAAGCTTGGGCTAAGTCAACCAGTCATGATGCCTCTCCTTTGTTGGTTTCTTCAAGCACACCCTCGGTGGAAAGTGCTCTCTTAACGGGACCCACAGTTATTGATGATTTGCAGGACCATGTGTCTGTAGTTAAGGTAGCTGGAGACCATTTCCCCAGCAGAAGCTAACACAACGGATAGAAAAGTCTTTTTTAATTTTTTTTATTTACTGACAATAAAGACCAACCCCTGGCTTTTCTAGCTGTTACCAGTCATTTTCTGAAGGATCAACCTTCCCTTTACCATAATCCATATTCTTGGAAGTATATAAACGAGCTGCTTTACTTGTCTTAATCCTCCCATTTTAGGTAGTCCATTTTCGCAGCCCTTAAGTGGCCTAGTGGTAAGAAACTGCACTGCAGTCCTGAAAACACATGGTTTGAATACACCAGTTGTTCCATGTGAGAAGGATAGGTAATCTTCTCCCATGCAGTTAACTGCGCTATGGGTCAGTTCCAACTCGATGTCACACAGCAACAACAACAATAGAAGCAATACTCTGAGGAAACAAGCATGTCTTTTTCTCTGAAAGAAGCATATCTTTTATTACAGTTGAAACATTGAAAATCTGCATATGTAAACAAAGGTCCAGTCTAGAGCAAACTATCAGGTAACAGTAATCAACATTAGCTCAGAAAAAAAAAATCTTTTCTTCATCTGGTTGGGTTCTAGTCAGCACATGCCCAGCTGCCTATGCCTAGCTCCAAATGGGCATCAGCAGCAGACGCAGGAGTTCACACTTCTTCCTTGTTTCAGACCAGCTGGTCCTTTCACTTAGCCCCACATGGATTAAAACAGCACATCAGTGATCCTCAGGATTCTGCTCCACAAACCAGCAACCCCCTTTCACTTATCTATTAATCATGCTAGGTGGACAGTCCTGAAAGAACATATCCAAACTCAGCCTGCTTCTTTACTGTGTATCTCCCACTTGCACTCATCAACAGGACCCAGGTGGTCACGACCAGTTGAACCTAACTCGCCAGCTTCCTTTAATGCTAAATCTTAGAATTGCACTGCCAGCTCAAAGGCACGTGGTTTGACTCTGCCTGCTACTCTGAGGGAGAAAAATGGGCAGCTTCCTTCCATGTGATTACCTGAAAATCTGCTGGAGGGTCAGCAGTGAGTCAGTTCCAGCTTGATGGCACATAACAGCAAGGAATGTGAATACCTGCTATTGATATTTTCTGACATTTTTAACTATGCTGAATCATATTTTTAATATTATGTACATTTGACTGTATGGATCACAACCAATTGTGACTAGCCTTGAGGAAAATGGGAATCCCAGAACACTTGATTGTGCTTATGCAAAACCTATACTTGAACCAAGAAGCAGTCCTCAGAACAGATCAGGGAAACACTGCATGGTTCAAAAACAGAAAAGGAGGGTGTCACGGATGCTTTCTGTCTCATTACCCTTTTAGCCTATATGCAAAACAGATTGTTCGGGAAGCAGGGCTTTATGAGGAGGAATGTGGCATCAGGATTGGAGGAAGACTCATTAACAACTATGTTATGCAAGTGACTCTACCTTGCTTGCTGAAATTTAAAAATACCTGAACTATTTGCTGCAGAAGGTCAAGGACGATAGTCTTCAGTACAGATTGAAGCTTAATATCAAGAAACCAAAGATTCTCATCACTAGGCCAATTTGCAGCACCATAATAGATGGAGAAGAGATAGAAGTTGTTAATTCCAGCTTAACTGTGCTCTACAATCAACACTCTTAATACCAGCAATCAAGAAATCAAAAGACTAATTGTATTGGGAAAAATCTGCTGTCAGGGACCTCTCTAGAGATTAAGGTGTGCCTAATCCAGGCCATGATCTTTGCAGTTACTTGCTATGCCTCAGAGAAGAATTGATGCCTTCAAATTATGGTGCAGGAGTAGAGTATTGCACATAGCATGGACTGTCAAGAAAACAAATTGGTCTGTCTTGGAGAGGGTGAAACCAGGTTTCTCCTTGGAGGCCAGGATTTTGAAGCTGTCTCACATACTTTGGGTATGTGGCAAGGAGAGGCTGATTCTTGGAGGAGGACATTATGCTTGGAGGGGTGGAAGGATAGCACAGAAGAGGAAGATCCCGAATGAGATGGATTGATACAATGACTGGGGTGATGGGGCTTGGTGTGTTGGAATTAGTGAGAATGGCAGCACGTAACAACGACAACTTAAAAAAAATTTTAAGTTTATCTGCTTAATATAATAAAAATGTTAATATCTGAGATTAGGTGTTATGATCTGGCGGTCTCTGGAGAAAGGCGACTCTGCCTCTAGGGGCCAGGGAAGCCACGCTTGGCCTTGGGTTGAAGGCAGCAGCAGCTTCAAGCCCAAAAGGGCCCTTGGACCTGCGGCCCTCAGGCCATTGTTTTTGTTCAGACGTTCCTCTAGGTCGTATAGCCCTGGTGTACAAGTTGCCGTCCCGTGGTCACTTGTGGTTGCTGTGAGGCTGAACACTGTGACACGGATGTGTCAAATGCGTTAATGGTTGGCTACATAATGTGGGGTGGAGCTCTCCGATTAAACAAGCGTGGAAGGAGGAGTGGCATTCACTTCCATAATAGCTTGCCTCCAGAAACCCTGTGAACTTGGAGAGAGGATGAAAGGCACCCAAGCGTCAAGGACTCTCCTTCATAGGGTCGCTATGAGTCGCCTGCGACTCGACAGCACTTAACAACAACAACAACATCTGAGATTAAGATATATTTTGTTAAATAATATACTTTTTAAATTATTTTTTTACATTTTTTTATCACCAAAGTTATAGTTTTACTGTTATTCATGCATGGACCAAATGCATAGTTCTTGTTACATGTAATGTTTCTTGTTCTAAGAAACATAAAGATGAGAAAATGCAGATATGCCTTTTCTTTTCTGGAAGTTATAATTTAGTAGGAAAGACATGTAAATCAGCTTAAATATGCATATCTTGATAAATATTAGGAGAAGAGTTTCAAAGTGCTTTGAGATTGTATAATTCTGTTAAGAGTTAATTACATTCTCATAACTGGATATTTAATGATGGGATGTCAGAATCTTTCTTTGCTTTTTAAAGCTAATTAATGGAAATATATCACAGAGAATTTTAGGAAAAATAAAAGAGTTGTTATGTATCCCCATAGAAAAGTTACAGTAGGGATTAATATCATGTTAAAATAAAAGTGGAGTGTAAGGTTTCATTTCATCTTCATTTGTTGAAGCAGTTAAAATATACTCTGCACTATAAGGATAGGACTTCTCAGCCTCACAATTATTGACCTTTTCTGAATGGTTAATTCTTTGTTGTAGGGCTATCCTCTACATTATAGTATGTTTAGGAGTGTGTTTGGCTTCTACCAAGTAGATGGTAATAACACCCTACCTCCACCTACTTACCTTCTCTTGACAATGAAGAAAAAAGTTTCCAGAGATTGCCATTTTCCCCTTTGCAGAAAAAAAATGTGAAGGATGAGAAAAGATGCAATTAATTGTTCACCACAGAAGAATTTGTGTAGCAGGTTAAAAAAATGAACACTTAACCAAAAACTGTCTAATGACATCCAACAGTAGGTATCTTGGTCATCACAATTATCATATTCAGGTTTTATATCCCTTGTATTTTCTTGGTTTCACTGTATTCATTGCATATATTATAGGTATTGTTGTATATATTATGTGCTCTAGAAAATAACTGACCATAAAAATGTAAGGTATAATTACGTACAAAGATCTCGTTCTACTCTAATTGCCATCTTGTCAGAACTTACTCATAACTCACCCTTCATTGGGTTTTTTTACAGGCTGTAAACCGCATGAAAAAAGATTGCCTATCTTTCTTCCACAGAGCAGCTGGTAAAGTCAAACCATCACAGAGGCACTGCCTTTGGGGTAGCAGTACATCTCCCTAGGGACTATACCACCAGAATTATTATTTCCAAAGAAAGGGCAAAATATTTAAATTTTGTCTGGACTATTATGGCTGGAACAGTACATTGACAGAGAACTGCTAGAAATACAAACTAGGTTTAGAAGAGGTCATAACACTAGAGACATTGCCCCCAAGTCAGATGGACCTTGGCAGAAAGCAAAGAGTAACAGAGGAATGCCTATGTTTCATTGACTATGCATAGTCATTTAAACTATGCTGAATCATATTTTTATCATTATGTACATTTGACTGTGTGGATCACAACAAACTGTGGCTAACCTTGAGGAGAATGGGAATCCCAGAACACTTGATTATACTTATGCTTAACCTATACTTGGACCAAGAAGCAGTCATCAAAACAGAGCAAGAGGAAACACTGCATGGTTCAAAATCAGGAAAGGAGAGTGTCAGGGATGCATCCTATCTCCATACCTTTTCAATCTATATGTAGAACAGATCATTTGGGAGGCTGCGTTTTATGTGGAGGAATGTGGCATTAGAATTGGAGGACAATTTCTATTATGCAGATGACACAGCTTTGTTTGTTCAAACTGAGAAAGATCTGAAGCATTTGCTGCAGAAGGTCAAGAAATGTGGTTTCAATGTGGGTTGAAGCTCAACATCAGGAAAACAAAGAATCTTGGCAGCACCATGAAAGATGGAGAAGAGATTGAGTTTAGTAACAATTACAGCTTCCTTGGCTTCATAGTCAAAACTTTTGGCACCAGTAGTTGGAAAATAAAAAGATGAATTTTATTAGGTAAATTTGCTGTTGGGGGCTTCTCTAGATTATAAAAAGCAATGATGTCAGTCTAAAGACTAATGTGCACCTGATCCAGGCCATGACCTTCACAAGTACTAGCTATGCATCAGAGAGCTGGACAATGACTAAGGATGACAGAAGAAGAATCTATGCTTTTGAGTTGTGGTATTGGAAAAGAGTATCGAACATACTTTGGACCACCAAGAAAATAATTATGTCCTGGAAAGATTGAAATCAAGTTTCTTGTCGGAGACTAGTATTTTGGAGTTCCATCTCACATATTTTGGGCATGTGGCCAGGAGGAGCTGGTCCTTGGAGAAGAATATAATGCATGGGAGGGTGTAGGGACAGCACAGGAGAGGAAAACCCTGGATGAGATGGATTGATACAGTGACTGGGGCAATGGGGTTTGGTGTGTCGGAGTCAGTCAGGACAGAGCAGGCTTCAGACTTGATGTACATAGCATCACTCAGTCATGGGCGACTTGAAGACACGTAACAACAACAACAACAACAACATGAATGTAAACTGCATATTTATTTATGTCTATGACAGAACAAAATATGTACATAATGTCCTTATTTTATTGTAGCTACTAATATAAGTAATAGTGTTGCTAAACCTGAGGCACTGTTTTGGAGAACTGGATTATTCTATGTTCTCCTTCTTGCCCATTAGAGTTACTTACTGAAAATCTTGCTTATTCCCTGAGGGCAGGTTAAAACTAGGGCATCACACAGTGGTTACAGAAGAGTGAATAAAATGTGACTTCTCTCACTCACATGTTGCTGACTAGCCTAAAGAAGTGTAATATATCTCAAATTTCTTATTTTAGTTTTCTTTTAAAAATTAACATTCTATTACTTGACTTCATAGAATAGCAGTTTTTCCTCATGTGACACAATGATGAAGACTTTCACACACTTTCTTAGGAGTAGGTCTCCAGATACACCTTCCTTTATCTTCCACCCCCCCCCAAAAAAAACCCTCTGAATTCAAACATATTTTGAGGATATGGATAATAGAATATGCTAGAAATAAAACTATTTGAAACCAAGTTATCTGTAACCAGGAGTTACTCATTAGACATGCTCTATTGCAACATCTTTTACATTCAAGAAATACTAACTTAGTGTAACTGCTACATAATAAGATGTAAGTTAATCTTAAAGGTTAAATCTAGCAGAAGGGGACATGCTAATCAAGATTGCATACAAAGATACAAAGCATGTTACTTTGAAGGTATGTTGTTCTTAGGTGCCTTCATGTTGAGTACCATCCATAAAACCCCAAAACAGATCTGAATCCTATCTTACTCTGTGCCCTCCTCAGACCTCCTGACATAATAGAGACCATTGCAGCAGTCACCATGTCAATCCACTTTGTTGAACTTCTTCCTCTCTTTAGCTGAACTGCCTTTCTGAGCATCATGGCTCTTTCCAAGGACAAGCCCCTCCTAGCAACATGCCTGAAGTATGTGAGGCGAAGCTTTGTCATTGTCTCCAAAGGGCACTCATGCTACACTTTATCCAAGACATGTTTATTTGTCCTTTTGACAGCCCATATTTAGTAACCTTCTCCAACATTTGGAAAGTATATGTGTCAGGGATCTAGACTGAGGTGTCAAAGATGTTGTTGTTGTTATGTGCCGTCGAGTCATTTGCGACTCATAGCGATCCTATGTACAACAGCCCTAAACCCTGCTCTATCCTGTGCCAATCGCATTGCCTCTGACACACCCATCCCAATTACCCCAGTCACCGAATCAATCCA
>NW_006400004.1:1095989-1131136 GCF_000299155.1 Elephantulus edwardii
TTTAGCCAAGATTTTTATTTTTTGCTTTTTTTCTTTGCTTTTTTATTTCTTGCAGATAATTTTTATTTTTAATTTTACACTGGTTTACCTATGAAGTTTTTATACATTGTCCCTCACACCAGCTCTCCCCTCTCCCCAATCCACCCTCCCCTTCACCCATCAAATTGTGTGACCCCATGATTACCCCTGCCCATTCCCCCTGTTCCTCCCTCCCTTAGACCTTAATACACATTTTACTAGTTATCTGTTTCTACAATAATGGCCTTATACAGTCTTTGTCTTTATGGGACTGAGTTAACTTAGCATAATACTCTCCAGTCCCTCCCAGGTTAGGTAGTGGTTTACAGAATTATTGCTCCAGCATGCTACATAGTATACATCATGTGAATGAATGTACCACAGTTTCTCAATCCATTCTATTCTGATTAAGCATTTGAGCTGTTTCCATGTTCTTGTGATGGTGAATAATGCTACTATGAACATTGGTGTACAGATCTCTGTGCCTCAGTTCTCTTTCTTGGGAAGCAGTGGAATAGTTGGGTCCTATGGAATTCCACATAGCCAAGACTTTTTAAAATTAAAGATAGGTACATGTTAACTAGGTAAAAAGATATCACTGAAAAACATTACAGATAACTATCTGAATGAAGGGGGAATATTTAAGAAAGTAAACAAACAAAAAATGCTAACTGCAATACAGAGGTAATCTGAACCTAGTGAGGTTATAATAGGGTGAGAGAGCCCAAGATACACATGTTTGTTCTTAAGTCTCAGTAGAAAAGCACTGCAGGCTTTTAAACTATGAAGCAGCTTGATAAAAAGGACAAATTGGGAGCACTATTTTGAGAAAATATTAGAGAAAGTATTAGAGGTGTGCAAAAAATTATGTGCTGTTGTTATTGTCATTGTTGTTGATTACCATCAAGTTGAGCACCACTCATAGCAACCCAATGAACAAAAGGCCTGAAGCTCTTCCACCAACAGAGCCATTTATCAGAGTTCACAGAGTTTCCAAAGGCATGCTGTTTAGGACGTGGATGCTACTCCTACTTCCAAAGACATTTTTGGGTTTCCATTTTGTTTTGCACTAATCCATGGAAAAATAATGAAGACCAATAGAAAGCATAACACCATTGTTATAAAATAGGACTGGTTTGAGGTGTTGGGAGGAGAGTGGATAGATAATGAACAATGCACAGAAACAGATAAGGAAAAGAATTGTGAAAAGGAATATATGATTGGGCATTGTATGTATGTCAACAAAGCAAAATAAGAGGTGCATTGCAAAGTAGACCTGGGGGAGGAGAATGAGAGAGGAATAGAGGTAAATGTGCAACTGAATGAATGAAAATTCAACTTTTCTGTAAACTTTCACTAAGATAACTATAAAATAAAGTATAAAGAATTAGATTGTAAAAAGTGAAATTTAAAAATTTCCCATATGATTTCCTTAGTAATAATTCTCAGTTAATTAATTCTATCTTTATCTTTTTCATCTTTTGGATCTCTAATTTTGTTCTTTTTCAGATGCATATTTTTAAAATAAAATTTTATTTCAATTATGATTTTAATGAATACTTACAGAGAAGTTAGATTTTCATTTATTCATTGTTGCATGTTTTACTCCCCTCCTTCTTTCCCCCAGTTCATTTTTAAAAAAAAATATTCATTCACTGTTGTACAATTACCTCCCTTCCCCCACCCCCAGTCCTCTTTACAATGATACAGCTCTAATTCTGAGATGTTTTTGTATGTATAATGCCTAATCACATATTTTAGACAGTTCTTTCATCTCTTACAACCCAGTGGTCTTTATTTATCCACTCTTATCCTGTTCTTCCCAACCCTTCATGTCAGAACTGCTTTATTACAGTGGTGCCATGAAGTATTTGTCCTTCTATGACTGATATATTTTCGCTCAGCATGTGCTCTAGGGTCCTCCAGGTAAAGTATGTCTCATTTTGTCTTATGGATTATATTCCTCTGTGAAGCCCTTTGAACATTTTAACACTTATTTTGAAATGTCTTATATATTGTTCAATTTTATGTTCTTTCATAATCAACTACTCCATTCAAAATCTTATATTTTTTTCCTTTGGGAATTTGTTTCCAGGGTAAACTTTATAAATATTTTTACTCTGACTTCAGCAGGAGTTGTCTTATAATATGTCTCAATTGCCTTAAATTGTAGAAGCAATCTCATAGAGACAGTTTTGTACATGATTTTATTTTGATTTTATAGTTTTGGTTTGTTTGGGAGTTTTTTGGCTGTTGTTGTACACCTTTGTTCTTTTTTTTTTATTGGTGTGCTTGCAAAGTTCATACACATTGTTTCACACTATTCTTCATTCATATTATGTTTTCTATAATCATTCCACATGCAGTTGTTGTTGTTGTTATGTGCCGTCGAGTTGCTTGTGACTCATAGCGACCCTATAGTACAACAGCCCTAAACTCTGCTCTGTCTTGTGCCAATCACACCATCTCTGGTACACCCATCCCGATTACCCGAGTCACTGAATCAATCCACCTCAGAGAGGGCCTTCCCCTACTGCGCTGTCCCTCCACCCTACCAAGCATGATGTCCCTCTCCAAGTACCGGTCTCTCCTTACAACATGCCCAAAGTATGTTAGACGAAGCCTCAGAATCCTTGCCTCCAAGGAGCCACCCGGTTTAACCCTTTTCAAGATGAATCTGTTTGTTTTCCTAGCAGTCCATGTTACCCTCAGTACTCTTCTCCAGCACCACAGCTCAAAGGCATCAATTCTCCTTCTGTCATCCTTAGTCATTGTCCAACTCTCTGATGCATTGCGAATACCATGGCCTGTATCAGATGCACCTTAGTCTCCAGAGAGACACCATTGCTCTTAAGTACTTTGGAGAGGTCCCTATCAGCAGACTTTCCATGGTAATGCACCTTTTAATTTCCTGGCTACTGGTGCCAAGAGTGTTGACTGTGGAGCCAAGCAAACTAAAGCTGTGAACAATCTCAATCTCTTCACCATCCATCCTGATGCTGCCAATTGGCCCAGTGGTGAGAATCTTTGTCTTCTTGACATTGAGCCTCATTGGACCTTGCCCCTTAATTCCTTGTCTTTTCACCAGTATTATTCCCATTTCTTTTCCTCCTTTCTACACCCACCACAATGTGCAGGCCTTTGGTTTTGCCCCTGCCTGTCTTCACCACCTCCGCCCACTGTCCTTAAGAGACTTAATTCACTCATCATACTGTTTTAATTGGGAGAGGACTTAATTTTAACGTTATTTTCTCTGTTCAGAGTTCATGGAAAGTGATGTTTCAGACATGACCTAGTGGTGAGAAGCTGTGCTGCCAATGCAAAAGCACACTATTTGAATCTACCAGCTACTCCAAGGGAGAAAATTGAGTAGTCTCCTCCCATGCTAATTAAAGCCTCTGAAAAGTGACTGGAGTGTGAGCTATGAGTCAATTCTAACGTGACTGCATATGAAATAATAACAGCTCCAGTGCAGATTTGGAGGGCTAGCATTTTCCTGATAGTTGTTTTTTTTCTGTTTTCTGTATAGAATGGTATAATCCCTAGGAAGTTGAGCTGTTAGCTCAAAGGCTGCACCTTTCTGATGAGTCAACTTCACAAGCAGCTATTTAAGAGAAAGACAGTCTTCTCCTTTGATTTATAAACTTGAAAATATATTCACTGGAGGGACAACTATGAGTCAGTTCTGACTGAATGACAATGAGTTTGAGTTTTTGCGTTTTCTTCAGTGGGTCACTCAGTTTTCCTAATTTCAATCTCCTGGTGGCAAGAAGCATGTGGGAAGGATTGACAATCTCCTCCTGTGTGATTAACTGCATCCGAAAACCCATTGGAGATTCAGCTGTGGGTCGGTTCCAGTTCTGTGGTACACAACAGTGGCAAGAAGCTGCACTGCAATCTCAAAGGCACTCGGTTCTAAGCCACCAGCTGCTCCACGGAAGAAAAATGAGCAGTCCAGAGGGTCAGCCATGGGTTTGTTATGACTCGACGGTACACAACAATTGAAAGAAAATATTCCTAAATTGTTTTTCTTACATGCTTCTATACGTAGAGCCAAGGGTTTCGACTCCCAAGCAATATTCTCAAATATCATGTCTTTGAACCTTTTATTTAGTATTTCTATTTAATCAGCACTAGAGAAGGATTTCCTACTTTGGCTTGATCCTCTATATTGGCCAAAATATTTTTGTGATCATATTAAAAAATTTCCATTGCTTCTTAAAATATATCATTTAATCACTGGTATGGAAACTAACATATGTTAGGAATACAAAACTGTCAAATTTGGAGTATATATTTATATAATTGTTAGTCATATTCTGAGACTATGAATACAGATTCTTATGACACAACAGTGACACTTAAAAAAATTCACATTTTTAAGATTTAGAAATGAAAAGAATTCTATAGCATATATGTTGTAGATGTGTAAATTCTGCATGACATTTCATTGTTATTTTCTGATCACATGGGAACTTTTTTATGACTTACAGTACCTTCAGTGCAGCGTAGACTTTTCCCTTCATTAACATTAGTCCTTTGTCATATGTTACCCCTTTACATGGCTCAGTATTAATTAATTCTTTTTGGTATAGTGAGTCTGTATTCCTTTCATCTTCTTTGTTGTTCTCTATGTTACTGAAAATTTTAATTATGGAATCAAAAGTTAAAGTGCAAACTTTGAATCAGGAATATAGAAAATGAAATAGAATAAAATTTAGAGAATAATAGGCATGCTTCGAGGGAATTCTAGTGGCCTGGTGGTGGCAAGACTCCAAAGCCATGGGATTCAAATCTACCAGTTGTTCCACAGAAGGAAATTGAGCAGTCTTCCCCGGTATGGTTTACAGCCTCTGAAAACCTGCTAGAGGGTCAACTGTAGGACAGTTTTGACTTGATGGTACTCAACAATAACAACAGGCTTGTGTCAAGTTTATGTGAAGAGGTAAAATGACACAATGGAAAAAGAGGAACTAGTGCTTGAAATCCTTTTATTCCACTCTTCTGGGGTTGTAATTTAGTGTTTGTTTTTATTATTTTTGTGTGAGTGTACCGTCAAATCAGATCTGACTGGTACAGGAGGAGATTGTCCCTCCTTCCCCGGCAGAGCATCTGGTGGATTCGAACCGTGCGCCTCTGGGATTGTAGTTGCAGTTCCTTGCCACTAGGCCACCAGAGCTCCCCTGTAATTTAGTATTTTTAACTAAATTCTTTGTACATAGTAAGTATTCAAACATTATTTGTTGAATTAATGAATGCATTTAAACTTTTTTTCTGTCATCTTTCTGTTATTTTAATCAATCTATGATCTTCCATTTGTTCCAGGTATTCTAAGTTCAAAGTGTCAGAATGATAGCAGATAGGTTGGAAATCTGACTAGACTTGACTCCTTATGCTCATTGTATTTCTTTGTCCTATCTGAATAGTCGAGCCATTGGTAGATCTTGCCATCCTTTGTTACCACGTTAAACTAGAGGTAACTCTGGTACCTTGCTTCCTCTTCAGACTTTAATCTCTGAAGGAGGAATGTTTTCTTTCTTACTCTCAAAACACTACATCTGATAGACTATTGTATTCTGTCCATCATCACCTCTGTGTATATTATTGCTGACCCTAGGCACCTTCTCAGAATCCCATTAGCATCTTGCTCTATAATCATAGAATTTTTATGTGTTGAATGTAAGAGAATTAAGGGTAAGAGGAATAAGACATCTTTGAAAGTTATTGTTTATGCTCTGAATCCTAGGCTTTTAAAAATCAAATAGCAAGGATTTAATAATTTAATATGTTTGTTCTACACATTGCTGTGCCAGCCATTCCTTGAGGCAGTAAAACAAATCTCCTTCTGCCTGAATGGAAAAGAAGGGTCATGGATAACAAAATAGGAAACAGAAAAACACAATGGTTAATGTAAAGATTATTTTTATTTTGATACAAAGAAAAGGAGAAAGGAAGGGGGGGAAAACCCACAAGGTTTAGGAAAGAAGACAGAAATTAAAAGGTTTCTTCACTTTTTAGCCTAATTTGTGATATACTCTGCCCTCCCAGTAGAGGGTTTAATGGAGCTGGAGCTGGAGCTGATTGGCACTTGTAAGAGCACTGAAGGTTTAAAAGGGACAAAGTTCTTTTCTTAAAAAGAGTTTAGGGATGAGCAAAAAGTCCGATATTACTTTCCATATGTCTGGAAGTCAGAATACAGTCTTTGACTTTACAAAACTATCAACAAATGGAATTTCTACATCCAGCTTTCTGAAAAAATGTCAAACTGCCTTCTAGAATGGTTGTACCATTTTACAGTTCCACCAACAATGTGTAAGAGTTCCTTTTTCACTGCATTCTCTCCAACATTTATTGCTTGCTTCCCTGCTAAACTTTGCTGCTGCTACTGGAGTAGGATGGTGTCTCATTGTGAATAACGATTTAGATTTGGATCTCTCTCATTGACAAGTGATTTGGAGTATTTCTTCATGTGTCTGTTGGGTATCCTCATGTTCTCCTCTGTGAAGTCTTTCCATGTGTTTTGCCCATTTTGTAATTTGATTTTCAGTCTTTTTCATTTACTATAGGATTCTGTAAATGAGACCCTTGTCCAAAATGGTATTGCCAAATGTTTTTTTTCCAGTCATTAGATTTTCTTTTCACCCCCTTGGGAGAAGTTTTTGATGAGCACAGAAATTTAATTTTTGAAAGTCCCACTCATCAATTTTATCCTCTTCAGACTGTGAATTTCTGGCTGTATTTGGCAGTCCCTTTATACTGTAGACTAGGCTTTTTAAGCTTGGACCCTGAGAAAATGAGAACAGAGGCACAGAGACTTGTATACCAATATTCATAGCAGTGTTATTCACCATTGCAAGAACATGGAAACAGCCCAAATTCCCAATCATAATGCAATGGGTTGAGAAATTATGGTACATTGACACAATGGGATACTATTCAGCAAGCAGGAGTAATGATTTTGTAAATTACTATCTAACATGGGAGAGACTCGAAAACATTCTGCTGAGTGAACTAACTCAGTCTCATAAAGACAAATACTGTGTAAGACCATTATTGTAGAATGAGTACAAGGACCCAAGAAGGGGACAGGGCACTTATTCACAGAGTTACACAATTTGATGGGAAGAGGGTGGGGTGGGAAAGGGGAAAGATCCTGTGTGAAAAACAATGTATACGAACTTTATGAACTTTGTATGCAAACCAATATAAAATTTAAAAAAATTAAACTATCTTCAAGAAGAATAAACAGAAATATGGAATTTTTTTCCTTTTATTTGATTCTGATTCAGCATCCCTATAGGGCAGAATTGCCCAAGAAGGTTTCTAGTACTGTAAATATTCTGAAATGAAATTTGCTTTCACATATTTCTCCCATAGAATAGGTGGTAGGTTCAAACTAGCTGACTTTACTGTTAGCAGTGAAGAACTTTATCAGTTTCCTTTTGAAGAATAGGGGAATGCTCTAATCTCTATCATCTCTATCATTTATTGCTTGTTTTCACTGCTACTGGGTTGAGATAATATCTCTTGCTCTGATTTGCATCTCTTTGATTGCCAGTGGTGATTCTGAGCATTTCTTCATGTGTCTGATGGCCATCTGTTTGTCTTCCTTTGTGAAAAACCTTTTCATGTGCTTTGCTCTATTTGTTACTGGGTTATTGGGTTTTTTCTTGTGGATACATTGTAGTATTCTATAAACCTTCATTTTGAGGCCCCTGAAGTTACATTGAAAAAAACATTTTTTCCCAGTCTGTAGGTTTTCTTTTCACCTTATTATAAATAGTCTTTGATGCACATAGGGACTTGATTTGTAGAAGGTCTCATTTGTCAATTTTATCCCCTCCTAGTTGTTTTTACACTTTTGATTATACTTGCAAGCCTATTTATGCCATATGCTAGGACTTCTAAATTTGTTTTTATTTTGTCTGTTATGATCCTTAAGTTGCGGGCTTAACCCTAGGTCTCTGATCCATAGTGAGTTACATCATGAGTTTATTTTTGTGTATGGTGGGAGATCAGAATCCTGTTTTAGTTTTCTGTAGGTAGAAGTCCAGTTTTGCCAGCAACATGTATTGAAGAGATTGTCATTTCATCATTTAATATATTTTGATTCCTTGTCAGATACCAATTTACCATAGGTGGTGATGGTGTTATATATCATCAAGTCTCCTGCAACTCATAGCAACTCTGTCCTGAGCCAGTCTCACTGATTCCAACACCTCTACTCCAATTATTCAAGTTGTTTCAATCCAGCTCATCCAGTGTTTTCCTCTCTTTTGCTGTCCCTCAATCCTTCCAAGCATGTTGTCCTTCTTCAAGGATTGGTCCCTCTTGGCTGCATACCCGAAAGTATGTGAGATGGAGCTTCAAAATCCTTGCCTCCAAGGAGAAGCTTGGTTTCACCCTGTAAATATAGACCTATTTGTTCTTCTGGTGGCCCGTGGTATGATCAAAACTCTTCTTCAGTATGAGAACTTAAAGGCATTAAATTCTTCTTCTGTCATCCTTAGTCATTGTCCAGCTCTCTGATACATAGCAAGTAATTGCAAAGGTGGTGGCCTGGATCAGGAGTACTTTGGTCTCTAGGCTGATATCATTGCCCTTTAGCACTTTGGAAAGGTCCTTAACAGCAGACTTCCCCAATGCAATGACTGCTGAGGCCAAGAAGAGTGTTGATTGTGGAGCCGAGCAAGCTGAAATTGTGAACAACCTCATGTTCTTCTCTATCATGGTTCTCCAGTTTGGCCCAGTGTTGAGAGTCTTTGTCTTCTTCAAACCATATTGGAATCCATGGCCTTCTGCAGCACATGCTTCAGGTCCTCTTCAATTTCAGCAAGCAGGTTGTGTCTTCTGCATAACACAGGTTGTTGATGAGTTTTCCTCCAATCCTCATTCCGCATTCCTCTTCATAAAGCCTCCCGAATGATCTATTCTGCATACAGATTTAAAATGTATGGAGACAGGACACATTCCTAACAATTTTTTTTCCTGATTTTGAACCATGCAATGTTTTCTTGGTCTGTTCTGAGGACTGCTTTCTGGTCCAAGTATAAATTTCTCATTAGCACAATCAAATCTTCTGGGATTCCCATTCTTCTCAAGATAAGCCACAATTTGATGTTCTCCACACTGTCAAATGCCTTTCAGACCATAAGTAGATGAGTTAATATCTGGATTCTATCCCATTTATCTAAAAACAAAAATATAGGAATGTAAATAAAAATGAACATTGAACTCAGCAAATAAGATTATCTTAATGCTTGCAAAGAAGAAATTAAAAGTTGTACATTATAAAACCAGTGGATCCTCCCCCGCTCAAATGAAAATTAGCTCCAGCTGATTTTGCTTTCAAACTGTCTTAGATTCCCAAAGCAACCACCACTCTAGTTCAAGCCCTCATTTCCCCACACTTTAATTATTACCTCTTTCTGTCACTCAGCACTCACATTCTTGAAAATCACTCCTCTTCATATTTGCTTTCTGTTTTAAAGAATTAATTGATGAGTCTTACAAGCTTGAGATGTTCACTGCAACATCCCCGATACCTCATTTAACCCCACAGTTTGGAATAATGCTTAAAACATTCAATAAATGTGTTGGTTGTCTTTTCAGATCTCCACTGTATCTTTCCTAATTCTTTTACCCTTCCCTCTGCCAACCAAATTCTGTGACCGTGTCTTGTCCTCCTCCATCATTTTCCCAATTCCTTCCCTTTTTTTGACTTTTGAACACATCTTCATAGTTATCCTTCTATTTTTACAATAACGGCTTTATGCAATATTTGTAATAGTGGTAATAGTGGGCATAGATCAATGGGATTGATTTTAAAAGACCCAATGTTTGATCATATAAAACACAATGTGAATGAAGGAATGTGTGAAACACAATGTATATGAATGAAACAAAATGTATATGAATTATTCATACAAACGATACATGAAAAGTAAATTTAAAAAGAAATGTTTGTTGTCATGACAGTTAACCATCACAGGATAGCCAATATCTAACTTACATACGTCCTCTTGTTGGCTGACCCTCTAGTGAGTTTTCAGAGACTATTAATCACATGAGGGGAGATGGCCTTTCTTTCTCCTGAGGAACAGCTGGTAAATTAGAACCTCAAGCCTTTGGGATTGCAGCACAGTTTCTTAGCACTACCCCTTGATGTTATGTAAATTCGCCCTTCCTTTGAAACAGCTGAAGAGAACTCTACCCACAATCCATCATTCATCATAGTCACAAACATGTGCTGCATATGTAGCTTTTAAATTATTGAAAGTGTTTGAAGACTATTTTGCACTAAACCAAAAAGTCATTTTTTGAGACTACTCAACCAGAAACTCTATGAACATTGATAAATATCAATAGTTGTAGAGGGGTTTCAGGCCTTTTGTTCACAGTGTCGCTATCAGTCATGCTCAACTCAAAGACAATCAACAACAACAAAAACAACTATCTTATATTATTGTTATTAAGTACTGTCATGTCAAATATGACTCATACCAACTCTATGAACAACAGAACTGAACCCTGCCTTATCCTGTACCATTCTCACAATCTCCAATACTCTTAAGTACGTTACTGTACTCAGTGTCAATACACGTGGTTGAGGATCTTCCTCTCCTTTACCAGCTCTCCACCTTTCCAAGCATGCTGTCCTTCATGGAATGGCCTTTCCTAGAAACATGCCCAAATTATATATAGAATGGTGCTTTATCATGTTTGCCTCCAAGAAGCAGTCTGGCTGCACCTTCTCCAAGACAGTGTTCTTTTGGCAGGCCATGATGTATATATAGTGCTCTTTTCCAGAATCACAGTTCAAAGGCATCAATTCTTCTTCTGTCATCCTTGTTCATTGTCCAGCTCTCAGGTGCACAGCAAGTGACTTAAAAGTCTGTGGCCTACAAAAACCAAATTGGGTTATGGACCTAGGACTAAGACCAAGGACCATAAACTTCATTAAAGAAAATCTTGGAAGAACTCTAGAATCCTAATCCATAACAGAAAAAGTCTTCCAAGCATCCTGGAAAATCTACAACCAGGAGAGGATAAAATAGATGAATGGGACCTTCTAAGAATCAAATCTCTGTGCACATACAAAAATTTCTCCAACAGAGTTAAAAGGGAAGCCACAGAGTGGGGGGAAAGTATTTGGTAATGACATGTCAGACAAGGGACTTACATCTAGAATTTATAAAATACTCGAGCACCACAACAAGATAAAGGTAAATAATCCAATTGAAAAAATGGGCACAGGATGTGAACAGACACTTCAACGAAGAAGACATTCAGATGGTGAACAAACACTTGAATAAATGTTCAGAACCCCTAGCTCTAAGAGAGATGCAAATCAAAACAACTATGAGATATCATCTCACCCCAGTAAGAATAGCAAAATTTAACAGAACAGCAAACATCAAAATAAATACTGGCGAGGTTGTGGAGAAATTGGAACCCTTATTCACTGTTGGTGGAATTGTAAAATGGTGCAACCACTATCGGAAGCTATATGGTGCTTTCTCAAAAAGTTGCAAATAAGAGATACCATTTAACCCAGCAATTCCACTACTGGAAATTTACCCTAAAGTAACCATAACTGCCACCCAAGCAGATATATGCACACCCATGTTTATTGTGGCTTTGTTCACAATAGCAAAGGGCTTGAAACAACCCAAGTGCCCATCAGAAAACTAATGGATAGAGAAGCTCTGGTATATTCATACAATGGAATACTATGCAGCACAGAAAAACAAGGAACTCATGCAATATTATTCAAAATGGGTGACCCTGGAGGACGTTATCCTGAGTGAAATATCTCAGTGACAAAAGGACAAATATTGCATAGGGCCACTGTTGTAAAACAGGAGTGACATCAGGGTTGAGAGAAGGCAGGAAAGGAGGGGAGGAATGATGTCTATTGCGTTGAAACAGATGGGGGAGAGAACTGTTTAAAAGGAATATATGAATGGGTATTCTTGTCATTACAGAAGTCCAGAGTGAAGGCTGCATAGTGTAGTGGACTTGGGAGCGGGGGGAGGATTGCCTAACAATGAAAGAGTTTTTATTGTTTTTCAAGAAAAGTGATTTGAGTGGGGTGGGCAGGGAGAAAAGAGTAACAATGAATGACTGGAAGCCCTAAGTTTCTGTAAACTTTCATTAAAATTAATTTAAAAAAACAACTAGGGGGGAAAAAAGACTGTGGCCTGAATTAAGTGCACCTTAGGCCTGTAACTGACATCATTGTTCCTCAGTAATTTGGAGAATTCCCTGACTACAGACTTTTCCAGTTCAATACATCTCCTGATCTTCTGATTGATCTCTATATAAGAATATATTTCCTGAACTCTATATAATAATAGATTTCTTATCTAGAGAAGCCTATTTATATAAAATATATGTGTGTTTCCATAAAACATAGAAAGACTTAACATTCAGGTATTTTGGTAACTGGAGGGGAAAAAAGCATCAGCAGAGTATTTATGTACATACTGGTTTTAATATTTTATGTGAGCTAAGAGAAGATATTAAAGAAGTCACCAGTGTTACCTTGAGAACTGTTGCCTCTAAAAAGCAGGGAGTAGACAGATGGAGGAGGTGGTGTATACAATTTAGGTTGTGTGACTGGCAGAGCTTGACAAGTCAGTGTTTATTTTTCTCACGCAAAAATTCTGAGATAGTTTTTCCAATCATGGCCGTAAAATTACTCTTTCATCCCTCCCTCTCTTCTGCTTTCACACATGTTGTCACTTGTCATAAGATGAATGACGTAGATTCACATATCAAGATCATGTTCAAGGTAGGAGAAAAAAGATTGTATCAGCAATTTTTTACATTTTCATAGAAAATAAGAATATTTCTTACTATCTTATGCGGCCTTCAGTATGGATTGAGGTTCAATATCAAGAAAACAAAGATTCTCATCACTGGGACAATTGGAAGCATCATGATAGATGGCAAAGAGATTGAGATTGTTTACAGCTTTCATTTGCTTGCCTCAACAATTAACACTCTTGGCACCAACAGCCAGGAAATTAAAAGACATATTGTGATGAGAAAGGCTGCTGTCAGGGCCTCTCCAAAGTACTGAAGAGCAATGATGTCACTCTAGAAACTAAGGTGTACCTTATATAGGCCATGGTCTTTGCAATCACTTGCTATGCATCAGAGAGCAGGACAATGACTAGGGATGATAGAAAGAGAATTGATGCCTTTGAACTGTGGTGCTGGAGAGTATTGAATATACCATGGAATGCAAAGAAAATGAACAGGTTCATCCTAGAGAGGGTTAAAGCAGGTTGCTCCTTGGAGGCAAGGATTTTGAGGCTTCATCTGACATACTTTGGACATGTTGCAAGGAGGGACCAGTCCTTGGAGAGGGACGTCATGCTTGGGAGGGTAGAGGGACAGCACAGGAGGAGAAGACCCTCGATGGGATGGATTGATTCAGTGACTGGGGTAATGGTGGTAGGTGTGTCGGAGGCAGATTGACATAGAATAGAGCAGGCTTTAGGGCTGTTGTACATAGGGTCACTATGAGTCACAGGTGACTCGATGGCACATAACAACAACAACAACAACAACAACATTTTACATTACACTTTTTCCTTTTTTAAATTATTATTATTAATTTTAATGAAAATTTACAGAGATTTTAGATTTCCATTCATTCATTTTTACCCTCTTCTCCCTGCCCACCCCTCTCCTCCAGTTCATTCTTCTCTTTGAAGAGTAAAAGAACAATTCTTTCATTGTTATACAATTCCTCCCCCCAAGTCCAGTCCACTGTGCAGCCTTTGTTCTCGACTCCCGTCATGACAATAATATCTAATCATATATCCCTTTTCAACAGTTCTCTCTCTCATCAGTATGAATAATTTATCACATCTTTCTCAGTCTCCCCCCAACCCCGATGTCAGTCTCATTTTACAACAGTGGCACTATGTAGTATTTGTCCTTTTTGACTGAGATATTTCATTCAGCATAATGTCCTCCAGGATCATCCATATTGAATAGTATTTCATGAGTTCCTTGACATTACACTTTTTTCTTATTAAGCAGATCTTAATCACCTCTTACTATAAAAAAATAGTGTTTCTAGGCTTTTTATTGGAGAGAGAATGCATTCCTGACATACCTCCTTCCTAGTTCCAAACAATGCAATGTTCCCCTGCTCTGTTTGCACAACAACCTCCTGATCCAGGTATAGGTTTCTCACGAGTACAGTCAAGTACTCTGGGATTCTCATTCTTCTCAATGTCAGCCACAACTTTTCATGATCCACACAGTCAAATGCCTTTGCGTAGTCAATAAAGCACAAATAAACATTCTTCTAGTATTCCTTACTTTCAACCAGTATCCATCCATCTGATATCAGCAGTGATATCTCAGGTGCCACAGCCTCTTCTAAATCCTTCTTGAACTTCTGTCATTTTTTAAACTATTTATGGTTCCAGCCATTTTTAAATGATCTTCAGCATTATTTTGCTAGCATGTGATGTCAGTGATATTGTTTGATAATTCCCAAATTCAGTTGGATCACCTTTCTTGGGAATGAAAACAGATATTGACCTCTTCCAATAAATTAGCGAGACAGTCATTCTCCAAATTTCCTGGCATAGACTGCTGAGTGCATTCAAGGCTGCATCTGTTAATTGAAAGAAGCTAATTGGTATCCCATCAATTCCTGGGGCCTTTTTTCCCCCGTCAATGCCTTCAATAAAGGCTCTACTTCCTCTTTTATTAACAGTGGCTCCTATTCTTATGGTACTTCCTGAAATTTTTCAGTGTCAATCCTGGTACAGTAACTCTGTTTATTCCTTCCATCATCTATTGATGCTTTCTGAGTCATTCAATATATTGCCCATAGCATATTTCAATATTGCAACATGAGGCTTAAATTTGTTTTTCAGTTCTTTCAGCTTGAGAAATGCAGAGTGAGTCCTTCCCTTTTTATTTCCCAATTCCAGCTCCCTGCACATTCCATTATAATACTTTGCTTTCTCCTTCTGAGCTGCCCTTTGAAATTATCTGTTCATCTTTTTTACTTCAACATGTTTTCCTTTAAATTTGGCTTCTCAGTGCTGCAGTCCAATCTTTAGCAATATTACAACCATTTTTATTTTTCTTTCTCCTTATTTTTGTAATGACCTTTTGCTTTCTTCCTTGATGATATCCTTGATATCATCCCACAATTCATCTTGTCTTCTATTGTTGGTGTTCAGTGCCTCAAATCTATTCTTCAGATATCATGAAATTAAGATGGAATTGAATCAAGATCATTTCTTAATTTCTGCAGATATGTTCAATCTATATGCCGAGCAAATTATCTGGGAAGCTGGACTCTATGAAGAGGATTGTGGCATCGGGATTGAAGGGAAACTCCTCAGTAGCTTACTTTATGCAGATGACACAACCTAACTTGTTGAAAGTGAGGAGAACTTGAAGCACTTGTAGCAGAAAATCAAGGAACGCACTCTTCAGTATGAATTATATCTTAATATCAAGAAAACAAAGATTCTTGCCACTGGACTAATTGTCAGTTTAATGATGCATGGAGAGGAGATTGAAACTGTCAATGCCTTCATCTTGCTTGAATCCACAATTAACAGCTTTGGTTCCGGCAATCAAGTAATAAGGAGAAACATTGCATGAGGAAAATCTTCAGTTAGTTAAATCTCCAAATTGTAGAGGAGTACTGATATCAATTTGAAGAATTAGGTGCATTTGATTAAGGCCATAGTCTTTCTAATTACTAGCTATACATTCAAGACCTGGAAAATGAATAAGAATGGCAGAAAAATAATTGATGCCTGTCATCTCTAGTATTAGAGAAGAGCACTGAACATCCCTTGGCCGTCCAAGAGAATCAACACATGTCTTGGAGAGGGTTTAGCCAGAGTGCATTTTGGAAGCACGAATGATGAGGCTTCTCCTCACATACTTTGGACATGTTGCTAGTAGGTGCTGTTCCTTGGAGAGGGACATGATGTTGGGAAGCATGGAGAGTTGGTGAGGGAGAGGAAGACCCTCAGCCAGGTGGGTTAACATGGTGATTGCCGCAGTGGGCTCTTATATGTCAGGAAGTGTGAGGATGGGCAGGACAGAAAAAGGTTCTTATCTTTTGTTCATAAGATTGCTATGAGTCGTGTTTAGCTTGATGGCAGCAGAAAACAACAACAACAGCTTCTTTCATGGAGGGCAACAAAAGAGAAGACATTTGGATGAAGTTTTCAGTTATCCAACTAGTAATATCTGTTACAATTTGCTTTTCTAAGTCATTACATGGTATTTTTCATTTCCTACAAATACTTTTACACTTAGAAAATGATAACACACATGTACACCTCACCTCCTTTCTTATCAACATAATTAGATTCCAAAGACCAAGATTTTATGAGAAAATAAATATATCTGAGATTCTGAATCTTTATTGTTGTTGTTATATGCCATTGAGTTGACTACAACTCATAGAGGCCCTATGCACAATAGCTTTGAACCTTGTGCTAACCTGTGTTCTTGATGTAGAAATAGATGTTATCCATATTGAAAGCTATGGGCTTTGATCTTCTGAGCAAGAATTTCAAGTCCTCCTCTGTCAACAAGTAAAGTCATGTCATCTGCATGATTTGTTGTTGCGTATCAGAAGACAAATTGCGTTGTTAAAATTAGGGACCTCTCTAGATAACTGAAGAACAATAATGTCAATCTAGAGACTAAGGTGCACCTAATCCAGGCCATGGTGTTCAGAATTACTTGGCTGTGTGTCAGAGTGTTGGATAGTGACTATCATGATTGGAGAATCAATTCCTTTGAGTTGTGGAACTGAAGAAGAGCATTGAACCTACCATGGACTGCTGGGAGAACAAATAGGTTTGTCCTGGAGAGGGTAAAATCAGGCTGCTCCTTGAAGGCAGGGATTTTAATGCTTCACATGACATACTTTGAGCATGTTGTAAGGAGGAACCAAACCTTGGAGAGGGATATCATGCTTGATAAGGTGGAAGGACAGTGCAAGGCATGGATTGACTCAGTGACTGGGGTTATGGAGGTAGGAGTGTCAGAGACAATGAGGTTGCCTCAAGGTAGGGCAGAGTTCAGAACTGTTGTTTAGAGAGTTGCTATGTGTTCCAAGTCACTCTATGACACACAACAATGACATATTGTTGATGAGTCTTCCTCCAATCCTGATGCTACATTCTCCTTCGTAGAGGTCAGCTTCTAAAATTATTGCTCAGCATACAGATTAGATAGGTATGGGCCAGGATACAACCCTGACACACACCTTTATTAATTAATAATGCTTAATTTTAAGTATTCTTTATAAGCCTTAGCATACCTTCATCTTTTTTGGTTGTTAGGGGTTATGAGTTATCAAAATAACAGTTTTTGTTTGTTTATGCAAAATTACCTGGAGTAGGTAGTGCGTTATTACTACATATATATAATTCTAAAGAATCTTCTGATTACATATCCTTTATTCCTATTATATAATTATTTAAAAGTATTTTCAAACTTACCTTGGATTGTGCAATAGCAAATGTTCTTTTTCATGCATAGCACTTTGCTATAAAATATTTTTTAAAAAATACCTCTCAAGATTACATTAACTCACTCATTGCTAATTACCTATCCAGCTTTCAGAAGGAGATTGCCCATATTTCTCCCTCAGAGAAGTTGGTGGCTTCAAACTACCTGCCTTTGGGTTGGCAGTGCAACTTCCTACCACCTAGACACAGGGTTTAGAGCTATGGTACATAGGGTCACTATTTGTTGTAGGTGACTCGATGGCACATAAAAACAACAACAGATTAAGATTGTATTTTTATCAGACCTGTGACAGGAACAGATGTTTGCACACCAATGTTTATTGCTTTATCATTCACAATATTGAAGACAGGGAAGCAGATCACCTGCCCATCAACAACCAAATGGATAGAAAAAAGTATGATACATCCATACAATGGAATATTGTACAGCATTGAAAATTAATTTATAAAATATTACACAACATGAGATAGTCTGGAAGATATGTTGTTGTTGTTGTTGTTGTTGTTGTTGTTGTTGTAAGTGCCGTCGAGTGGCAGGCGACTCATAGCAACCCTATGAAGGAGAGTCCTCAACGCTTGTGTGTCTTTCATCCTCTCTCCAGGTTCATAGGGTTTTCAGAGGCAAGCTATTATGGAAGTGCATGCCACTCCTCCTTCCAGAAGATATTATACTGAATGAAATCTCTCAATCACAAAAGGACAAATACTGCATAACATTGCTGTTGTAAAACAGGATCAACATGAAGGGCTGAGATAACTGGGAGAGTGGAAAGATAATGAACACTGCCTGGAATAGATGAGGAGGATTGTCTGAAAGGAATATATGACAAAGCATTATCTGTATGACATCTGATAATCTGTAACAAGAGGTACATTACAGAGTGAATGAGGGGAAGGGGAAAGAGAGAGGAAGCTGCATCAGTCAGTGAATGGAAAACCCAACATTTCTGCACACTTCCACTAAAATCACAGTAAATTATTTTTATAAAAGATTATCTTTTTAAAAGAAAACTTTCCCAAGGCCTACCATAATAGGTTTGGATTCACTAAGTCTGTTTTAGAAATTAGGCATGATGGATTTTTTTTTTAGCACCAAAGCAAATTTTCACAAATCAGGTTTGGGAACCACTCATCTGCTACTCATTGTCATTCAGCTGGAACCAAATTGTGACTGCTGACCATCCAACACTTTATTGACCTTCCAGCCTTTTCTGAGGCTGTAAATTGCCTGGGTGGATATTGCTCATATTATTCCTGTGGAGCTGCTGGTGAATTCTAACCACTGGGCATTTGGATTATAGCATATCTCCCACAGAGTACTCCACCATCTGAGTATTTACCTCTTAAGAGCCATATCTTTAAAGTTCAAATACTAATAAGTGTGGTACACATTTGAGATTGTCAACAGTCACTTGCTTGGCTCTACAATCATCACTCTTGGCACCACCAGTCAGGAAATCAAAAGATGAATTGCATTAGGTAAATCTGCTGTCAGGGACCTATCTAGAGTACTGAGAAGCAACAATGTCAGTGTAGAGACTAAAGTGCCCCCGATCCTGGTATGGTCTTTGCAGTTACTTGCTGTGCATCTGAGAGCCAGATAATGACTAAGAAGGATAGGAGAATTGATGCCTTTTAATTGTGGTGCTGGAGAAGAGTCTTGAACTTTCCATGGACTGCCAAGAAAACAAATAGATCTGTCTTGGAGAGGTTAAAACCAAGTTTCTCCTTAAAGGCTAGGATTTTGAAGCCCCATCTCACATACTTTGGGCATGTGGCCAGGAGGGACCAATATTTGGAGAAGACAGTATGCTCAGAAGAATGGAGGGACAGCACAGGAGAAGACGACCCCGGATCATATGGATGATTCAGTAACTTGGACAATCGGGTTAGGTATGTTGGAGTCAGTGAGACTGCCTCCATATAAAGCAAAGTTCAGAGCTGATGTGCATAGGAGGGTCTCTATGAATCATGGGTGAATCAATGTGATGTAACAACAATAACAAAAACTCTTGTTGTTTCTGTCAGTCACCGCTTGTTGAGACTTAGTTTTCTGTTTCTTACAGATATCGATATCTTAGATCCAAAGTATGTGATGTGCTCTGTTTCTTTCATCTTGATGATAGCGAGATTCCTCTTTTCCACCTTTGGGTCAGCTCAAAATCAGCGGTAAATCACATGGTACGAGAGTGCCCATTTTTACCTTGCAAAGGAGCTGAGGACTTAAACTTCATGTCTTTGGGTTGGCAGCATACCTCTTTCCACTAAGCCACCTGAGTTCTTGGGGAAAAGTACATCCTCGGGCAATGAAGAAATACCAGTTGAGTTATTTCAACAAACTGAATAATCATCTTGAATGTGATTACTACTCTCTCTCAACAACAACAACAACAAACACAACAAAAACAAAAAAACAGCTACCTAACCAGCTGACTGGAAAAGAGCCATATTTGATCTATTTTTTTTAAAAAAGTGATCCAACAGAATGTGGAAATTATCACACAATATCTTATAATAAATACATGCAAATAAAATCTTGCTGAAGTTTATTCACAAGTGATTGAAACAACCCTTCAACAGGGTACTTCCAGAAAGTCAAGCTGGAAGCTGAATGGGCTGTGGCATAAGAGATATCATTGTTGATGTCAGATGGATCTTGACTGAAAGGAGAGAATACCGGGAAGATGTTTACTTGTGTTTTATTGATTATGCAAAGCATTTGACTGTTAGCATCATAAAAATTCTAGCTAACGTTGAAAAGCATGAGAATCCCAAGACACTTGATTATGCTCATGTGAAAACTTTACATGGAACAAGCAACAGTTGTCCAGACAGAACAAGGGAACACTGCATGATTAAAAATCAAGAAAGGTGAGTCAGAATGGTATCTTTTCTTCATACTTACTCAGTCTAAATACTTAACAAATCATCTGAGATGCTGGACTATATGAAGAAGAATGGAACATGACATCAGGATTGCAGGAAGACTTGTCAACACCCTGTGTTATAAAGATGCTTTGTAACCTGGCTGGCAGAATGTGAATATGACTTGAAGAATTTACTGCAGAAGATCAAAGACTACAGTGTTTAATATCAGTTACATCTTATATAAAGAAAACAAAAATTCTTATCTCTGGGCTAGTAGGCAGCGTCATGATACATAAGGGGAGGAGAGGATTGATGTTGTCAACAGTTTAATTTTACTTAGAACCACAGTCAGTGCCCATAACAGCAGCAGTCAAGAAATCAAAAGACTTGTTCCATTGGAGAAATCTGCTATCAAGGACCTCTACAAAGTGCTAAAGAACAAAGGCATTTATAGACTAAAGTGTGAATAATCTAAGCTATGTATATCTGTGTTTAATTGACTCTGCAAAGGTGTTTGGTTGTGTGGATCATAACAAACTGTGGCTAATTCTGAGAAGAATGGGAATCCAGAACACTTGATCATGCTAATGTGAAATCTATACTTGGACCAAGAGGAGGCAGTTGTCAGAACAGAGCAAGGAAACAAAGCATGGTTCAGAATTGGGAAGGACATATGCCAGGGATGTGTCCTGTCTCCGTACCTTTTCAACCTGTATGCAGAACAGATTATCAGGGAGGCTGGGGCTCTAGGAGGAGAAATGTGGGGTCAAGATTGGTGGAAGATCTATCAACAATCTATGTTATGCAGATGATACAACCCTGCTTGCTGAAAATGAGGAAGACCTGAAGCGCTTGCTGGAGAGGGTCAAGGACTGCACCTCCAATAGGGATTGAGGCTCAGTGTCAAGAAGACAAAGATTCTCACCACTGGACCAATTGGCAGCATCAGGATGGATGGTGAAGAGGTTGAGATTGTTCACAGCTTTAGTTTGCTTGGCTCCATGGTCAGCTCTTGGCACCAGTAGCCAGGAAATTAAAAGACATATTGCCATAGGAAAGTCTGCTGTTAGGAACCCCTCCAAAGTACCGAAGAGCAATGGTGTCTCTTTAGAGACTAAGGTGCATCTGATACAGGCTATGGTCTTTGCTATCACTTGTTATGCATCAGAGAGTTGGACAATGACTAAGGAGCATTGAAGGAGAATTGATGCCTTTGAGCTGTGGTGCTGGAGAAGAGTATTGAGAGTACCATGGACTGCTAAGAAAACAAACAGATTCATCCTTGAAAAGGTTAAACTGGGTGGCTCCTTGGAGGCAAGGATTCTGAGGCTCCGTCTAAAATACTTTGGACATGTTGTAAGGAGAGACCGGTCCTTGGAGAGGGACAGCACAGGGGGAAAGGCCCTCTACGAGGTGGATTGATTCAGTGACTGGGGTAATTGGGATGGGTGTACAGGACAGAGCAGAGTTTAGGGCAGATGTACATAGGGTCACTATGAGTCGCAAGCAACTTGATAGAACATAATAGCAACATGGTTTTGTGTTGCTTCCTTATGTATCTAAAAGTAGGATAATGAATAAAGTATATCTAAGAAGAATCAAAATAGAACAAAAAAAATATATATCTTGGAGAAAGTACAGCCAGAGCGTTCCTTGGAGGCAATATTATTAACCTTTTTATCATATTCTCTGGCCTGTTGTTAGCAGAGGTTGTTCCTGGAATGGGACATCATGCTGGGAAAGCAGAAAGATCAGCAGAATAGAGGAATCCCCACAATGAGATAGATTGACACATGACTGCAGCAGCAGGCTCACGCATGTCAGACATGGTCAGGATAATTCAGGACAGGACAGTGCTCACATCTGTTGTTCATAAAGTCGCTGTGAGTTGTACTCAACTTGCCAGCACCTAACAAGAAGAATCAATGTCTTTGAATTGTGATACTGATGAAGAATATTGAATATAGCATTGTTTGTCAAAGGAACAAACAAATCTGTCTTGACAGAAATGCCACCAGAGTGCTCCTTATAAGGAAGTATGGTGAAATTTCATCTTACTTACATTGAGCATATTCTCAAGGAGAAACTGCTCTCTGGAGAGAGGCAGCATACTGGGAAAGATGTAAGGTTAGCAAAAAAGAGAAAGACCCTCAACAAAATGAATTGGCACAGTGACTATACCAGAAGCAGGATTGAGTATGACAGAGATTACGAGGACAAGGCAAAGTTCGATCTGTTGTTCATTGGGTCACTATGAGTTGTAGTTTACTCCATGGCACCTACCAACAACAGTATTTTGCAATTCTGTTGCATGCAGAAGGGGAAAAAAGGTGAAATTAAGAATTCGTGTTATGAGAGGATTATTTGAAACATAGCACCTTGTTATTGTTAGATGGAATCAAGTTGGTTCCACCTAATAGCCACCCTGTGTAGAACACTGCCCCATCTGGTGTCATTCTCAACAATCGTTGCTACGCTTGAGCCCAGTATTGCAGTTACTGTGCCAGTAAATCCCATTGAAAAGGTTCCTTTTATTTTATGACTATATATACACAAGCGTGTTGTCCTTCTCCAGGGAATGGCCTCTCTTGAGAACGTGTCCAAAATATGTGATACAGATCTCTCCATCCTTACTTTATAGAACATTCTTGGCTACACTATTTCTAAGACAGGTTTGCTTCTTTTTCTGATAACCGTAACACCATAATGAAATATTCTTTTTTAGTTTTCTTTATACATTCTCCAGGTTTCATATGCATTTGAAGCAAGTGAAAACAGTGACGATTTCAGTCAGGCATGACTAAGACTCAATATCTTTGCTCTTTTTTAGACTTCTTGATTGCTACTGCCAGGGTGTTGTCTGTGGATCCAAATAAAATTGAAAACATCAACTTTTTCGCTATTTACTGTTATGTTAAATTACATAATTACCATTATGTTGCTTTTTGATCCAAATATAAAGTTTAGGTGTTTAAAAAAGTTTATTTATAATCCATTATGAAGTCTTCAGTCTTTGAAATTCAGTAAGCCTTCAAGTTTTCTTTAAATAAGCAAGGTTGAATTATCTGAATTTTGGTTATTACTGAGTCTTTTTGTAATTTTGAAGCTGTTATAGTCTTTTTATACTTCAACTTCTCGGGTTATTTACACAGTGTGCATATTAAGTATGATGAAAGGATATAACAGTAGCACACACTTTCCCCCAGCAGTATTTCTTTCTGTTGTACGTACACTCACTACTGGTCAAAACCAACTAGATAGCACCTAACAGGTTTGGTTATAATATTTCATGGTAAATTTCTCTTAGAGTCTATCTTATATATGGGTTTTGGTATGCGTATATGATTGAAAATCTCACTTTTTATTGTATTTGGGAAATTCTCTCTAAAATCTAAAATTCTTCCCGTACCTTCTTTTCTTTTGAGATTCATCTATTCAAATATTGATATTGTCCACTTTCAGGATATCTCATATAACCTTTTGGTCTTGCTTCTGTATTAATTTTCTCCCCCTTCCTTTCCCACCCCACCCCACCCCCACTCCCATTTGTCTCTTAAACTGTGTAGTCTTAGAGATTTTGACTCCTATTTTACCTAGGTTTCCTTCTCATCTTTTCAGTTCTACTTTTTGGTCCTTTCTTGATATATTTTTGTTTCTGACATTTTATTATTTAGCTTTGGAATTGCTACTTGGCAAATTTTTGAAATTTCTATCTCTTTGATTAAGTTGTCTTTTAGATATTGTCTGTTTCCCCCTTTTTTGTATTTTTTCTTTTTGGACTACTTTTTTGGTGTCTTTATTATCAACCAGTTCCATTATTTGTTCATCTTCAGTACTGTTTTTGTTCTTTTATCTTGTCTCTTAAATTTCTTCTTATTTACCTATGTCTTCATATGTTTTATGATTACTTTTTGTCCTTGGAGTATTGGTGAATTTTATTTCCTTGTGTGATTTTGTGTTGATATATAAGAATATTTACCTATTTTCTTTTTTAGTTGTTTCTCCTGTTTATATTGTTTTATTGTTCTTTTTTTATAAGTAAGATGTGTATAACTTTGGGATTTTTGATGGGTCTTCTTGCAATTCTGAAATCCTCATAGTCTTGTTATAGTTTAACTTCTTGGATAATTTACACAGTGTCCAGATAAAGTGTGATTAAAGGAGACAACAATATCACACACTGTACCCCAGTAGTATTTCTATTATAACTCCATTGCTTGGTTGTGATTTCCTTTTACTGGGGGGAATGAAGAGTCTAGTACACATGTAAGGACTATATTAAGAGCTTCTGATTTCTCTTTGACTTAGTAGGTTAGCTTTGAGTAAGAGTTCTTTGCAGTAGGTCACATGTATTGGATAGTTGTGTTTCCTTTATCTCACTTAAGGAGTATTGCAAACAGTTTGTGTTTATACAAATAGCTATGTACCTTCTAGTTTGTCAGGCAAGTTGATCAGCCGCTCTGGACCAAGCAAGGCCTTTCTTTCACTCAGTCTTGAGTCGGGGGTGGGCAGGTAATTCCTGTGAGTTCAGAGTAGGAGGGTAATCTCTACAGTCAGACTGAGGATAGGGAAGTATTGCCCTTGCATTGGAATTCCTTGGTTTGTAATATTGCATTGTGCTTGACCACATGTGAGTACATGTGAGACTTTTTTTTGTAAGCATGAAGGGGTAGTGCAAGGTTTTCTCAGTCTAGACGAATGACTATCTGACTCAGAATGGTAGAGATGTTTGTTGAGAAGGAGGTGTCTTGAGATTCCACACTCAGGCAGGGTGTCTGGAGTATTTCCACACGTTCACTAAGAGTGCTGGAAAACCTAGGAGAGTGGAGGATATTTCCATTCTCAGTTGGGCCATTTGAAAGTTTCCATGGTAATCAAGTATATCAAGAAATAGTGAGAGTAGGGGCAGGGTTAATGGTGAGTTAGCACCACATAGCATAGATAGCATTTTTACTGCAGGGGCAGGATCTTTTCAGTGAGGACACTTAGAGATCCTAGCAAGCAGCTGGGTTTTGTGTGGTGAGAAGCTTGTGTGGTCTAGCTTTCAACCTTCTCTGAACTTAACTACATTCACCCTCCCTCTTTTACTTTTTGTTTGTTCTTTCTATGAGGACATTTTAATTAATCTTTGTCCTCACCTGAATTTTCTGTTTTTCAAACTTTACCCCTTATCTCCTGTCACTCTTTCTTTTTATCCTCTAGAATCAGTGTGATGTATTCCCTATATGACATTCTATTCTCTGGCATGTTGAAACCTATTTGAACAGCTCTATTATTTTCAGAGTTGTTTGTGTAGTATCTTTGTCTATGGCTGTATTTTTGTCTTGTTGTTTTTGTACTGGGTTTTTCACTCCAAAATATCACTTGCAGAAAACTCAAATGATCACAGTGCTCTGTGTGGCAGAGTTAAACTGTGAACAATCATTTGGCCCTTGCTTTCCACTGTTACTATTGTCTCTTTTGTCTCAGTTAGTATTTGGTTTGGTTTGTCAGTCCTTCATTTGATTTTCAGAGGTCTGAGATAACCATTTGTGGTTATTCTTGGTGGTTTGTTTGTTTTTGTGGGTTGTTTGTTTGGGGTTTTTGGTGTGTGTTTTTTTTAAATATAAGACTTTGCTATACAGGGACATGACATTGTGTCTTACTCTTCTTCCATTTTGACCCTTCTCTCCTGTTTCATGGAAAGATTTTTAAATTAAGGCATGCAGGAAAAAAGCACTAGCCATTAAGGAAAAGTGTGACTAAATATGTTGTTGTTAAGTGCCGTCGAGTCACAGGTGACTCATAGTGACCCTATGAATGAAAGTCCTGGACACCTCCTGTATAACTTTTGTCCTTTCTCCATGTTCATAGGGTTTCCAGAGGCAAGCTATTGTGGAAGTGGATGCCACTCCTGCTTCCAAGCTTGTTTAATCGGGGAGCTTCACCAAACACTGTCCAACGTGGGTAACCATTCTCGCATTTGACTCATCAGTGTCACAGTGTTCGGCTTCACGGCAACCACGAGTTACCTCTGTACAACAAATGGATAGACCAGTGCTATACCACTTAGAAAAATGTGACTAAATATACCATCTTAAAATTAACTTCTATTAACTCAAGAACAGTATGCAATTTTTAAAAATAATTACATTTTTCATAAAAACTAGATGATTCTTATTAGGTGTTATCTTGATAGTTTTCACAACTAGTTATCATGTATACAACAGTATAAAGCATTACCTGTTGCTATCAGGATCAAAGGAAACTATCAATAACCTATGTTATGCAGATGATGTAATCTTGCTTGCTTGAAATGTTTGCTGCTGCAAAGGATCAAAAGTCTACTGCCTTCAATGTGAGTCACATCTCACCATCAAGAAAACAAAAGTCTTCACCAATGGCCAATAGGCAATATCATGATAGAAGGAGAAACAGACGGAAAGAAAGAAAAAGCACAAGTAATCCAAATAAGAGATGGAAGGGGCAATATCTCCACAGAGCCAATAGAAATAAAATAGTTAATAAAAGAACTTTTTAAAACTGTACTCAAATAAATAGGAAAACCTAGAGGCAATGCCAAGTATTAAAAAAAAAAAAAAAAGAAAGAAATTATCAATGATTTCACCTTGCTTGGATCCACAATCAGTCCATTTGGCACCAGAAGCCAGGAGATAAAAAGATGTAATGTATTGGGAAAGTCTGCTGTCAGGACTTCTCTAGAATTCTGAACAGCTATGATATCAGTTTGAAAACTCAGGTCCACCTGATCCAAACCATGTTTTTTTTCCTATTACTTGCTATGCATCTGAATGTTGGACAATGAATAAAGACTGCAGAAGAAAATTCAATGCCTTTGAGTTTGAGACGAGTGCTGAAGGACAAAACAATGTTTTGGAAAATGTGCGGCCAGAGTGCTCCTTGGAGGCAAGGATAGTGAAACTTCATCTCAAATATTTTGAAAATGTTGTTAGGAGGGCCTTTCCTTGTAAAAGAACACCAAAGATGGAGGGTCAGTGAAGCAGTAAATACCTTCAGTGACATTGATTTACACAGTGACTTTAACAGGGAACTCAAATATGTCAGAGATGATCATCAGGATGGCACAGGATAGGGTAGGGTTCAAATCCATTGTTCATGGGGTTGCTGTGAGTCATTGTTGATTCAATGACATTTGACAACAACAACACTATCTTAAAATCATTGTTATGTTTGAGCTCATTATTGCAACCACTGTTTCAAATAATCAGATTTGAGAATCTGTCTTGAGTTGGAGGGTTTGTTGGTTTGGTGGGTTTTTTTCCCTCCTGGCATTCTACAAATACTCTTACAAAAATTATAATTCAAAAGCATCAACTCTTTCTTCTTCAGTACTCCATATTTATTGTTTGGATTTCATATGCATATGAGGTGATTGAAAATTCCCTGGCTTGATGTCAGGCAGACCTTAGTCTTCAGGCACCAACTTAGAATTGGGGGGAGGTAGTGCATAACAATGAAAGAATTTTTCTTTTACTTTTCAAAGAAAAGAGTGAAGGGGAAGTGAGGTGGTAGCAAGGAGAAAAGTAAAACAATGAATGAACGAATGGAAATCCAAAGTCTCTAAATTTTCATTAAAATTAATAGTAAAGAAAAAAAGAAGTGACTGACATGTTTCTCTTTTTACTACTATGCTTTGGCTTATTTGTTTTAATTGTGAGGGTTTTTATAGTTGAGGTAGCAGCCATGCTGAAGGTTGTCTTTTTAGGCTTTTATCAGAACAGTCTTCAAATCTCTTTCATTTTCATTTTCAGCAAACAAAGATGTTTCATTTGCATGTGACAGGTCTAAAAGTTTTCTTTAAATCTTGATTCCTCTCAATATTCTCATATTATTGATTATCTATGGCAAAAGGATATAATGTTGACGCATATCTTTACTGAATTTAAACTAAACTATATCTTCTTGTTCTAGTCAGATAGCTATCTCTTTGCTATGAGTATGATTTTGCATGAGTATAATTAAGTGTTCTTAAGTTTTCATTCTTTGCAATGTTATTAAAAATTTATGTTCCACACAGTAGAATGCCTTTGCAGAATCAATAAAATACAAGTACCCGTATTTCTGTTATTCTCTTCTTTCATCCAAGATACATCTACTATCAGCAATGATACTCTCTTTCCATATCTTCTTCTAAATCCAATTTGAATTTCTGGAAGTTCTCTTTAATGTACTGCTGCAGTTGTTTTGTTTTCGGTGTGGTGTTATTTTGTTTTCATTCAGCTAAGTTTTGCTGTGTGTGATATTAATGATAGTATATTGATAATTTCCCATTCTGTTAAATCCACATTCTTTAGGAAAATATTAATATGTTCCAGTTGATTGGCCAGATAGTTGTCTTCCAAATTTGTTTGCATATACCAGTGGGCAACCCTAGCACTACATTTACCTGTTTAAACAGGTCAGTTTGTATTTTATCAACTCCTAGAGGCTTGGACAAATATCTCCAGTGTAGTTTTCACTTCGTTCTTGAGTATCTTCAGTTCTTGATCATATGCTACCTACTGAAATATTAGAATACTGTCCAGTTCTTTTTATTACAACAACTCTGTAATCTGTCCAGTGTCTTTTGATGCACTATGTCATTTAACATTTTCATGTTAAATTCGTCAACATTTTAGTGACTGGATTATTTATTTTTTCTTCATTTCTTTCATCTTGAGATATGGCAACTATAATATTCTCTTATGGTTCAAACTCAGTGTCTTTTCATATTCTGTCATAAGAATTTTATCTTCGTCTGACATACTTTGGACATGTTGTAAGGAGGTTCTTGGAGAGGGACATCATGTTTGGGAGGGTGGAGGGACAGCGCAGGAGGGGAAGACCCTCTATGAGGTGGATTGATACAGTGACTGGGGTAATTGGGATGGGTGTGTCAGAGATATTGTGATTGGCACAGGATAGAGCAGAGTTTAGGGCTGTTGTACATAGGGTCACTATGAGTCGCAAGCGACTCAGTGGCACATAACAACAACAACAACAGTCACCCTTTGAAATATCTGTTCAGCTCTTTTACTTCATTATTTCTTCACTTTGACTATTCTCATCCTCACCACTGGGCCAGTAGGCAACATTGTGATCGATGTTTGTTGTTGTTAAGTGCCATCAAGTTGAAGGCGACTCACAGCAACCATATGAATGAAAGTCCTCAACACTTGGGTGACTTTCATCCTTTCTCCAGGTTTATAGGGTTTCTGGAGGCAAGCTATTATGGAAGTGGATTCCACTCCTGCTTACAGGCTTGTTTTAATAGTCGAGATCCACCAAACGCTGTCCACCACCATTATCGCATTTGACACACCAGTGTAACAGTGTTCGACTTCACAGCAACCACAAGTTACCTCTGTACAGCAAGTGGACACAACAGGGCTATATAGGGCCAAGAAGAATGTTTGACCAAAAACAATTAAAAGCAGGCCTGAGGGCCATGGACTAAAGTCACCCACCTTTGGCTTGGTAGCATCACTTTCTGTCCACTAGGCCAACTGAAAATCAAAAAGACCTAACACATTGAGAAAATCTACTGTGAGGGAGCTCTTAAAAGTGTTGAGGATAAAGGATGTCAGTTTAAACACTAAGGTGCACCTGATTCAAGCCTTGGTAATTTTAATTACAGATGCTGTGCATCTGAAAGTTTGACATCGACCAAGGATAACAGAAGAGTCTTTGAGTTGTAGTATTGGTGAAGAATACTTATTAGTCCAAGGACTGTCAGAAGAACAAACAAATTTATCTTGGAGAAAATATAGTGAGCATTCTCCTTGGAAGCAAGCGTGATGAAGTTTGGTTTCACGTATTTTGGGCATATTATTAGGAGAAGCCAGTCCTTGGAGAAGGAGGCCATGCTTGAAAAGGTGAATGATCAGCATTGGAAAGGGTGACCCTCAATAATATGATATGATGGCTATAATGATGCACTTGAAAATATCAGAGATGGTAATGCTGGCACAAGATAGGGCAAGGTTCAGATGTGCTGGTAGGTCATTATGAGTCACAGTCAACTCAATGGCACATAACAATGTGTTCAAGAGCAAGTTTGAGAGTCTCTTCTTATATATGTATCAAACTTTTCTGCATTTTTAATGACTTTTTGGTTTCTTCAACTGTTATGTAGTAACACTACTCATCCATTCTTCAGTCCCTAGTGTCCAGTGCATCAAATCTATTCTTTCTGTTTTCTAAAGTTGTGTAGGATATACTCAAGGTCATATATTGAATGTGATATACTTGACTTAATTTTCTTCTTCTTCACCATGACCTTATTGTTGATGCAGTGTTCTGCAGTTGCTTCTGGTTACTTTTTGACTGATGATACTGAGTTTTCCATTGTCTCTTCTCATAAATGTAATTCATTTAATTCCAATATATACCATCAGAGTAGGTCTATATGTATATTTTCTGTTTGTATTGTTGGAAAAATGCATTTTCGGTGAAAATTTTCATTGGTTATACAAACTCTATCGTGTATTGTTCATCTTTTATTTCATCAACACAGTGTTTACCAGGTGCTGATTCTTCTTTGGATCAGTATTTCCAATTTTGTATTCCAGTCATTATTGAATGCTTGATAAATCACAAACTGAAAAAATTGTTAAAAATATACGACTTCCTCATCTTTGGCATTTGTGCTTGGTGGATAAATTTTAATAAAAGTTGTACTAGCTGATCTTCCTTTTAGGTATTTCAGTATTCTCCTGTCACTGGCACCATTGCTCCTCAGTACATATATTGAAATATTCCTTCTGACAATAAATGTGAAGAAATTTTTCTACCATGTTATAAATAACAAATTGAAGACCATATAACTATCTCATTCAGAATAGTTTATGCATGTCTATTTCAGCTCAAAGGCAGCCCAAGAAAATAAAAAAAAAATATATAATAATATGTGCTAAGAACTAAAGTTAGAAAACTAAAAGGGAAAAACATCCGTAGTATTTCTTAGGCTACAAGACCTGAAGAACAAAGCCTCAAGTTACAACACTGAAGAATTGTATGGGTAAAACATTGAATAATGCAGGAAGCATAAAAAGACAATGGATTGAATACATAGGAGACATTGTTCCAAAAAGAATTGGTTGATTCAGAATCATTTCACAAAGTAGCTTATGATCAAGTACTAATCATGTTAAGGGAAGAAGTCTAAGCGCCCTGAAGATAGTGAAGGGAAAAATAATACCCAGGAATTGATAAACTACCAATTAAAATGTGTCAGCAAAAAGATAAAGCACTTGATATGCTTGCTCATCAGTCTGTGCCAAGAAAGTTGGAAGATAGCTACTTGACCCACTTACAGAAGAGGTACGTATTTGTCCCTATTTGAAAAAAAAAAAAAAGATGATGCAACAATAGGATAATTTTTACACTCTGTAGGGTCACCTTTTTAAAAATGGTAATAAATATGGATCTCCTCCAGTCAGTTAGCCAGATCGTTTTCCTCCAGACTTCTTGGCATACATAACCTGGTGAGCACGTCCAGAGCAGCATCTGTTTGTTGAAATATGTCAGTTGGTATTCCATCAATTCCTGGGGCTTTATTTTTTGCCAAGTCCATCAGAGCAACCTTAGCTTCCTCCTTCATCATATTTGTCTCTTGATCATATATTGTTTCTTGAAATTTTCTGTCAGTCAATTCTTTTAGGTACAGCGACTTTGTACATTTTCTTCTTTCAACACTTCTTTGGTCCTTTAGTATTCTACCCATAACATCATAAGTATTGCAACTTGAGGCTTGAGTTCTTTAGCACCTTCAGCTAATGAAATGCCAAACGACTAAGGCCCTTTTGATTTTTGGACTTCAGTTCTTTGCACATTTCATTATAAAGCGTTGCTTTGTCTTCCCATGCTGCCTTTGAAATATTGACACCAGAGAGTGTGGAAATTTTCCTACAATATCACTCATATCACATGCAAGCAAAATCCTGCTGAAGATTACCTAGAAACAACTGGAAAAATACATTGACAGAGAACTATCAGAAATACAAATGGGTTTTAGAAGAGGCCGTGGCACTTTACATTATCAACAATGTAACAGAGATCTTAGCAGAAAGCAAAGAGTACCAGAAGGATAACTGTTTCATTGACTATGCCAAGGCATTTGAATGTGTTGTTCACAACCAGCTGTGGGTAACTTTGAGAAAAATGGGAATCCCAGAACACTTGATTGTGCTTATGCAAAACCTATACTTGGACCAGGAAGCAGTCTTCAGAACAGAGGAGGGTAACACTTCATTGTTTAAAATCAGGAAGTGAGTACATCAGGGATGTGTCCTGTCTCCATACCTTTTCAGTCTATATTCAGAGCAGATCATTCAGGAGGCTGAACTTTATAAGGAGGAATGTAGCATTACGATTAGAGGAAGACTCATAAACAACATACGTTATACAGATGACACAGCCTTGCAGGCTGAAACTGAGAAAGATCTGAAGCACTTGCTGCAGAAGGTCAAGGACTGTAATATTGATTGAAGCTTAACATCAAGAAGACAGAGATTCTCATCACTGGTCCAGTTGGCAGTATCATGATGGATGGAGAAGAGATTGACGTTGTTAACAGTTGCAGCTTGCTCATTGATTGTTGCACAATCAACACTCTTGGAAATTGAAAGACAAATTGCATTAGGTAAATCTGCTGTCAGGGACCTTTCCAGAGTACTGAAAAACAACGACGTCAATCTAGAGACTAAGTTGTGCCTCATCTAGTCCATGGTCTTCACAATTATTTGCTGTGCATCAGAGATCTGGACAATAACTAAGGATGAAAGAAGAATAATAGATGCCTTTGAGTTTGGGTGATGGAGAGGAGTATTGAACATACCATGGCTTTGGAGACTAGGATTTTGAAGCTTCGTCTTCCAAACTTTGGCATGTGGCCAGGAGGGACCACTAATGCTCAGATGGGTGTATGGACATTGTAGGAGAGGAAGACTCCAAAAGAGATGGATTGATACAGTAACTAGGGCAGTGGGGGTAGGTGTATTGGAGTCAGTGAGACTGGCTTAATTAAGATAGGGCAAGCTTCAGAGTTGTACATAGAGTTAGTATCAATCTAACAACAGAAGCAACATCAAACAGTATCATTAACATCGTTAACATCACATGCAAGTAATTTTAAAATTGGGACAACACATCAACAAAGAACTGACAGAAGTTCAAGCTAAATTGAGAAGATATCATAGAATAAAGGATATCCCTGCTGATATCACTGTTATTATTGTTAACAATATTGCGGGTATTATTTTTTTCATGTCAGATGAATCTTTACAGGGCAGAGAGTACTAGAAAAAATATTTACTTGTATACAAAGTATACAAAGGCATCTGACTCTGTGGATCTTAATTACTTATGGATAATATGGAGAAGAATGAAAATCCCAGCACAATTGTGCTCATCCAAAACCTCTGCATAGACAAAGAAGCAGTTGTCTGAACAAAATAAGGGAAAAGTGCATGATTTCATATCAGGAAAGGTGTGGGTCAAGGTTGCATCCATTCTTCTTACCTATTCAAACTGTATGCTGAGTAGATAATTTGAGAAGCTGGAATATATGAAGAGGAATGTAGCTTTAGGATTAGTTGAAGACTCAACAGCAGCCTGCATTATGTAGATGATACTTAATTGCAGTAAGCAAAGAAGATTTGAAACACTTACTGAAGAAGATTAGAGACTTTAAGTTAGAGTTCAACAAACATCAAGAAAGCAAATCCCTACCACTAAAATAGGCAGCATCATTAACATAGAATTTAAATTGTCGATTATTTCATTTTACTTTGAACTGTAATCAGCACCCACAGAAGCACCAAATCAAGAACCCAAAAGTGTTGTTGCATCAGGAAAATTTGCCTAAAGGGATTTCTTTAAAGTGCTAAAGGGCAAGATAATATTTGGTTTAAAAGATGAAGGTGCACTTGATCAACCACCGGGTTGAGAGGAGCGTGGCTTTCTCTCCGCGCCATGGCGTGTGCTCGTCCACTGATATCGGTGTACTCAGAAAAGGGAGAATCATCTGGCAAAAATGTTACTCTGCCAGCTGTGTTCAAGGCTCCCATTCGGCCAGATATCGTGAACGTCGTTCACACCAACTTGAGCAAAAACAACAGGCAGCCCTATGCCGTCAGTGAACTGGCAGGTCATCAGTCCAGTGCTGAGTCTTGGGGTACTGGTAGAGCGGTGGCTCTAATTCCCAGAGTTAGAGGTGGTGGGACTCATCGCTCTAGCCACGGTGCTTTTGGAAATATGTGTCGTGGAGGCTGCATGTTTGCACCAACCAAAACCTGGCGGCATTGGCACCGTAGAGTGAACACAACTCAGAAGCGCTATGCCATCTGCTCTGCCCCGGCTGCCTCGGCCTTACCAGCGCTGGTCATGTCAAAAGGTCATCGTATTGAAGAAGTTCCTGAGCTTCCTTTGGTGGTTGAAGATAAAGTTGAGGGCTACAAGAAGACCAAGGAAGCTGTCCTGCTTCTTAAGAAACATAAGGCCTGGAATGATATCAAAAAGGTCTATGCCTCCCAGCAAATGAGAGCTGGCAAAGGTAAAATGAGAAATCGACGTCGCATCCAGTGCAGGGGACCATGCATTATCTATAACAACGATAATGGTATCATCAAGGCCTTCAGAAATATCCCTGGAATTACTCTGCTTAATGTAAGCAAATTGAACATTTTGAAACTTGCTCCTGGTGGGCATGTGGGC
>NW_006400004.1:1131511-1132366 GCF_000299155.1 Elephantulus edwardii
AAAGCACTGGAGGCCAAATCTGATAAGAAGGTGGCTCCTCCAAGCAAGAAGCCTGTGGTAGGGAAGAAAGGAGCAGAGAAAGCTGCTGTTGATGTGAAGAAGAAGCCTGCAGTGGGCAAGAAGGCTGCAGCGGGAAAGAAGCCTACAGCCATCAAGAAACCAGCAGCTGAGAAGAAGCCAGTGGAAAAGAAACCTGCCACAGAGGAAAAGAAGCCTGCAGCATAAACTAAAATTCTCCATTGGGACAGCTTATTTTAAATAAATACCTAATCAAAAGGCAGTACAAGTAAAAAAAAAAAAAAGAAAGATATTTGCTTTTATCTCATATACATCTGAAAATTGGACCATGAATAAGGAAAACTGAAGAAGAATTGATGTCTTTAATTTATGGTGTTGGAGAAGAGTATTGAATATATCATATAGTGCCAAAAGAACAAACAAATCTGTCTTGAAATAAATGCAACCAAATTATTCCTTAGAGGCAAAGATGATGAAAATGCATCACATACTTTGAGCATATTGTCAAGAAGAACCAGAGGCTGGGAAAGGCATCATATAAGGAAACACATAGTATCAGGGAATGAAAAGACCCTTGTAAAGATGAATTAAAATAGTGACTCCAACAATGGACTTAAGCAAGGTAGACAGAATGATAGTGGTGCAGGGTAGGGTTGGATTCCAACCTGTTTTCTTAGGGTCACTGTTGTTTTAATTGCTGTCAAGTTGAGCACAACTCATAGTGACCCTATTTCGTTGTTGTTGTTGTTATGTGCCACCAAGTCGCTTGCGACTCATAGCGACCCTATATACAACAGCCCTAAACTGCTCTGTCCTGTGCCAATCGCACTGTCTCCG
>NW_006400004.1:1132466-1133014 GCF_000299155.1 Elephantulus edwardii
ATGATAGCCTCCATATTTCATTATTGTTAGATGTCAGTGAGTGGCCTTTTCTCACCAGCTTGGAGACTAATCCAGAATTATGGCAAATTTCTCTAAAATTTCCACTTTATCACACAATTTTAAACTGTGCCACTTTCTCAGCTTTAAGATCTGAGAATATACAAAAAGCGAAACAGAGATGTTCTGCATAGTATCAGAGGACAAAATATACTCTTGTCCTTGCTTTTCTTCATTCATGCATTCCTTTTAAAAATTAGTCCATTTGCAATAGTTGGAATGGGAGGGATCTGTAATGCTGAGATTAGCTACAATAGTGGTACTAGGAATATTGTAGCTAATGTTAGATGGATCTTGGCTAAAAGCAGGGAGTACCAGAGGAATGTCTATCTGTGCTTCATTGATTATGCAAAGGCATTTGACTGTGTGGACCATAACAAACTGTGGCTGGCTCTGAGAAGAAAGGGAATCCCAGAAAACTTGATCGTGCTAATGTGAAACCTATACTTGGACCAAGAGACAGTAGTCAGAACAGAGCAAGGAAACACTGC
>NW_006400004.1:1133969-1135154 GCF_000299155.1 Elephantulus edwardii
AACAACAATGCTGAGATCACTTTTATTAATACTCAATTAGCATTGATTAAAAATACAGATATATGTAGTATTGTACACATATTTTACCATGGTAATATCAATGTTTATGAAGAAGAAAAATTATTTCTGGTTTCATGTTTTCAATTTCTTCTTATCTCATAGAAATACATTTCTATCCATTTTAATATGACATACATATGTGTTATGTGGTTCTCATAAATATTTTCATTCATTTCAACAATATATGAAGCCAATACTTTTTTACAATAAATGTCATCTTGAACATAGAATTTTTTTCTTTTGTTTTGCAGAATAATGAGATGAGTACAGATGATGACAATGAATATACAGAAGACAAGGAAGGCTACATCTGTGCAGTGTGTCTGGACGTCTACTTCAACCCATACATGTGTTATCCTTGCCACCACATCTTCTGTGAGCCCTGCCTAAGAACTCTGGCCAAAGACAATCCTGCTAACACTCCCTGCCCCTTATGTCGAACAATTATTTCTAGAGTCTTTTTCCAGTCAGGTAATTATTCTTTTTCATGGACATGATGGTCTGATTATTCCTTTAATTTACTTTTAAAAGTACTTTATAAATTATTATGAGAAGTTATTAAAAACGTTTAGCATAATTTTTAGTCTCTAGTTTGTATGTGCAAATTCAAGTTCCTGTGATTACTAAAAATATACTACCTCTTTGTAATGTATTTTAACTGAGTCATTTTTATATTCAAGTATTTATATTTAGATATTGAAATATTTTCTCTAAGTTGATTTTGCTTGTATTGTAGGCTATTTCATGCCTTTTCTAAAATTAAGGTTTCTTTAAATAGTATAGACTACAGCAAATTTGTTGTTGGTATGTGTCGAATTGACTACAACTCATAGAAACACTATGCACAGTAGCTCTCACCCCTGCTCAGTCCTGAGCCAATCTCCTTGACTCTGACACACCTACGCTGCAATAACACACACAGTTCAAATCCACTAGGTGCTGTGCGGGAGAGAGATGGGCACTCTCTTCCCATCTGATTAACTGCCTCTGAAAACCCACTGGTGGGTCAACTATGAATGAGTAGGTTCCGACTCGATGGTACACAACAACAACATGTGAAACAGAGCTTTATCATAGCAAAGTAGCACTGTTCATAGTACTGTTGTTGTTGTGCGTTGAGTTAGA
>NW_006400004.1:1137554-1158890 GCF_000299155.1 Elephantulus edwardii
CTACTCTTGTAATGGTTCAGGGGATTGTCCTTGTATTCACTCTTGTACTTGATGGAGGTTATGTCTTGGCAGAATCTTGTATATTGGTCGCTATGAGTCGCAAACGACTCAATGGCACATAACGACAAACAAACAACAGTGTAAAAAATATGTTTATGTAGAACATAGTAATAAGTTATTAATTTTTAATGATCAACACATAAGGTAATAATAAATAAAAAGCCAAATAGTCATTAAAGTTATATTCCAAAAAAAATCAGTTGTTATTATTATCATCTTTATAAGATACTTGCCCAACTCATAGAACTATGTTAAATTTGTAAGTCATCGAATAATAGATGAAAATAGATCTCTATCTAAAATCTCTATGCTATGCTCAGATTCTTTGTATGACATTTTAATTAGTTGTTCAGTATTTACTTGAACATTCTCAGTGTCAAGGAAATTCCATTAACACTTGAAATAATCCTATTTGATTATTCTTCATATCTGTCTTGTGTTTCTCATTCATTGGTGCTTTTGTATTTCTAGAGGGATTGGCAATCAATCTTTAAATATGTATTGTTTCCTCAACTAACAAATTCCCCTACCTATTACTTCTTCTCAAGATTTTTCTTCTTGAACAAAAATTAGAAAGTAAAATTGGAGCAAAGATGTGTTTACTCACTTATCCTATAAAAGTGAATATAATACACCTTACACTAACCTCACAAAGGAGGAGACAATGAAGTTAAGAATTAAGTAGATGGCTCAAATCCATCAGCTTCTCTGTAGGAGAAGGATGAGCAATCTCCTCCTATGTGATTAACTGCCTCTGAAAACCTGCTGTGGGTCAGTTACGACTCAAGGACGAACAATGGTGTGTTACTTTTGACTCGTAATGGTCCTTCATCAGGTTTACAAGATTGTAAATGACAAAGAGAGGAGACGGCCCATCTTTCTTCTGCAAAGTCACAGGTCTTTTTGGACCACTGGATATGCAAAACCCTGGGTCATCAGCCGAACGTGATACAGACTTTGCCACCAGAGTATGTGTTTGGTGGGGTTTTGTTGTTGTTGTTGTTGTTTTAAAAAAAAGGTCATTAAAAGCTAAAAAATATGGAGTATAGAAATTGCTAAGAAAAAAGAAAAGAATGATAGAGGAAACTAGAACCAATATTTATTTACTGTATTGCTTTATGATATGTGTTAGGAGAAACTTTTCCCATCTCTATATCCCCTTCTTTACCAGAGAAGATAAATGGAGATCAAAACTTGTTTCATTAAGAGTAAAATGAAAGCACACAGTGTATATTTTCCTCCTTGAAGGAAATCCAATAGTCTAGATCAGAGAATTGAATCCTTAAGCAAGTAGTAATACCTTAACTCAACCTTCCTTAATAACTTAGTCAAACAATGAAGAGAGAGTCAAGATTCTCTATGATTCCTGGTGTGTATGCACTTGGACACAAAATCACTGCACTGACTGTAGGCAGATATGTAAGGGAACAATATCTAGGAAATAAGGGAAATAAGGAGATGAAGTATTAATAGTGGCTCCACATATTGCTGATGTCAGATGGCTCCTGGCTGAAATTAGAGAACACCAGAAGAATATCTATTAGTGTTTTATTAACTGTGCAAAGGGATTTGACTGTATAGATCAGAACACACTATGGCTAACATTGAGAAGAATGGGAATCCTAGAACACTTAATTGTGTTCATACAAAATCTATGTCTAGACCCAAAGCTGCTGTTGTCTGAATCAAGCAAGGAAGCATTACGTGGTTTAAAATCAGGAAGGGTGTGTCAGGGTTGTATCCTTTCACCATACCTATTCAATTTGTATGCTGAGCAAACGATTCATGAAACCAGACTCTGTAAAGAAGAATGTGGTATCAAGATGAGAGGAAGACTCATCAACAGCTTAGTATGGATGACGAGCACCAGGTGATGAGCCTGGCAGCCTGAGACCCCGGTCCCTGGTGAAACTGAATTTCTAATCGGGGATATTTTCTACTGTTTTACATTCTCCTTTTCAGGAACTGAATATTTGCCCCATGGCAATCTTTGTCACAGCATCAGAGTATGGAACTGGGATTGATTGCTAGTTCGGGCTACCATGGCTGTCTCTGGAAGACACCAACCTTCAAGCCCAGATGGAGCAGGCAAATCAGCCAAAGTCTTTCAGCTTCTCAATGTCCATGTGCATCGAGGGCAGTAAAAAAAAACTAACCAAGACCTGCTGTCTGAATGGGGGCACCAGCATGCTGGGTTACTTCTGTGCCTGACTCAACTGTGAGCATGATGGTCACAGATGGAACTGTGGATCTGTCTCATGGTACCTGGCTGTTCAAGAAATGTTCCATGTGTAGATACTGGGAGGGACAGTTAAACTGCTTGCTTCTTCCTGAATGTTATGGCCTTGTGATAAATTAATGTCTTGAAGCTTCCAGGACTCCAGAATTAGCACCATCTGCATACTTCACTCTTAATGCTGGTTGGCTTCTGCCTTTCTCTACTGTTCTATTAATAGACTTCTGCCTTTTTCTGGAGTGACAAGCTTAATATCATGGAACTTTCATGATCAGTAAAGGCTGCTACTCTGATGCTGTGACAAACATTATCATTTGTTAGTTGCCTTGTAATAATGACCACATTTTAATATTAGTTCCTAGTAGCTCCTTAATGTGCCAGCTACTGCTTTCTTCCACTTTGCCCTCCTTTCCTAAAAGTATACCAACAAAAAACCCAAAACAATTTAACTCTGTCTGCTTAGTGTCTAGTCCAATTCTTGATGCATCTAGCATCAAGAAATAATGGAGTTAGCATTAATGTTTTTCGTTGCATATGAATTCTATCAGATTGGGAAAAGCTAATCTTAATGTGTTGAGGATGACATATTTAACTAGAACTATTCAAAATCAATGAAGCATGTTTTATAAAGAAGATAAAAATCTTGATGACAGGGAGATGACAGGATTGTTGGAGTGATAGAAATAAGTGTGTGCCAGGGATACTTGAAAATCAGAAGCAAATGGGAGAGAAAGAATAGAAAAAATAAACTAGATGATTTTGTCAGTGATGAGGCAGGTGTAGAGCAGCAGGTTAAAGGGCTAAATTGGAAGGGCAGTTTTCCTTCAATATAAGATTAGATTTGGTGGAACATTAAGGGTGTTAAACTGGCAGCCAAAAGGCTTTGTGTCTCTATGGTTCAAGTCCCCATATTGCTCCTTGGGAGGAAGACGGGCAGTCACCCTCTGTTAATAAGTTACCATCAGCCTGGGCTATCTAATGGAGGGTTGTTATGATTTAAAACCAGCTTGTCCTCAGTAATGAGGATACATGCAGGCCAATGTTCTTTTGGTCTCAGTATTTCTTTGATGATGATGATGATGATGATTATGATGATGATGATGTGTGTGTACCATCAAATATAATCTGACTGGTACAGGAGGAGATTGCCCCTCCGTCTCTACTAGAGCATCTGGTGGATATGAACCGTATACCTCTGGGATTGCAGTGCAGCTTCTTGCCAGTAGGCCACCAGGTCTCAATATTTCTATTGATACAGAAGTCTTATATTTTCATTGGAAGGAGTATGAAGTCTTAGGTGGAGAAATATTTTAGTTTTCTCAACAAGATAGGTACATTTACCCCTTTTTGCTGAAGTTTGTTTTCTTAATCAGCAAGTATTTTAACTGTTGTAGAAGCCAAGGGAAAATGTTCCCAACAAATCAGGTACTAAAAGCCCAACTTTGTGTGTGTGTGTGTGTGTGTGTATATATATATATATATATATATATATATATACACACACAGTAAAAAACAAAGATAATATTGATGGAGGTAAAAAACAGCTTATGTTATGCAGATGACACAACATTGCTTGCTACAAAAGAGGAAGACATGAAGTGTGTGCTGCAGAGGATCAAAAACTACAGCCTTCAATGTGAATTACATCCCAGTATCAAGAAAATAAATGTTCTTACCACTGGGCCAATAGGCAATATTATAATGGACGAGAAAGGCTTGAAACTATCAATGATTTACCTTGATCCACAATTAATACCCTTGATACCAGCAGTCGGGAGATAAGGAAGGTGATTGCTGTGGGAAAGTCCCCTGACCTTTCCAGAACACTGAGGAGCAGTGATACAGTTTGAAGAGTAAGGAGTGCATGCCTGATTCAAGCCATGGTCTCTTCAGTCATTTGTTAGGCATCTGAGAGCTAAACAATGAATAAGGATGACAGAAGAAAGATTGAAGCCTTTGAGTTGTGATGTCACAGAGGATTATTGAATAGGCATGGACTGCTAAAGAAAAACAGATATGTCCTAGAAAAGGTACAACCAGAGTGTTCCTAAGAAACAAGGATGTCAAAGCTTCACATCACACTGTGGACATATTACAAGGAGGGTCTCTTCCTTGGAAATGGCTTACATACTTGGAAAGTTAAAGGGTCAGTGAAAGGGGGGGAGGCCACTAACAAGAACAATTAACATGGGGACTGCAGGAATGGGCTCAGGTTTATTAGAGGTGGTAAGGATGGCACAGGATAGGAAAGGATTCAGATCTGTTGTTCATAGTGTCACTGAAAATCATACTCAACTCAGTGTCACCTAATAACAACCACTTAGAAAAGAAGTGAGATAAAGGACATCAGTCTTCCTAGGTAGGTTAGTGACCTCTCTTTTTTTTTTTTAAAGTATGGCATAAAAGATAGGAAGAAGGAAGGAAGCAATTTCTTGAGAGGGGAAATCTACCTGAAAACTCTTCTCTGGCATATGACTAGGTCATTGAGCATTAAGTTGGGAATAAAAGGATTCTTTAAGTTCAGATCCCATGTTGGCTCTTTTGGAGTGACTATTAAAAAGGGGGGAAACCTCTATTATACCTCTTTTTATATACCTCTTTTCCAATTCTATACCTCTTTTCCAATGCTAGCTCTGTCTAACAAAAAAAAAATTTTTAAAAGCATTTGCCAAACTTGGTTTTGCTTTGTCAAACTTATTTTCATTTGAATCATCTAGGTGTTGCGTGTGGTGATTCTTTCCGTTTTCCCACTAAACCATCTTAATTTGAACCTAGTGTGGTGGATAAAATGGATCAATCCCAACATGAGTAGTCTACACACCTTGTTTTGCAAGTTCTCACTTAACCATGCGACAAAGTCAAAGACCATTTTGAAAAATAAACCTCCTATACCACAAATATTATAAACAAACTTGACTAATAGACACCTTTACAATACTTCACTCAACAGCAAAATACACATTCAATCAGATCTGGAACATTCTTGAGGATAGAAAACAATAGTAGAAAGAAATATGGGAATTCACAAATATAATAGAAATTAAGAAAAAAAGTTTAGTCACAAAGTTTAATAGAGAAGGAAGATTTGAAAATACTCTGAGAAAAATAAAAATTAAAACACAAAATATGAAAACACATGAAATGCTACAAAAGCGGTCTTGAGAGGGAAAAAAATCATAACTTACTGTCAGCAGTATTTAGAAAGAATTCAAATCAATAATTTTCACTTTCAGAGTCTAGAAAAGAAGAGCAAATAAATGTCAAGTAAGCATGAAAAAGAAAAGAAAGATGATAAAATGTAGGAAAAGATTATATAGAGGAAACCAATAAAGAAAATCAACCAAATAAAAGTTTTGAATGTTTCAAAACATTAAAAAAAAGATAAATCTTAATCAAGGTTATAGGAAGCCAGATAGACATATAAAATCAGCTATATTTCTATACCATTTATTGACATAACTCATTGCAACTGAGTCAGAACCAATTCATTGTTGACCCTTCAATGAGTTTTTGGGGCTGGAAATTGCCTTTCTCTTTGAGTATCTACTGGTGGATTAAAACTGCCAAAGAGATATGGCCTTTGGATTAGCAATATAACTTGTAGAAATTAGGCTTCTCAATACAGCTAGCACTAGAGCTCAGGAATTCAAAAGATGAATTGCATTGGAATAATCTGCTGTAAAGGACCCCTCCACAGTGCTGAAGAACAAGGATGTCAGTCTGGAGACTAAGGTGTGCCTGATCCAGGCCATGATCTTTGCAATTACTTGCTATGCATCAGAAAGCTAGACAGTGACTAAGGATGACAGAAGACAAATTGATGCCTTTGACTTGTGGTGCTAGAGAAGAGTATTAGTATTGGACATACCAGAAACTGCCAAGGGAACAGACAGGTCTGTCCTAGAGAGGGTGAAACCAAGTTGCTCTTTGGAGACAAGGATTTTGAAGGTCTATCTCTGGTACTTTGTCCATGTTACTCAAAGCTCCTTGGATAAGGACATCATGCTTGGAAGGGAAGAGACACAGTGCAGGAGAGGAAGACCCTGGATGAGATGGATTGACACAGTGACCAGGGTAATATGTCAGAGACAGTGAGATTGGCCCAGGATACGGCAGGGTTCTGAGCTATTGTGCATAGGATTGTTATGAATAGCAAGTGACTCAACAGCACATAACAACAACAACTGACAAAGTCTTAGAAATTAATGAACTAGAATTGAGAGTCCAGTAATGAACTCATAGAGGCAGGTTTTTTTTAGACAAGCATGCCAAGACAATTCATTTGGGGAATATTCTCAGCTTATTGTCCTGGGTTGCTGTTATGTGCCATCAAATCACTTGTGACACATGGCAGCCCTATGTCATTGTCTCTGACATGCCTCCCCACATTACCCCAGTCACTGAATCAATCCATCTCATCAAGGATCTTTCTCTCTCGCACTGTCCCTCCACCCTTTCAAGCATGATGTCCTCTTCAAGGACTGGTCCCTCCTTGCAACTTGTCCACAGTGTGTCAGAGAAAGCTTCAGAATCCTTGACTCCAAGGAGCAGCCTGGTTTCACCCTATCCTTGATGAACCTTTTTATTTGTTCTCCTACCAGTCCATGCTCAATACTCAGTAATCTTCTCCAGAACCATGGCTCAAAGGTATCAATTATTTTGTCATCCCTAGTCATTGTCCAGCTTTCTGATACATAGATAATAGAAGCTAGCTTACATTTATTGATGGCCAAAGACTACAACTTTCAAGATTTATCAAGGGTATCATTCTGTTTGTATTCACAAACAGTGCTGTGGGGGCAGCAAACAGGAGATCAAATATAATATTACATGAGGAAATGTGCTGCAAATGGTGTTTTGTAAAAGTAGGCATATCATTTTTATAACTGACTTTCTCCAACCACCTCATCTGCATTCCAAAACTGGGTATCAAAAAAAGCAGCTCAACAGAGAACTGAAGCGTTTGAACAGTGGTATCAGAATAGACAGGGTGCTCCTACAAGGCAAGAATGATGAAACGTCGTTCCACATAATTTGGATATGTTGTTAGAAGGAGCTAATCCTTCAAGAGGACATCACGCCAGGGAAGGTGGAGGGTCAGAGAAAGAGAGGAAGATTCACAAGATTTATTGACAGAATGACTACAACAGTGTACTCAAGCATATCAAGATGTGGAGAAAAATAGAAACTGCAGATCTGTTGTTCATAGGGTAGCTATGAGTGATAGTCAACTCACTGGCACCTAACCACAAAACAATTGAATACTTTCACTTTCAAAGAACTACTCAATCTTGGAATATGTATAACGAAAATATTCCATGACAGAGACAATATTAAAACTTAGTCTTGCTTAGTTTGGATATATCATAGAGAAAAATTGTTATTATTGTTGTTGTTGTTATTAGGTACCATCAAGTTGAGCATGACTCATAGTGACCCTATGGACAACTGACTTTGACATCAAGTCACAAACAACCCATATCTGACTGTCTAGAAGATTCTCAGAAGTTTTAATTTGCAATAGGAAGTAGATTGCCTATTTTTCTCTCTCAGCACAATCAGTAGATTTGAATCCCCTGACTTCAGGTTGGCTCCTTACCCACTAAGGTGGGCCTTAACACGTTGCTGCACACTTTCAAATTGACAACCATGCTTAGAAACTTTTTTTTTTTGCCATCATTTGCAGCATGAGGTTGTCAGGGATAGGGATAGGTTCAGATTTGTTAATTTATAGGGTTGTTATAGGTCAACTTTGACTTAATGGCACCTAACAACAACAATAACAGTCCATCAGAGCTTCCTGAATTGGAGTTAATGGTATGAAAACAACAAAATAGCCTTTTCAACAAATTATACTATTACAACTGGATGTTTTCATGCTCATAAATGCATCATGATAAATGGATAAAATATTGAAGTTGTGAAAAATTAGTTTATTTGGATCCATATAAATATGAATACAGATAAAATGTGTTGTACAATAAACAACCCTGATAGCAGCAGTCAAGAAATCACAAAATGAGTTTTACTGGGCAAAGATCTTCAAAAGGCCGAAGATCAGCAAAGTTAGTTTAAAGACACAATCTAAGTCATGACATTTTTATCTGTTTGCCATGCATCTCAACATTATACAATGAATAAGGAAGGACAAAGAAAAATAGATGCCTTTGAATTATGATGATAATGAGTATTAAATATACAATGGACTGCTAAAAAAACACATCTGTCTTAAAGGAAGTGCAGCTAGAGTGCTTCTTAGAGGCAAAGATAGTGAAATGGAGAAACCAATCTTTGGAGACAGCCATCATGTTGGCAAAGGAAGAGAGAGGGTCAACAAAAAGGAGGAAGGCATTCAATGAGATGGATTGACAAAGAGATGGAGTGACTAACTTCACAGTGGGCATGAGATGATAGGGAGGGTGTAGCATAGGGCACAGTTCAGATCTGTTGTTTACAGGATCTATGTGAGTCTTAGTCATCTCTTCATCTCAGTGGCACCTAAATAATGGGTTGAATGAAAAAATATCTAAGATATAGATATAGAGATATGCTAAAGCTGTAGAACTCTCATAAAAACATTGGTGTGATCTGGACAACATTGTACTAAATAGCAGTTTCTTAAATATGTTACCTAAAACCTCAACAACAAAAGAAAAAAAAACAAACAGAACTTATCAAAGCTAAAAAAATATGTATAGAGGACACCATCAAGAAAATGAAAAAATGACTAATGAAAAGAGATTGAAAGAAAAAAAATCTTAATAGTTCATTTGTAGTTTAGAATTCTAAACTAAATTACATAAAGGATTTTTACAATTCAACAATAGAAAGTCTAATTTTAAAATGGGCAAAGACTTGAATAAATATTTCCCCAAAGAAGATATACAAATAACCAATAAGCATATTGAAAGATGTTCAGTATCATTTAGTCATTCTTGTTTTAAGCTGTTATTACTGACGTGTCCTGACCCAGTGAACAATAGAAGCAAACATTTCTAGCCCTGCACCATCCTTAAAATAGCTGCTGTGCTTGAGCTGCTGTATCTAAGCACTAAATCCATCTCATTGGGGTCTTCCTTTTTCACTAGGGAAATTCAGATCAAAATGATAATGAGATACCACTTCACTGCCACTCTCATTTTAATCATTACTTTCAAGGTAGAAAGGACTCATACCTGACTTTCTGTAGCTTTCTGAAGCTGCAAGTTGCAGAAGAAGATAGGGTCTATCTTTCTTCCACAGGACTCTTGGGGGATTCAGATTGTGAGAGAGATGGAGCCTAGAGCTTAACAGTGCAACTCTCTACAGACTAGGTTTTTAGAGCTCCTTTTACACCCATTTGTGGTGGTGGTGTTGTTGTTAGGTGCCATCAAGTTAAATACCACTTAGAGCAAAACTGAATAACAGAGAGGAGCCTTGTTTGGTGCCATCTTCACAATCTCTGACACACGAGCCCATTACTGCAGTCCCTGTCAATCAACTGTTTGAAGGTCTTACTCTCTTTTACTATCTGTCCATCTTTGCAAGCATGATATTCCAGTCTAATAGCCTCTCCTAGCAACATGCCCAAAGCATGAGACGAAGCTTTATCATCTTTGTATCCAAGGAACGCGCTGGCTGCACTTTCTCCAAGATATATTTGTTTGTTCTTTGGGCAGCCCTGGGATATTTAGTACTCTTCTCCAGTACTATGGTTCAAAGGTATCAATTTTTCTGTTACTATTTTCATTGTTCAGCTCTTAGCAGCATAGCAAGTGATAGAAAAAAACATGGCCTAGATCAGGTGTACTTTAGTCTTCAAACTGACCTCAAATTCCTCAATAATTTGGAGAGATCCTTGAGTATAGACTTTTCCAGTACAATACACCTCGTGATCTCCTGACTTCTGGTCCTAAATGTACTGATTATGAGTCTAAGTAAGATGAAGTTATGAAAAGTTTCAACTTTTCTCCGTCTACCATGATGTTGCCTATCGATCCAGTGGTGAGAATTTTTGTTTTCTTGGTGTTGAAATGCAGTCCCTATTGAAGTTGCAGTCTTGGATCTTCTGCACCAAGCACTTCAAGAGCTCCTCATTTTGTGGGGATTTGTTGTTGTTGTTGTTTTTATTAAATATCATCTTTTTTGTATTGCATACTCTAATTTCAGAACAAAATTAACCTAAAAGGAAAACCCTCCCAATACACAACGCCCAACCTCACTCTTGAGAAAGGAGATGAGGCCAGAGGCCCTTACATACTGTCTTACATACAGGACAAGAAAGAAAAGCACTATCAACAGATGGAGCCAAGTGGGAGTGGGCAACTTAAGGCTGCCGTGGAAGCCACAGAAATGCTATACAGTGGACAAGAAGTGGAGGGACATGTTACGGTAGGATCTTTTCCATGCGAGATGCATCCTCATCACCCTCAAGTGGGGGGATCTCATCAGGAACAGCAACGCTGAATTCCTTGACTGTCATCTCATCTTCATGAGTGCCTAAGCCTAGCTTGACCATGTAGTAGATGCAGTTGCAATAAGTATGGGGGTCCTCTTGGGAGAAGCTATAAGAGAGCACTTTCAAATATCAGCATCACCACATCCTTAACAGCTTTGTCATTCTTGTCTGGCTTAGCTTTCTGCCTGAGTGTCACAATAGGATAATCAGGGTTGATATTCAGGTGCTTTTTGACCATCATGTAGCCCATTGTAGAGTTGTTCTGAAGCACCTGTGCTTTCATGATGTGTTGCCTATTGACTATCCAGCCATATGTGCTAAGCACACTGCAGCAAGGTAAAGACACAAGTCTGTTGGTGACTGTCACCTTCTCAACCTTCTTATCCAGACATAAGCTTCATAAGCTTACAGAGTTCCTCAGACTTGGCTTTGCTCTTCTCCATATTCTTTTTCCTCTTCTCTATCCTCAGATAGTTCTAGGCCCTCCTTAGTAACAGAAACCAGGCTTTTCCCATCGAATTCCATGAGCTTTTGCACACAGTACTCGTCAGTAAGATCAGTCATATACACAACCTCAAAGTCCCACTTGCACTTTCGTTCTACAAAAGCAGAGTTGGCCACTTGCTCTTTACTCTCACCAGTGATGTAATAGGTGGACTTCTGGGTCTCTTTCATGTGAGACACATATTCTGAGAGAGAGAGTCATCTCTTTTCCAGACTGGGAAGTGAGGTAGTGAAGTAGCTCAGAAAGGCAATGCCAGTCAGTAGAATCCTCATGGATCCCAAGTTTCAGGTTTTTAAAGAATGCCTCATAGAATTTGTTGTTCTTTTCCTTATCTGTGTCAACTCAGAGAAGACATCAAGGTACTACTTGACGGTGACATTCAAAATTCTGTTCTGTTGAAACATTTCTTCAGAAATGTTGGGAAAGTTGTCGGAGTCAGCCACACCATGGATGAACCTCAGATATTCTGGTATCAACTCATCACAGCTGTCTATGATGACCACATGGCAACCATATAGTTTTTTTTTCTTCTCAAAGACATCAAAGGGAGCCAATGGAGTGATAAACAGCAATACCCTGAAGGCTGCTGTAGAACTCTCCATATTCCTCCTCTTGATGTGATCAGAATATCTGGTCATAATGTGCTTAGTCTTGTTCAGTTCTTTCCAATCAATGTATTACTCCTTTCTGTTTTGTTTTCTTTTTCTTGTCTTTTCCACTGTCATCCTCCTCATCTGAACCCACATCTTCAATCTTGGGCTTATTTTCAGTATCTGTCTTCCTCTTCCTCATTCTCTTCTTCCTCATCATCACTGATTTCCTTCTCTTGTTCTTTCTCCAAATAAAGGATGATGGGATAGCCTGTGGACTCTGAGTGCTTCTTTGACTACTTCTTTGACTCATCTCTCTTCTAAGTCCTCTGTCTGATCTTCTTTAAGGTGCAAAATCACTTTAGTACCCTGACCAGTCAGCTCACAATATTAAGCACAAACTGTGAAAGAACCACCAGCTGAAGACTCCCTGGTATATACTGCTCTTCCTCATTGTTATTTTGTGATCACTATCACTTTCTCTTCCAGCAGATAGGCAGAATAAAAGCCGAAATAAAATTGACCTATCATGTAGAAGTTTTCACTTGCCTGCAGAGCCTCCATAAGTGCTTTGGTACTCAACTTGGCAATTGTTCCCAAATTATTTATGACATTAGCCTTGATCATGCCTGTTCCTGTGTCCACAAGAGTCAGAGTGCATTTCTGGCAGTTGACGATGATGTAAATTTTCAGCTCTTTACCACTGTCCAATTTGGAAGGGACTGTGAGGCCCTCATAGTAAGTCTTGTCCACTGCATCAGAAGCATTAGAGATAACGCTCTAAGGAATTATCCTTGTTGGAATAGAAGGTATTGCTAATAAGATAAGTTGGGCAATCTCTGGCTGAAAGGAAAAGTTCTCCACCTCCTCTCCATGATGTGCTTCCTCAGGCATCTTGATGAAAAGAGCCGTGGGTACCACAGAGGTAAGGGTAGAATCTAGGACCAGGCTACAAAAAGCTCACGAGTTGCACGGGGCTGACTCAAAAGCAAGTCCTTCTCACTTTGAGCAAGTGAGATTTTATTTTCTGCATAATGAAAGTTATTGATAAGTCTTTCCCCAATCTTGATTCCACATTTTTATTCATAGGGTGGAATTTCTCAAATAATTTGCTCAGCGTACAGATTAAATAAGTATGGAGAAAGGATACAACTGATGCACACCTTTCTTAATTTTAAGTCACATCATATTCCCTTGCTCTCTTCGTATAACAGCTTCCTAGTCTTGGTAAGTGTTCTGGGATTCTCATTCTTCACAGTGCTAGCTGTACTTTGTTATCATCCACACAGTCAAATACCTTTGCATAGTCAATAAAACACAAGTAATATTCTTCTGTTATTCTTTGCTTTCAGCCAGGATTCATCTTTCTACCTTTCACTAACTCTTAACATTTACCAGCCTGATGTTTTTTCACAAGGTTCCACAATCTTTACCTCTAAGGGATACTCTGATTGCACTTCGACTAAGACAAATTTGATTCTATACCAATAGACTTGTAAAACTATCTCAAGAAAATATTTGATACATAGAACACTGGAGACTAGAAGAGTTGTAGGATAACACCAAAGACATCATCCATGAAGAAAACAAAAGGTCATAACCTAGACAGAAAAGAAAGACCAAAATGGATTTTGTAAGAAACTCTGCAACTTGAGCTAGAAGGTTGTTTGCTGTCGAGTTGGAACCAACACATAGCTGAGACTTAAGTGGGTTTTCAGAGGCAGTAAATTGCACTGGAAGAAATTACCTTACCTATACATCTCATGTGGAGCAGCTGGTAGATTTGAACCACATCCGGGAGGCTGGGCTGTATGAGGAGAATTGTGGCATCAGGATTGGTGGAAGATTCAATAGCCTACATTATGCAGATGACACAACTCTGCTTGCTGAAACTGAGGAGGACCTGCAATGGTCAAGGACTGCAGTCTTCAGTATGGATTGAGGCTCAATATCAAGAAGACAAATATTCTCACCACTGGGCCAATTGGCAGCATCACGGTGGATGATAAAGAGATTGAGATTGCTCTCTCTCCAGGCGTCCTCGTGAGAGTGACATCGTCTTTAAACCCCACGTGGCAATCCCTGATGCACTGCAGTGATGCCCAGGGAAGACAGGGCAACCTGGAAGTCCAACTACTTCCTTAAGATCATCCAACTTCTGGATGATTATCCGAAATGCTTCATCGTGGGTGCAGACAATGTCGGCTCCAAGCAGATGCAGCAGATCCGCATGTCCCTCCGTGGGGAGGCTGTGGTTCTGATGGGCAAGAACACCATGATGCGCAAGGCCATCCGGGGCCACCTGGACATCAACCCGGCCTTGGAGAAGCTTCTGCCTCATATCCGGGGGAACGTGGGGTTTGTGTTCACCAAAGAGGATCTCACAGAGATCAGGGACATGCTGCTGGCCAACAAGGTGCCGGCTGCTGCCCGTGCTGGTGCCATTGCTCCGTGTGAGGTTACTGTGCCAGCCCAGAACACTGGTCTGGGCCCCGAGACGACCTCCTTCTTCCAGGCTTTGGGCATCACCACTAAGATCTCCAGAGGCACCATTGAAATTCTGAGTGACGTGCAGCTGATTAAGACTGGAGACAAGGTGGGAGCCAGCGAGGCCACCCTGCTGAACATGCTGAACATCTCTCCCTTCTCCTTCGGGCTGATCATCCAGCAGGTGTTTGACAACGGCAGCATCTACAATCCTGAAGTGCTTGACATCACAGAGGAGACCCTGCATACCCGCTTCCTAGAGGGTGTCCGCAGTGTTGTCAGCATCTGTCTGCAGATTGGTTACCCAACTGTGGCCTCAATACCACATTCCATCATCAATGGGTATAAGCGGGTCCTGGCTTTGTCTGTGGAGACTGACTACACCTTCCCATTGGCTGAAAAGGTCAAGGCATTCCTGGCTGATCCATCTACATTTGTGACTGCTGCCCCAGCGGCCGCCGCCACTACCACAGCTGCTCCTGCTGCTGCGGCCCCAGCCAAGGTGGAAGCAAAGGAAGAGTCGGACGAGGATATGGGATTTGGTCTCTTTGACTAAAAATCAAAAAGCCACCAACTCTGCCACCTTTGTGTGAAACAAGGAAATAAAGGCTTCATTCTCTTAAAACTCTCTAAGCTCTCTCTTATGGTATTAAATGAGGCTGAGCATCTTAAAAAAAAAAAAGAGATTGAGATTGTTAACAGCTGTAGTTTGCTTCACTCCACAGTCAACACTCTTGGCACCAACAGCCAGGAAATTAAAAGACACATTGTGATGGGAAAGTTAGCTGTGAAGGACCTCTCCAAAGTATTGAAGAGCAATGGTGTCACTCTGGAGACTAAAGTGTTTCTGATACAGACCATGGTCTTTGCAATCACTTGTTATGCTTCAAATACCTGGACAGTGACTAGGGAGGATAGAAGGAGAATTGAAGCCTTTGAGTTGTGGTGTTGGAGAAGAGTATTGAACATACCATGGACTGCTAAGAAAATGAACAGATTCACCCTAGAGAGGGTTAAACAAGGCTGCTCCTTGGAGGCAATGATTCTGAAGCTGCGTCTGACATACTTTGGACATGTTGCAAGGAGGGACCAGTCCTTGGAGAAGGATGTCATGCTTGGTAGGATGGAGGGACAGCGCAGGAGAGGAAGACCCTCTATGAGGTGAATTGATTCAGTAACTGGGGTACTAGGGGTGGATGTATCTGAGACAGTGAGGTTAGCACAAGATAGAGCAGTGTTTAGGACTATTGTACGTAGGTTCACTATGACTCACAGGCTACTTGACAGCACATAACAACAATAGTCTGAGCCATGAAATTTGGAAGACAATTACCTGGCCAAATGACTGGAAGAGTTCCATATTTGTTCACATAAAACCCTCATCCAACAATGTGGAGATAATCAGTGTCCTTAATATCAGATACAAGTAGAATCTTGCTTAAAGCTATTAAAAAAGACTGGAACAATACAACCACAAGGAACTTTTAGAACTTCATGCTGGATTCAGAAGAGGCCTTGACATGAGGGATATCATTGGTGATGTTAGATGAATTTTGTTTTTTATCAGATGAAAAATAATCAACTTGGTGACAGTAATAAGACTAGAGATCAAATTTTGCATTTTCTACCATGGATGATGAATTTATTGCAAAAAATCTTTATAAAAATATGTAAGGTGACTAACTGTACACATGGACCTTACTTGATGACAAGCCATGAGTCAGATTGACTATTCCTTTGGAAAGTCAGTGGAGATTTTCAATATCAGCAGTCAAAGCAAGGGCCGGGGAAGGCTGTGGATAAGATTATCAATTAGTCGTGTTAGATAGTTGTTACTGTTAGGTGCTATTGAGTTGCGTATGACTCGTGATCCTATGAACAACATATCCTGAACCCTGTGCCATCTTCACTGTATCTCATACACATGAGTTCTTTGCTGCAGTTACCATGCCAGTCCATTTCTTTGGGGATCTTTCTCTCTTTCACAGACCCTCACCTTTCAGAGCATGATATTCCTTTCCAAGGAATAACCTCTCCAAGAATTATGTCCACAGTATAAGAGAAAAATTTGCCATCATTGCCTCCAGGGAGTATGGTATCTGCACTTTTTCAAGACATACCTACTCTTTCTTTCTTGGCAGTCTGTGGAGTATTCAGTACTCTTCTGCAACACCACAACTCAAAGTTGTCAATTCTTCTGCCATTCTTATTCACTGTCCAGCAGTCAGATGCTTAGCAGTTAATGGAAAAGACCTGAATCAGGCATACCTTAAGGCTTCAAAGTGATACCATTCCTCTTCAATATTTTGGAGAGGTTTCTGACTTGTTATATAATATGACATATTAAGTAGTTAGTTACGTTATATAGTAAAAAAAGTATTCTTCATATTAGGATTTTTCAGAGGGTGTTTTTAACCTACCTAATATTCCTGCTGTGGATTGTTGTCAGGTGCTATTTCTAACTTAGAGTGCACGGAATGAACCATGCCTCAAACTTGTGCCATCTACACAATCACTGCCACATCTCAGTCCATTGTTGGAGCATCTTGATGAGAGTTTCCTTTTTTTTCCCTCTGATACTCTGTTTTTTTTAGATTTTCTTGATATTAAAATGTGGGATTTCAGTCAAAAGATGTGAAAATTTGAACTGCACTTTACAGTTTGACTTCCTTTTTTAAGAGATAATTTTAATTTTTTCATGTAAACAGTGTTTAAAATTACCTATTTTACAATATTCACACTATTCATCCTTTTAGCCCATCTTGGTCTTCAGATTAATTTTGGGTCAAATACCAGGGTAACACCTGATGGGAACTTTAATTTCTCTTTTTAAACAAACCAGTTAACATCAAGTTGATTGCATCCTACGTGCATCAGAATAGAACTGTGTCCCACAGGATGTCTAGTGGCTGATTTTTGAGAAGTTGATAAGCAGGCCTTTCTTCCAAGGCATCCCTTTGTGGACTTGAACTTTTGCCTACCAGCTGAGTGCATTAACCATTTTCACATCCTGGGAACTGTATTTATGCTAGTGTTGCAGAATTCTCCTTATCTCATCTTCTAGTGTGATTTAAAAACCCAGAATATTATTCCTTTGTCCCCTGTAGCTTTCTCTGCTACAGATATCTTGTCTCTTTTTAACTTAAAATGAAAAAGTATAAAGATGTGCAAGACCTGCTTCTCTTCTTAAGATTTCAAATGCCGCAGAATTGTCTGTGTCTTTAACAGCAGAAGATTTCTGTTCCTTCATTTTCAGTTCCAAAAGCTGTGCTCAGGGCTGAATCATGAGCATATCATCCATTGCTGTATGCCTCAGTTGTTGTTGTTGTTGTTGTTGTCATTGAGTAGAACATGACTCATAGCAACTCGATGAACAAAAGACGTAATGCCTTTCCGTAACTATTGTCATTTCTCCAAGTTCGTAGAGTTTTCAGAGGCATGTGGTTTAGGAAGTGGATGCCTCAGTATGCCTCAAGAGGGATTTAAAAAAAATGCTAGTTTATTTATAAAATTTTAATATATTGTTTCCCAGAACAGATTCTCCAATTTCCTTCAAGCCCTCCCCCCCATCAAATTGTACAGCTTCATAATTAATCCCGGTGGCCCCCTGCACATCCTCGTCCTTCTGCTTCCACCTTCCCCCCTGCCCTGGATCCTTATAATCATCCCTCTGTAATGGTTTGTATAATATTTGTCCTTGTGGGACTGAGTTAGTTCACTCAGCATAAAGCTCTCCAATCCCTCTCTCGTTAGGTATTTAAAAAACCATTGCTTCTGTGTACTGTGTAGTATTCTGTTGTATGAATGTACCATACTTTCTCAATCCATTCGTTTGTGCTTGGACATGTGGTCTCTTTCCATGTGCTTGTGATAGTGAATAATGGACATTGGTATACAAGACTCCGTTTATGCCTAAGTTTTCATTTTCTCAGAGTATATTCCAAGCAGTGGAATAGCTGGGTCATTTAGAATATCTATGTTCATCTTTTTCAGAAAGTGTCAGACAGCCTTCCAGAATGGTTGTACCACCAAAAATGTGTATGAGTTCCTTTCCCACCACATCCTTTCCAACATTTATTACTTTCTATTCTGTCAAACTATGCCACTATTACTGGAATAAGATGGTTCCTCATTGTGGTTTTTATTTGCATCTCTTATTGCCAGTCATTTTGAGCATTTCTTCACTTGTCTGTCATTCAATGTCTTCATGTGTGAAAATTATTTCCATGTCTTTTGCCCATTTTGTAATTGGGTTATCAGTATTTTTTTGTGGAGGCCTAGGAATATTCCGTAAACTTTTGTTATGAAGCTCTTATCTGAGATGGTATTACCAGATGTTTGTTGAAAAAAGTTTTTGATGCACACATGGATTTAATCTTTAGAAGGTTCCATTCATTAATTGTATCCTACTCAGATTGTGCATTTCTAGCTGTATTTGGCGATCTCTTTATGCCTTGGAGCTGATAATCTGTTCATTTACCAAGACTAATCCTTCTTTGAATACATGGCCAAAGTACATGAGACAAAGTCTTAGCATCCTTATTTCTTTTTTTCCCCTTACCTTTCTTTTTTAATTGAGATTTTAATGAGAATTGAAAGAGAACTTGAATTTCCATTCATTTATTGTTAAACATTTTCCTCCCTGCCCCCACCCCAGTTTGCTTTTCTCTTTGGAAAAAAAAATCCTTTCATTGTTACACAGTTCCCTCACCCCCAGTCCATTTTACTATGCAGCTCTTATTCTGGGCTCTTGTCATGCCAATAATACCTAATCATGTATTCCTTTTATACAGTTCTCTCCCTTGTCTATTTCAATGCCATGTACATTATTTATCCCCTCCTTTCTTAGTTTTTCCCCAACCCCTATGTCAGTCCTGTTTTATAACAGTGGCATTATGCACTATTTATCCTTTTGTGACTGAGCTATTCACTCAGCATAATGTCCTCCAGGGTCACCCATTTTGTATATTCCATGAGTTCCTTGTTTTTCAGTGCTGCATAATATTCCATTGTGTACATATACCACAGCTTCCCTATCCATTCGTTTGTTGATGGGCACATGGGTTGTTTCCAGCTCTTTGCTATTTCGAACAAAGCCTCAATAAACATGGGTCTGCATACATCTGCTTGGGTGGCAGTTATGGTTTCTTTGGGGTATATTCCCAGTAGTAGAATTGCTGGGTCAAATGGTATCTCTATTTGCAACTTTTTGAGAAAGTGCCATACAGCCTTCCATAGTAGTTGCACCATTTTACACTTCCACCATCAGTTAATAAAGGTTCCAGTTTCTCCACAACCTCTCCAGCATTTGATGTTTGCTGTTCTGTTAAATTTTGCTATTCTTACTGGCGTGAGATGATATCTCATAGTTGTTTTGATTTGCATTTCTCTTAGAGCTAGGGATTTTGAACATTTATTCATGTGTTTGTTCATCTGAATGTCTCCTTCGGTGAAGTGCTTTTTAATGTCCTGTGCCCGTTTTGCTTTGGGTTGTTTATCATCATCTTGTTATGGCGCTCGAGTATTCTATAAATTCTAGATATAAGGCCCTTATCAGACATGTCATTACCAACTTTTTCCCCCCATTCAGTGGCTTCCCTTTTTACTGTTAGAAAAGCTTTTGAGAGTGCATAGGGATTTGATTCTTAGAAGGTCCCATTCATCTCTTTTATCTTCTCCTGGTTTTAGGTTTTTCAGGATATTTGAAAGACTGTTCATGTTGTGAATTGGTGCTTCTAGGGTTCTTCTAAGCTTTTCTCTAATGAAATTTATAGTCCTTTGTTTTAGTCCTTCTGACTTCTAAGACATACACTTTTTTTATTCTTTCAGTGATCCATGGTATATTCATTATTATTCACTAGTATTATGAGTTAAAACACTGCAGTACTTTCTTGGTCTCCCAGTTCATTGTCCTGCTTTTGCATACATAAGAAGCAATTCAGAATACCATGGCTTTGATCAAAAGTACTTTATTCCTTTAAAAAAAAGTACTTTGTTCTTCAGAGTGGCATTTTTCCTTCTTAGCACTGTAAACAGATCATTTGCAAGCAGATTTGCCACATGTAGTGCATCCTTTGATTTTTTTTTATTGCTGTTTCCATGGACATTGAATATAGATCCAACAAAATTAAATCTTTGACAAGGTGAATATAGTCTTCACTTATAAATGAAAAAGCATTTATATTTAATAATAAGTGAATTATAGATACGGTATATAGGATTATGCAGAAACATGCATAATTCTTTCAGTTGACATAATCTTTTGTCTTAAATATAATTTTCAAATTTTTAAAGTTTTTTTCAAATTTTTGTGGGCTTGTATTTTTATTTTGACAATGTGATTCACAGTGTAAAAGATTTAAGTTTAGCAAAGACCAATTTATCAGCTTCCCCCTCTTAGAAAGTTTTTCAGAAGTACATAAAAACCTTTAGAACTCAAAATTTAAAAAAGAATTATCTATTCTATAAACATTACATAAAATATATATGAATTACTTAGGTATAGAAGTGCTGGACTCCTTAGTAAATTCAGCATACTACATAAGTCATTAAAATAATCAGTTTTATATCTCTTAATAGGATAATAACAGGAAACTAGTTCTGCATTAAAGAAAAATAGTAGAGGAATAAACCTGTGGACACCTATGTGATGTTTACAGTACAAAGGTCACTACTAGTAATATGGCCAATGGTCATGCTATCTAATTTTTTAATATAGATTACTTAGATTGTTGGGTGTTGGTAGCTTTCTTTTGGTATTGTCAGCAGAGATAGAAACAGAAGTAGAACATTTCATTCTAAACTAGACAAGATTATTTTAATTACAAGTAAGATAAACCAGCCCTTAACTAGCTTAGATAAAAAAGACAATTAACAACAACCCAGGAATATGTTGAAACCAGTTCAACATGACAGAAATTTGGGTGGCTTTCAGAAATTACTGAATCAGAATTAAACACCATAAGGATTCTATTCCTCATTTCTGTGCCATTTCATTCTTTCTTACTCATGACCAGCACTA
>NW_006400004.1:1159393-1162126 GCF_000299155.1 Elephantulus edwardii
AGAGGAACATCATGTTTGTAAGTGAGGAGGGTCAGCACAGGAGAGGAAGACCCTCTATGGGGTAGATTGATTAATGGCGGTAGGTGTGTCAGAGACAATAAGATTGTCACAAGACAGAGAAGAGTTTAGGGCTGTTGTACATAGAGTCGCAGGCTCTCAATGGCACATAACAAAAACTTCTCTCTTTCTCGTATTTTAAATTATCTTTTCCTTTCTTCATGTGTGTTGTGCTTGATGCTGTTGCTTTTACATCCCATCAAGTTGGCAACCACTGTGCAGCTTTCCCAACACCAACAGCAACATCCTCTCCGTGGATTCCGGTCAGTTACTGCCGCTGCCTCCACCACCCTCTTACTCAGGTTCCACAACCTGATACCTTCTATTTGACAAAGAAATTATATTCCTTTTTTTAATTTATCATTCTCAATGTGATAGATCCTATAACTGTCCTATTCAGAATCATTAATGCTGGTGTACTTCCACTCACTAATGTCTGGGATACCGATCTTCAAGCATTTAATTTCATTTTTGAAGACTTCCAATTTTCCTTTGTTCATACTTCATACATTCTGCATTCTGATAACTAAGGAATATTTGCAGCTTTCTCCTCATAAAGTCCCAAAATTGTATTATGGCCATGTAATTAAAATTGAGTGTACTTTGGCTAGGTCACTCCTTCTCACTCACATTTTGAAGCCCCAAACCAGAAGGCATCATCAAATGAGAATTAACTTATATTTGGCCTTCTAGGTTTTCAAAGGCAATAAATCACAGGGGAGGAAATTTCTCATCTCTCTTCCATGAAGCAGCTGGTAGATTTGAACCACATGCCTTTGAGTTGGCAGTATAAATCCTTACCACTAAACCACCAGATAGAGAACTGTCAGAAGTCAAACTGGGTATAGAAGGGCCCATTGACACCAGGGATATAATTTCTGTTATCAGATGGATGCTGGCTGAAAGCAGAGAAAACCAGAAAAAATGTGTTATATTGACTATGCAAAGTCATTTAACTGTATGGATCATCACAAACTATGGCTAACATTAAGAATAGGAGTTCTAGAATAGTTAATTGTGCTTATATGAAATCTGTACCTAGACCAAGAAGTTCTTGTGCCAATAGAGCAAGGGAATGCTACATGGTTTCAAATCACGAAAGGTGTGCATCAAGGCTGTATCCTTTCCCCATACTTGTTCAGTCTATACACTGAGCGGATAATCCAAGCAACTGGACTTGCTGAAGAGGAATGTGGCTTCAAGATTGGATAATGACTCTTCAACAACCTGCATTATGCAAAAGATACAATCTTGCTTGCTGAAAGAAGGAAAACTTGAAACTTAATGATGCAGAAGGTCAAGGACTCCTGCCTTCAACATGGATTACATCTCCACATCAAGAAAACAAAAATCCTCACATTTGAGCCAGTAGGTAATATCATGATAGATACAGGATTGAAGTTGTCAAAGACTCCATTTTTCTTGAATGCAACATTCTTGGTACCAGCAATCAAGTGAACAGGAGAAGTATGACACTGGGAAAGTCAGCTGTCAGAGACCTCTCCAAAGTCCTGAAGAGCAATGATGTCAGCTTAAACACTAAGATGTGCCTGATTCAAGGCATAGAATTGTATATGAAATCTAGACAATGATTAAGAATGACACTAGAATCAATGCCTCTAAACTGTGATATTGTAGATGAGTGCTCAATAACTCATGGACTGCCAAAAACCCAACCATCTGTCTTGGACAAAAAGGAACTAGAGTACTCCATAGAGGCAAGAATGGTGAAGTTTCATCTCACATACTTTGGGCATTTTACTAGGAGATGCTATTTCCTAGAAAGGAAAATCATGCTTGGAAAGGTGGAGGATCAGCAAGAGAGGCAGAACCTCAGCCAGATGGATTGATACAGTGACTACAGCAATGGGCTAAAGCACATTGAGGATGATATAGATAGTCTAGGATAGGACAGTGTTCAGATCTGTTATTCATCAGGTCATTATGAGTTGTACACAGTTTGACAGCATCTAATAACAACATAACCTGAGAGTCTCATCTACTGATATTGTATCAGACAGTGCTTTAGTGCTCTTTATAAAATTATTACTGGCTCTGATTTTGTTTCCAAGTAATAGATAACTAGGTCTTTTTAGCTAGTGAATCTTCATGTCCTGAAGCATCACTGAAATATTCCCACCATGAATAAACTCCTCAGTGTTTCAATACCTATGCTATAACTTCCTTTAGCGGAGGAGCATAACAAATTATGAGTAACATTCTGAAGAATGGAAATTCCAGATTTAATTGTACTCCTTAGAAACCTATACTTAGGCCAAGAAAATGTTCTCCAAACACCACAAGGGAATATGGTTTAAAAACATGTGCATTGAGTTTTTTCCTTTTTGCATACCTATTCAATCTGTATGCTTAGCACACCATTTGGGAAACTAATATCAAGATGGGAGGAAAATGCATCAAAAACTTGCATTTTGCAGATTACATATTATTGCTTACTGAAAGTAAAGAGGACTGGAAACTTTCCTTCAGAAGATCAAAGACTACAGCATTCAATATGGATGACATCTAAACCTCAAAATATAGAAAAGATATAAATTAACAATTTCATCTTAATCCAAAGTCAACATCCATGGTACAAGCGGTCAAGACACTTTAAAATTTATTGTTGTTGTTTTTGTTATATGCCATCTAGTCTCCTGAAACTCATAGCAACTC
>NW_006400004.1:1163726-1165728 GCF_000299155.1 Elephantulus edwardii
GTTTGTTGTGATCCACAGAGTCAAATGCCTTTAAATTTTATTAAATAAGGAATATCAGATTCAGAACCTCTCCCAGTTGCTCATGTGCAGTAATATCAGCTTTAAGACTTAAGTGCATTCGATCCAAGTCATAATGTTTTCAGTCATTATGCAGAAGACACAACCTTGCTTACTGAAAGTGAGAAGGACTTGAAATACTCGCTACAAAAATTAAAGACTGCCACCTTCAATATGTATTAAACTGCAACATCAAGAAGACAAAAATTATCACTACTGCCACTGTTGTAAAATAGGACTGACATTGGGGTTGAGGGGAGACTGAGCAAGACGGGATAAATTATGTAGACCACACTGAAACAAATGAGGGAGAGAACTGTTTAAAAGGGATATATGATTAGGTATTATCGTCATAACAGGTGTCCAGAACAAAGGCTACATAGTGGAGTGGACTTGGGGGGAGGGATTGAATAAAAATGAAAGAATTATTCTTTGACTTTTCAAAGAGGAGAGTGAACTGGACTGAGGGAGGGATGTGCAGGGAGAAAAGTGCAACAATGAATGAACGGAAATCCACAGTCTCTGTAAAGTTTCACTAAAATTAAATTAATAATAATAATAATTTTTAAAGACTGAAAAAAAAATCTCACCACCGGACCAATAAGCAACATCATAAATGGAGAATGTCTTGAAATTGTCAACAAATTTGTCTTAACAGAATACACAATCAACACTCTTTGCACCACTAGTCAAGAAATCAAAAGATTTCTTGCAATGAGAAAGACTGCTGTCAAGAACTTCTCCAAAGTCAGTTTAAAGACTAAGGTGCCCTTGATTCATACCATGGTCTTTTCAGTCATTTGCTGTGAGTCTGAGAGCTAGACAGTGGTTTAAAATGAGAAAATAAGAATCATTGCCTTTAAAGCTTTGGAGAAGTTGTAAACAGAGTGTTCCTTGGAGGCAAGGATGGTAATGCTTTATCTCACGTACTTTGGGCATGTTGTTAAGAGAGGCTATTCCTTAGAAAGAGACATGTGAAGGGTCAGTGAGAGAGAGGAAGACGCTCAAAAGGATGGATTGACAGTGAATATAGTAATGGGCTTAAGTGTATGAGTGATGATGAGGATTGTGCAGGGTAGGGCAGTGGTCACATCCAGTTTTCATAGGGTCTCTCTGAAAAAGTAATACAGTTGGCTTGTAGACAAAAACTGGGGTAAATCTGTAGTTTGATAATTGTGGATATCAGTAATAAGGGATGATGAATAGCAAATCTAATCTACTTCCTGTTGCTGTTATGTGCCATGGAGTTAAAGATGAGTCATAGTTGACTCATAGCACATAGCAACCCTTTGCACAGTAGCTCTGAACTCTGCTTTATCCTGAGCCAATCTCACTGTCTCTGACACACCTACCCTTATTACCCCGGTTATTGTGTCAATCCATCTTATCCAGGGTCTTCCTCTCCTATACTGTCCTTCCACCCTTCCAACCATGATATCCTTCTCCAGATATTGGCCCCTCCTGACTACATGCCCAAACTATGTGAGACAGAGTCTCAAAATCTTTACCTCCAAGGAGCATATCAGTTTCACCCTCTCTAGGACAGATCTTTTAGTTCTCTTAGCAGCCCATGGTATGTTCGAAACTTCTCCAGCACTAAAACTCCAAGGTATTGATTTTTCCCTCATCCTTGGTCTTTGTTCAGCTATCTCATGAATAGCAAGTAACTGTGAAGACTATGGCCTGAATCAGGTACACCTTAGTCTCCAGACTGATGTCTTTGCTCTTCAGCACTCTAGAGAGGTCCCTGACAGCAGATATCACTAATACAGTTTATCTCTTGATTTCCTGACTGCTGGTGCTGAGTGTTGATTGTGGAAACTCACAAGCTGATATTGTTAACAATCTCGAACTCTTCTCCATTTATCACAGTGCTAATAGTTGGCCTAGTGGCAAGAATCGTGGTTTTCTTGAAGTTGAGCTTTAATCCATGTTGAAGACTACA
>NW_006400004.1:1168867-1182203 GCF_000299155.1 Elephantulus edwardii
TCCTTGGAGGCAAGGATTCTGGGGCTTCGTCTGACATACTTTGGACATGTTGCCAGGAGGGAAGTGTCCTTGGAGAGAGAAATCATGCTTGGGAGGGTGGAGGGGCAGCGCAGGAGGGGAAGACCCTCTATGAGATGGATTGATTCGGTGACTGGGGTAATCGGGATGGGTGTGTTAGAGGCAGTGTGGTTGACGCAGGATAGAGCAGGGTTTAGGGCTGTTGTGCATAGGGTCGCTATGAGTCGTAAACGGCTCGACGGCACATAACAACAAGAATAACAACTTGTCAGATCACTTTTTTTGGATAGTAATAAATATGAATCTCTTCAGGTCAGTTGGCCAGGTTGTTATCCTCCAGATTTCTTGGCAGAGTCTGGTGAGTACTTCCAGGGCTGCATCTATTTGTTGAATTGGTATTTTCAATTGATATTCCATGAATTCCTGGGGCCTTGTTTTTCCCATTCCTTCATGGCAGCTTGGACTTCCTCCTCTATCACCATTGCCTCTTGAATATAAGTTGTTTCATGAAATACTTCTGAGTCAGCTGGTTCTTTTTGGTGCCTTGACTCTGTGTACTCCTTCCATCTTCTTTTGACGCTTCCTGGATCATTTATTATTCTGCTCACAGCATCCTTAAGTATTACAAATTAAGGCTTGAATTTGCTCTTTAGTTCCTTTAGCTTAAATTCTGAACAAGTTCGAACTTTTTTCTTTTCTTATTCTAGCTCTTTGTACATTTCATTATAATACTTGCTTTGTCATCCCTTGCTGCCCTTTAAAATCTTCTATTCAGCTCCTTAACTTTGATTTCTTCCCTTTGCTTTGGTTTCTCAGCACTCTAATGTGACTCTATTCAGAGTCTCTTCTGACATCCATCTTGGTCTTTTCTTCCTCTTTGCAACGAATGACCTTTTGCATTCTTCTTGAATAATATTGTTGGTGTCCTTCCACAGTTCATCAGGCCTTTGCTCATTAGTGTTCATGACCTCAAATCTGTTCCTGAGATGTTTTTTAATTCAAGTGGAATAGACTCAAGTTCAAATTCTTGAAGATTTTATTTCATTTTCTTTAGCTTCAGTTTGAATTTGCGTATGAGTAGTTGATGGTCTGTTCCATAGTCAGCAACTGGCCTCGTTTTCACGGCTGATATTGAGCTTCTTCAACAATTCTTGCCACAGATGTAGTCAGTCTGATTCCTGTGCGGACCATAAATGAGGTCCATGAATATAGTCACGGTTTATGTTTCTTAAAGAAGGTATTTGCAATGAATAAATCATTGACTCTACAAAATTCTGTCATTTTATGTCCAGCCTCGTTTCTCTCACTTAAGCCCATGTTTTCCAACTACTCATCCTTATTCCTTGTACCCAACTTTTGTGTTTCAGGCACCCATTATTATTAGTGAATCATAGTTGTGTGCTCAATTTCTGACTACAGAAGCTGGTAGCTATCATCTATTTCTTCCCCCTTGTCTCTAGTTGTTGGTGTATATATTTGAATGATGGTGGTATTGACAGGTCTTCCTTGTATGCATATGGATATTATCCTGTCACTCACAATGCTTTGTTTCAAAATGGATCTGGAAATAGTCTTTTTAACTCTGAATGTAATCCCGTTTTTCCTCACCTTTTCATTTCCATCATAGAAGATCATATGATTAATTCAAAATGCCCCATGCCAATTCATCTCATTTCACCAGTGCCTCTTGTTGTTGATGTTATGTGCTGTCTAGTAACCTGCAACTCATAGTGACCCTGTGTGCAAGAGCTCTGAAACCTGCCCTATCCTGAGCCATTCTCATTGTCTCCAAAAGACCTAATCCCATTTCTCCAGTCACTGAGTCAATCCATCTCATCCTGGGTCTTCCTCTCGTGTGCTTTCCCTCCACTCTTCCAAGCATGATATCTTTCTCTAAGGATTGATCCCTCTTGGCTGTGTACCCAAAGTATGTGAGACGGAGCCTCAAAATCCTTACCACCGTGCAGTGGACTGGTTTTACTTTCTCTAGGATAAACCTGTTTGTTCTTCTTAAAATCTGTGGTATGTTTAGCAGTCATCAAAATGACAATTCAAACACATTGATCCTTCTTCTATCATCCTTAGTATGCATAGCAAGTAATTGCAAAGACCATGGCCTGGATCAGGCACACTTAAGTCTCCAGACTGACACAGTTGCTCTTCAGTACTCTAGCGAGGTCCCTGACCAATGCCTAGTATGTCAATAGTTATGCATTCCATTTTTTTCTTAACAATATCCAATTTATCCACATTCATGCTTCTCACATTTCACGTACCAGTAACTAGTGTCTGTTTGAAATTGTTCCCCCATCTTTGTGTTTGCCAACCAGACAGCTCATCCTCAGGTGGCATAAAAGCTGTTTATAGATCCATCTTGAAATGCAATATTGTGAGTGCCAGGATAATATCTATATGCATACAAGGAAGATCTACTAATACCACTGTCATTCAAATTTATTTACCAACAATTGAGCCAAAGAGGAGGAAATTATTTCTACCAACTGTTGCAGTCAGAAATCGATCGAACATGCAACCAAGATACATTAATAATATGGGCGATTGGAATGGAAAATTTGAGAACTACAAAGAAGGATCAGTACTCAGAAAATATGGACATGGTGACAGAAATGAGGCTGAGGATAGAATGATAAAATTCTGTATGATAATTTATTCATAGCAAATAAGAAATGTTCTCATAAGAAACATAAGTTCAGGCTGTACACATGGATTTCATCTGATGAGTTGCACAGTGGAAGGCATTATTGAAGATGTTCAATATTAGCCGTGAAAACTAGGCCAGGTGCTGACTGTGGAGCAGACCATCAACTCCTAATATGCAAGTTCAAATTAAAGCTAAAGAAGGTTAAAACATATCCACAGGAATCAAAATTTTGTCTTGAGCCTATCCCTCTGAATTTCAAAACCAACTCAGTCTGAAAAACAAAAAAATCACCGTCTCAGGAATTGATTTGAGGCCTTGAACACTAATGAATGAAGACCAAATGAACTGAGGGAAGATATCAGATATCAAGAATATCGTTCATGAAGAATGCAAAAATTCATTACAAAGAAGGAAGAAGAAAAGACCAAAATGGATGTCAGAAGAGACCCTGAATATTGCGCTAGAGCATTGAGAAGCCGAAGCAAAGGGAAGAAATCAAGATGTTAAGAAGCTGAGTAGAAGATTTCAAATGACAGCTCAGGAAGACAAGAAGATGTATAATAATGAAATGTTCAAGGAGCTGGAATCAGAAAATCAAAAGGACCGAATTCACTCAGTGTGTCTTAAATTGAAGGAACTGAAGAACACAGTCAAGCTGCAAGTTGCAATGCTTAAGGATGCTATGGACAGAATATTGAATGATTCAGGAAGCATTTAAAAAAGGTGGAAGAAGTATACAGAGTCATTGTACAAAAGAAAAATATTGTCTGACACAGAAGAAATTCAAGAACAGAGTACAGAAATTATCAAACAATATCACTAATATGACACACCAGCAAAATCCTCCTGAAGATCATCCAGAAACAACTGGAGCAGTACATTGACAGAGAACTATCAGTATTACAAGTTGGGTTTAGAAGAGGCTGTGGCATATGGATCTTGACAGAAAGAAGAGAGTACCACAGGAATATCTATCTATCTGTGTTTCATTGAATATGCAAAGGCATTTGACTGTGTGGATCACAACAAATTGTGGCTAAACTTGAGGAAAATGGGAATCCCAAAACACATGATTGTGCTTATGTAAAACCTATACTTGGGCCAAGAAGTAGTCCTCAGAGCAGAGTAGGGAAACACTGCATGGTTCAAAATCAGGAAAGGAGTGCTTCAGGGATGTGTCCTGTCTCCACACCTTTTCAGCCTATATGTAGAACAGGTCATTTGGGAATCAGGACTTTATTAGGAGAAATGTGGCATCAGGATTGGAGGAAGACTCGTCAACAACCTACATTATGCAGATGACACAGCCTTGCTTGCTGAAACTGAGGGAAACCTGAAGCGCTTGCAGCAGAAGGTCAAGGACTATAGTCTTCAATATGGCTTAAAGCTTAACATCAAGAAGGCAAAGATTCTATTTGGCCAATTGGCAGCTGTTAACAATTATAGCTTGTTTAGATCCACAATCAACACGACCAGTCAGGAAATCAAAAGACGAATTGCATTGGGAAAGTCTGCTGTCAGCGACCTCTCCAGTGTGCTGAAAAGCACTGATGTCATTCTAGAGACTAAGGGGCCCCTAATCCAGACAATTACTTGCTATACATGAGAGAATTGGATGACTAAGGATGACAGAAGAAAAATCGATGTCTTCGAATTGGGATGCTGGAGAAGTGTCTTAAACATACCCTGGGCTGCCAAGAAAACAAATAGGTCTGTCTTGGAGAGGGTGAAACCAGGTCTCTCCTTGGAGGCTAGGATTTTGAATCTCTGTCTCACGTACTTTGGGCACATGGCCAGGAAAGGTCTGTCCTTGGAGAAAGACCTCATGCTTGGAAGGGTGGAGGGACAGCGCAGGAGTGATGCATTGATACAGTGACTGGAAAAATAGAGGTTGGTGTGTTGGAATTAGTGAGACTGGCTCAGGGCAGGGTTCAGAGCTTCTGTGCTCACAGGTGAATTGATAGCACATAACAGCAACAAGAAGTGTTCTCTATTGTGCATAGAGTTTTTGAAGGCTTCTTGTTTCAAAAGTGTCCAATCCTTCTTCCTAGTCTGCCTTAATTTAGATGTTCAACTTAGAGCAATAGCTGGCAGAAAAGCCAGAAGTATTGGTTCCCTGCCTCTCCACACCCACTTTAGTGCCTGTGATTTTGTTCCACACCTGCCCTGCTCTGCCAGCATCCACTTCTTCCAGTATACACTTCAGCCCCCACTCTTCCCTTCCCACTCTTCCCCTTCTTGCCTGGTCAGCCAGCACTCCCCTCCCCTCTTCCAGCTGTATATGTTGGCTCAAGGTAAGAGAACTTTCTGTGATGTTGGTCTGTCCTGCAGCAGCTTCTCCTCTGGTAATTGCAGTCACCACTGCTCTACTCCCTTGTGCAGCTGCTGACTAGTTATTAGTTCTGAACTAATATCTCAGAAAATGATAGTCCCATTAAACAGCCCTACTTTGATCATCCTTTGACTTTCCAGGTTCATGTATTGAGTCTCTCTGCCACTTCTAGTCCCTGACTTAAACCATAGTCAGGTTAATAGTAAATTAAACTCTCTACATTTTTGGCTTTGCACAATCTTACTAATATGTAGTAGCACAATTTGCTCATACTAGCGTCTTCAGAATTAATGAATTATGCTTACATGTTTGATTGATTTCAGACTGTAAAGTGGGAAGGAATCCTCAATCTCCTTCTCTTTGACTTTAATTGTCAGTGTGTGTATATATGAATAATAGTTTTGTTAACAAGTATTCCTTGTATATGTATGGATAGATATTATCATTCATAGAATTGTACTTCCAGATGGACCATGAAATGATCTTTTTAATCGTAGATGCAACTCCATTCTTCCACACGTTTTCATTCTTTGCATAGTAGTCTGTTTCAGAGTAGTCAAGGGCAGTCTATATCTGCTCACTAATGCCAAAAATATTGATCTTTGTGCATTCTATTTCGATTTTTACAATGTCCAATTTCCTGAAATTCATACTTATTTCTTTTCTCAATAAAAGGGATTCAACAAAATATGGAAATTACAGAACAATATCATTAATATCATAGGCAAGCAAACTTTTGCTTAATATCGTTATAAAATGTCCATACCAGAACATGGTTTAATGTAAAAAAAAAAATAGTGTGCACAAGGGATACATCCTTTCTCCATACCCATGCAATCTGTTTGGAAGCAGAAGTGGCATCCACTTCCTAAATAAAATGCCTCTGGAAACTATGAACTTTGACAAATGCCAATAGTTGTAGAGAGGCTTCAGGCCTTTTGTTCATAGGGTTGCTATGAGTCGTGTTCTACTTGAAGGCAATCAACAACAACAACCACCTGCAATTTATGTACTGAACAGCCATTCAATAAGCTGTACATTATGAAGAAGAATGCGGCATCAGGATCTAAGGATGGTGCACCAACAACTAACCTTTTACATGTAATACAACCTTGCTTGCTGATAGTGATAAGAACTTGAAGTACTTGCTGTAGAAGAACAAGGACTACAGCTCTCAATATGGATTACATCTTTTTATTTTAATTAAAGTTAACAGAGATTTAGTTACATCTTAACATCAAGAAAACTAAAATGTTCACCACTTGGTAGCGGACAACATCATGATAGATGGAGAAAAGATTGAAGTTGTCAATGATTTCATCTTACTTGGATCCACAATCAACAATCTTTGTCAAGAAATTAAAAGATGAGTTGCATGTGGAAAATCTGGTATCAGAGAACATTCCAGAGTACTAAGGAGCATGATGACAGTTTAAAGACTAAGGTGTGCCTAACCTAAGACATGTACTTTTCAATTACTTGCTGTGCATCTTGAATGCAGACAATGACTAAGGATGACAGAAGAATTGATGCATTTTATTTATTATGCTGCAAAAGAGTACTGAATTTCCCATGGACTGCCAAGATAGCTAACAATTGGGTCCTGGAGAAAGTGAAACAAGGGTATTACTTGGAGTGACATTAAGTGTGATACTACCTGTATGTAAAATGCATATTATTGTGCATTATTTTTTATTGATTTATATTTTCTTCTATTTTTTTAATCCTTAGCACATGCCTGAAAGGCTGAGTCTGGCTTTATATTTTTTCCAATATTCTTACATCATCAACATAATACTTAATAGGTACTTGACTTGCCACCTATCTATAAAATGAAATAAAATGTTATAAAAGAGGTGGGTTTTTTTTTCCTTTTAACTGTTAATTCCTGAGCCATGCTTGCACTCTACACAGTCTATACCTATACCAAAATTTCTTTGCTTACAACACTGGCATTCTACTCATGATTTATCATGAAAACATCCTGATTGCATGTTTGGTCAGTTTGAGACTGTAATAGTTAGTAAATATTTCCAATTTCCTTGTCTTTGACTTTAGCTGTTATTGTTGTTGTTAGGTGCCATTGAGTGGAATACAGCTCAAAGATCCTTCGAATAACCAGTCTGAACTCTGTCCTATCCTGTGCCATCCTCACACTTTAGAGTCCATTGAGGCAGTCACCATATCAGTCCACCTGGTAAAGGGACTTTCTGACCTTTTCTGAACCTCTAATTTTCTGAGCAGCATGCCCCTCTCCAAGGAATAGCCCCTCCTAGCAGTGTTCCAGAAGTATGTGAGGCAAAGCATCATCATCATTGCTTCCAAGGAACACTCTGGCTGCACCCTCTCCAAAACATACTTGTTTGTTCTTTTTGGCAGCCCATGACATGTTCAACACTGTTCTCCCACACCAGAGTTCAAAGTCATCAATCATTCTTCTGTTATCCTTGTTTGTTCTCCAGCTATCAGATACATAGCAAATGATTGGAAAGACTATAACCTGGATCAGACACACCTTAGTCCTCAAACTGTCATAATTGTTGTTGTAGTTATATGCCATCAAGCCACTTTCCTCTCATAGTGAGCCTGTGTGCAACAGCTCTGAACTCTGCTCTATTTTGACCCAAACTCATTGTTTCTGATACACCTACTCCCATTTTCCCAGTCATTGTGTCAATCCATTTCATCCAAGGTCTTCTTCTCTAGCACTGTCCCTCCACCCTTCCAAGCATGGTGTCCCTCTTCAAAGACTGATCCCTTCTTGCAGTATCCCCAAATTATGTCAGACGAAGCTTCAAAATCTTTGACTTTAAGAAGCAACTTGATTTTACCCTCTTGAGGATGAACCCGTTTCTTCTCCTAGAAGTCTATGGTATATTCAGTATTCTCCAGCCCCACAAAGCAAAGGCATCGACTCATCTTCTGTCATCTATAGTTTTTGTCCAGCTTTCTGATGCATACGGAGTTATTGTGAAGACCATGGACTGGATCAGATGCACCTTAACCTCCAGACTGACACTGTTGTTCTTCAGTACTCTGGAGAGGTTCCTGAAAGCATATTTTCCCAGTGTGATTAATCTTTTTCTTTCCTGGCTGCTGGTACTAAGAGTGTTAATTGTGGAACCAATCAAACTGAAGTTTACAATCTCAGTCATCAATAATTAGGCTTCCAATCAGCCCAATGGTTAGAATATTTGTTATCTTGATGTTGAACTTCAATCCATATTGAAGGCTGAAGTCCTTAACGTTCTGCAGCAAATGTCTCTGGTCCTCTTCCGTTTCGGCAAACAAGGTAGTGTCGCCAGAATAATGCAGGTTGTTGATATGTCTTCCTCCAATACTGATGCCACATTCCTCCCCATAGAGCCAAGACTCCTGAATAAGCTGTTCTGCGTATAGCTTAAAAAGTATGGAGATAGGATGCATGCCTGGCATACACCTTTCCTGAATTTGAACCATTCAGTGTTTCCTTCCTCTGTTCTGATGACTGACTTCTGAACTAAGTATAAGTTTCAAATGAGCACAGTTAAGTGCTCTGGGATTCCTATTCTTCTCAATGTTTGTCATAAATTATTATGATCCACCCAGTCAAATGCTTTTGCATAATCAATAAAGTATAAAAAGACATTCTTCTGGTATTCTTTACTTTCATTCAGGATCCATTTGACATCAGCAATAATATTCTTGGTGCTATTTAGAAGTTTATATCCAATCCTGCTTCCTAGTCTGTCTTAATCCCGAGCTCTACTAAAACCTGCCCATCATGCATGAACCTTGTAGCACTTGACACATTCGTAGAATAGCTTTTAATATCACAGCAACACACAGGTTACCTCAGTACAGCAAACTGACAAACAAGTGCTGTACTAATTAAAACAATGCATCCCCTAGATAAAAGAAAATGATAATTCAGTGTTGTACCTCTAATAAATAATTAGACTTACAACTATCATGTTACTTAATGCAGTTGAAGCCTGCTTAGATGTGGGAGGATGTGCTCTTGAGGTGGGGTACTATAGTATTCTGGCTAAGACTCATGTCTGTCATGCTGGGGTAAAGTCCCACATGTGGATATTAAGATCACATATAATTCTCAGCTGAATCTTTGCTCCTAGTGCTTCACACAAGCCTTGAGGGCCCCAGGCCAGAGGATTCAAGCAACTGTTAATCAAAAAGGGCCACCTTATGAGTCCTAACTGCCTTAAATATGAGTCTTCCGGCCCCCAACTGACTGTTAATCAAAAGGACCTACCTTATGGGTCCCAACTGCTTTATATAAGAGGCTCCTAGCCATCAACTATCTGTTAATCAAAAAGGCCTGCTTTCTGGGTTCCAACTGCATTAAGTTAGAGGCTCCCACCCCCCAACTGACTTATTAAAAAGGCCCACCGTCTAAGTCAACAGCGATAAATAAAAGGCTCCCGGTACCTATCTGTTCATTAAAAGGATCCACCTTCTGTACCCCAACAACTTAAAAAAAGAGGCTCCCAGCCCCTGACCAACTGTTAATCAAAAAGGCCATCATTCTGAGTCTCAACTGCTTTAAATGAGAGATTTCCATCCCCCAAGTGACATGATCAATAGGCCCTGTCTTCTGGGTCCCAGCTGTTTTAAATGAGAGACTGCTGATCCAATCAGTTATTACTCAAAAGAGTCCACCCAATTAGAATACAAAAGTTAGAAACAATGAAGATGTAATAGTAGTCCAAAAGTATGGACTTGGTGAAAGAAATTAGGCTGCAAATTGAATGATCAAATAGTGTATATTCAATGATTTATTCATTGCAAATACTTTAAAAACACACACACACACAACAACACACAATTTGATGTGTAGAAGGAGACATGGGTTAAGGAAATGGGAAAGATCCGATGTGAAAACTAGGCCTGGAATGGTCAGTGGATCAGACCATCAGTTACTCATGTGCAAGTTCAAATTGAGGCTGAAAATATTAAAACAAGGACATAAGAAACAAAATATGATCTTGAGTCTATTTCATCTGAATTCCAAAATCATCTTAAGAGTTAGTTTGAAGCATTGAACACCAGAGATCATAGACCATATAAATTGAAGATCACATCAAGGATATAATCCATGAAGACAGCAAAAGTTCTTTGCAGAAGTGGAGAAAGGATATCAAAAGAGACTCTGAGAATTGCACTAGAGTGTTGAGAAGCCAAAACAAAAGAAAAACATGCTCAAGTAAAAGAGCTGAACAAAATATTTCAAAGGACACTTGAAAAGACAAAACAAAGTATTATAATAGAGTGTGCAGAGAACTAAAATTGTACAATAAAAGAGAAGATCTTGGTCTACATTTCTCAAGCTGAGAACTGAAAAATTTAAACCTCGTGTTGCAATATTGTAAATGCTATGAACAATATGTTGAATGATTTAGGAAGTATAAAAAGAAGATGGAAGGAATACATAGAGTCCACTGTACCAAAAAAAAAATTACACTGAAAATTTTCAGGAAATGCCATATCAGCAGGAGTCAATTGTAATGAACGAAGAATTGAAGCTGCACTGAAGGCACTGGCAAATAAGGCAACAGGAATCCATGCAATACCAATTGACATATTTCAGCTAACAGATACAGCCCTGGATACACCGATCAGTCTATGCCAGGAAGGTTGGAAGCTAGCTAACTGGACAGCTGCTTGGAAGAGATCCATATTTGATCCCCTTCCCAAGAAAAGTAATGCAACAGAATGTGAAAAACTGTTGAACTGTATCATTCATACCACATTCATGCAAAATACTGCTGAAGATCATTGGTGATGTGTGTTTGATCCTGGCTGAAAGTAAAAAATACCAGAAGAACGTCTATTTGTGCTTTATTGACTATGCAAAGGCATTTGACTATGTGGATCATAACAAGTTATGATTAACCATAAGAAGAATGAGAATCCCAGAGAACTTAATTGTGCTCATGCAAAATCTATACAATTTCAGGAGCCTGTTGTGAGAACAAAACTAGGGAACACTGCATGGTTTAATATTAAGAAAGATGTGCATCAGGACTGTATTCTCTCTCCATACCTATTTAATCTGTATGTTGAGCAAATTATTCAAGAAGCTAAACTCCATGAAGAAGAATGTGGCATCACGATCTGAAGAATACTCATCACACATACCACATAAACCTGAGTTATGCATATGGCACAACCTTGCTTGCTGATAATGAAGAAGACTAGAAGCACTTGATACAGAAGAGCTAAGAATACAGCTGTCAATATGGGTTATATCTCAACATCAAGAAAACAAAAATTTTCAACACTGAACCAACAGGCAACATCATGATAAATGAAGAAAAGACTAAAATGGTTAACAACTTCATCAATACCCTTGGTACCAGCAGTCAGGAGACTTATTGCACTGGGAAAGTCTGCAATTAGGGACTTCTCCCAATGCAATGAGAAGTAGTAAGTTTGAGAACATTCTGATCACTCATAATGCATCTAAAAGCTGGACAATGAGTAAGGATAACAGAAGAATGATGCCTTTGAGCTGTGGTGCTGAGAAGGGCACTGAATGGACTGCCAAAAGATCAAACAAATATGTCCTAGAGAAAGTGCAGCCAAAGTATTCTTTGTAGGCCAAGATGATAGAGCTCCATTTTATGTACTTCAAGTATTTTAGGAAGAGAAGTGAGTCTGTGCATGATACTCAGAAAGACAGAGGGTTGGCGAAGGAGATAAAGATCCTCAGCTGGGTGGATTGATGCAGTGACTGCTTCAGTGGGTTCTAGTGTGTCAGGAAGTGTGAGGATGGCACAGAATAAATAGGATCGAGTTCGGAGGATGGCACAGGGTAGAATAGAGTTCTGATCTGTTGTTCATAGGTTCCCTCCCTGTGGGCCGTACTCAGCAACACCAACAATAACATACCAAAATACTTTATTCTTCCCATTTTTATCTACTTGAGAGCACAGACTGTACCTTATTTAGCATTGTCTCCCACCACGTTTCTTTTTTTATTAGTATTATTATTATTTTATTTTTCTTAATTTTTTTAATTAATTTTAATAGACATTTACAGAGGTTTTGGATTTCCATTCATTCATTGCCACACTTTTCTCCCTGCCCACCCCTCCCCACCAGTTCACTCCTCTAGCAGGGAGTTGCACTGTTAACCCATAGGGGGCATCTCCCTGCTACTTTGAATCTACTAGCTACTCTGTAGGAGAAAGATCTTGTCTCCTCTGATGGTATTTACAACCTTCTAAAAATCCACTGGAGCATTGGCTATAAGCTGATTCTGTTTCAATGCCTTTGTGAGAGTTTGCATTGAGAATAGGAACTGTTCTGTTTAATTTGGAAATGTATTGAACTTGAATCAGGTGTGAATTTGAAGGATTATGTCTGCTTTGTTAAAATGAAGAGTTAATTTTTTTTTGTCTTCACTCTCTTAAGGATTTTAATTTCTTTAAAATATCTAGCAATCTTTTGGATGTTCTTACCAAAACAACCATTTGACTCAAATGTTTAAAAATACTGTTTTTCTTTTGCTTTATTTTAGAACTGAATAAGGCCACAAAAACATTCTTTACTAAAGAATATTTGAAAATAAAACAAAGTTTTCAGAAATCCAGCTCTGCAAAATGGCCACTACCAAGCTGTAGAAAAGCATTTCATCTTTTTGGAGGTAAGAAATAAATGTATTAAGAAAACAAAATAATAAGAACAGTTTAGTGGTAAGTTTGTCCAATGTCTCTTCTTTTTTATTTTATTTTACTGATTTTAATTAAAGTTTACAGAAAATTTGCATTTCCATTCATTCATTGTTGCATTTTTCTCCCTGCCCATCCCTCCTACCCAGTTCACTCTTCTCTTTGAAAAGTAAAATTCCTTCATTGGTACACAATCCCTCCCCCACCCCCCCAAATACACTCCACTATACAACCTTCCTTCTGGACTCTTGTCATAACCATAATACCTAAGCATTTTAAACCCAAGATTTTAAACTGTTCTCTCCCTCATCTGTTTAAATGCAGTATACATAATTTGTCCAATTTTTCTCAGTCTCACCCCAACCCTAATATCAGTCCCATTCTACAACAGTGGCACTGTGCAGTATTTGTCATTTTGTGACTAAGATATTTGACTCAGCATAAAGTCCTCCTGAATTATTATTTTGAATAATATTGCATGAGTTATTATTATTATGAATTATTATTTTGAATAATATTGCATGAGTTCCTTGTTTCTCAATGCAGCATAGTATTCCATTGTGTGAATATACCACAGCTTCTCTATCCGTTCATTTGTTGATGGGCACTTGGGTTGTTTCCAACTCCTTGCTGTTGTGAACAAAGCCACAG
>NW_006400004.1:1182618-1185214 GCF_000299155.1 Elephantulus edwardii
GGTAAATAACCCAACTGAAAAGTGGACACAGGATATGAACAGACACTTCACCAATATCTCTTCTTAACGCTATATGTGACAAATATTCCTATATTTATAAATTTTATGTATTTTGCTAAATATCTTGTTGCTGATAGTTATAGTGTACAAGTAAAAACTTCAAATTCTTTTTGATTATTTATGATACTTAGTACAGTATAAATGATAAATATCCCTTTATGCTCCATCATAATTTATGAGAGATAATACTGATAATTGCTTTCTTTCCTCCATGTATTTTCTTTTTTTAAATTTTATTATTTGTGTGTACCGTCAAATCAGATCTGACTGGTATAGGAGGAGATTGTCCCTCCTTCCCTGGCAGAGCATCTGGTGAATTCGAACTGCCTCTAGGATTGCAGTGCAGGTTCTTGCCACTAGGCCACCAGAGCTCCCCTCACTCCTCCATGTATTTTCAATTCATGTTTGGTGGAATCATGGAGCTGACACTCAAAGATAGGGAGGGCCTTCTGCAATGAATTATTATGAGTTAAATTGAATAGTTTCACTCTTCCAGTTACCACATAAGTTCACTGAAAGTAGAAAGTGACAAAAAATGATATAGATGACATTTCAGAAGTGCTCAATGGACTGTGAATAACAATTTCTTGGTTCTTGACTAGATATATATTCATAGAGAAACCATAGAAAACTTTTGGGTTTGTTTCTGATCTATAATATTAGAATAAATATTCTGTCTCAAATAGTGTAGTTGTTAGGATCAAGTAAGCTAATATGAGAGCTCTTTCTAGATTATAACTTTGTATTATTTTTTTTTTTAATTCATGCTATAATTTCACTCATATTTGCTATCACAAATAATAAGAGGATTCCAGGAACATTTCACTAGTGTGTTGTTTTTAGGTGCCATTGAGTCAACTGTGGTCCATAGTGACACTACATATAACAGATCTAAACCTTGCCCTAATCTAACATCCTCGTGATCTCAGATATGTATCAGCCTACTGTTATAGTCACTATGTTAGTCATTCTTGTTGAAGGCTTTCCTCTCTTTAGCTGTATCTTTCCCAGCATGATGTCATTTTCCAAGGACTGCTCGCTCCTGCTCATTTCTACCACCAAACCCTTATTTTCCAACTACAGTTCCTTCATTGTTTCCTACTTTTACATTCTAGTAACCAATTATCATTGATATATCCTGATTTCATTTTTGGTCAATTTCAGCCTACAAAATTTGGTAAAAATTCTCAATTACTTCCTCTTTGGCTCTAGATATAGAAGCATATATTTGAACAATAGTTGTGTTAAACAGGTCTTCTTTGTATGCATGTGGCTATTATCACAACATTGTCTTTCAGGATAGAACTTGAAATTGACTCTTTTTTTGCTATGAATACAACACCATTTTCTGGTTTTCATTCCCTACATAGTATATCGTATGATTATCTGATTCAAAGTGGTCATAGATGGTATATCACATCTCACTAATGCCAAATATGCCATTATTCATGCATTCCATTTCATTTTTAACAATCTCCAATTTTCCACATTCAAGCTACGAACACTCCATGTACCACTTAGTGTTAAATGATGTTTGTTAATTGAATTTCCTCATTTCAACTTCCATTCTGGGCTCTACCACTACACTACTATAACTACTATAACAGTACTGCCAATATCTGCTTCCTCTGTAATTGTCCAACAAAGTTCTCAGTCTTGCCAGTGTTGATTTCTCCCACCTCAAAGTCTCATCTACATCTAGTTCCCCAGTCCAGCCATCACTGCTGCTGCCATCTCAACTGGGTTGGCAGACATCTCTGTTCTCTTGCTAAGCAAAGAATCTCTTCTGTTGTGGGATGAATTTCTTATTTGTGCAGCTGTTGTGGTTGATTGCCTTCGAGTTGAGCATGAACAAAAGACCTGAAGCCACCCTACAACCATCAACATTTTTCTAAGTTCATAGGGTTTCTGGAGGCATGCTATTTAGGAACTGGATGCCACCTGTTCAATTTATTGATGAGATTAGCCAATCCTCTTGAGGATTGCTGAGGCTGGCCAATCCTCTTGTGGAGTGGTAGATAGCCAAGCCCTTTGTGGGTAGGCAAACATGTCTCAGATACACAGTGCTGACCAGCCATAATAAAATCATCTACACTAGAAAAGCCATATGGAGAGACAAACTCCACACCATTATTTTACGTATCTTTCTGGTCTATCATTTAGTATATAGATGTTGACAAATGTTATATCTTCTTAGTCATTATGCAGTTCCCTTCTGTGCCTTTTAGGGTCGTTTTCATCCTGAAGTCTTATTTTATCACAGAGCAGTATTGCCATTCCTGCTTTTTTTTTTTTTTATGCCGTTTGTTTGGTGTATTTTTTTCCCAACCTTGGATATTTATTTTATCTTTCTCCTTGCTTCTTATACATGTGTCTGTTGTAAGCTACATATTGATGGGCTTTGTTATTTTCTCTGTTCTACTACTCTTTTTCTCTTAATTTGTGCATTCCGTCCATTTCCATTAAGTGTGATTATTCACATGTCAGGTTTTATCATTGCGATTTGGCTGTTTCTTTTTCTGCTGTTTCTGGTTAC
>NW_006400004.1:1186799-1187401 GCF_000299155.1 Elephantulus edwardii
CATTATGAAAACTGGGACTAATATGTACTGGATTGGCTGACATGCCTAATCTGCTGTGCTGATGGCAAAAGGGCTCATTTGGTCAAGATACTCACTTGTCATTATTTAAAAAAAAAAACAAAAACTGGAGTCTGTCTGTTGTTCTTTGTGGGAGCAGTAGGAGCCTCTTAGCTCTTTCCAACATGGATATATAACTGCAAACTAAAAAATAAAGCACACATATAAAAGAGTTCCTGATCACCTGAACCATCTATGTAGACAGAATCTACTGGGACCCAGTTTAATTCAGTATTGGGGTTTATAACATGATACTTAGCCATATTAACATTTAGAAGTCAAAACTAAATTAAGTTTTATGTATAAAAAAAGTTACAAGAGAAGACCCTATATGAGTCAAGTAAAAAAGAGATTCACCAAGATTCACTTGATGTTGAAGAAATATTTTTTTAGGACTAATATAGACAATAATTACTTTTTTTAGTAGTTTGAATCAAGAAAGTGGTTTAAGAACAATATGTAAATTGTTATTAGATGCCTCTAAACTGCTTATCAATCTCATTAACAACATATGGAACCTCGCCCAATTCTGTATCATTCTCACA
>NW_006400004.1:1191672-1196845 GCF_000299155.1 Elephantulus edwardii
CAGTCTCTCTTCAACCCCAAGGTCAGTCCTCTTTTACAACAGTGGCACCATGCAATATTTGTCCTTTTGTGACTGGGATATTTAACTCAGCATAATGTTCTCCAGAGTCAACCATTTTGAATAATATTGCCTGAGTTCCTTGTTTTTCAGTGCAGTGTAGTATTCCATTGTGTAAATATACCAGAACTTCTCTATCCATTCGTTTGTTGATGGGCACCTAGGTTGTTTCCAACTTCTTGCTATTGTGAACAAAGCTGCAATAAACATGGGTGTGCATATATCTGCTTGGATGTCAGTGTTGTTGTTCTTAAGTGCCATCTACTACTGATCACATACTCAAAAGACTTTACCTTTGTTCTATAACTATTGCCCTTTCTCTGAGTTCATAGAGTTCCCACAGGCTTGTTTAGAAAGTGGATGCCACTCCTGCTTTCAAGCCTGTCTTAATCTGTTAGCTAACCAGATATTATCAACCGTGTGTAACCATTATGGCATTTGTAACTTTAGCCCTTTGCATATTTTATTATACCTTGTTTTCTGAAGCTGCTCTTTGCAATCTTCCGTTCAGTTATCCTGCATTTCCTCATTTTGCTTTGGCTTCTTTACAGTCTAGTGAAACTTTGAGAGTCTCTTCTGACATCTATTTTGGTTTTTCTTTTTTTGTCTTTGTAATGAACTTTTACTTTCTTCATGGATGATGTTTTTTATGTTAACCAATTGCAGGATATTTATAAGCAATTAAAATGGGAAAATTTGCCAACAGAAAAGAGATAAAAAAGAATCAGAAAGAAAAAGATAGTGAGGGGAAAAAGAAATTGCAACAAACTAATAAATGAATTATCAGAGAGAAAATCAGTGAAGCAGAACTAATTTATGAGATCTAAAATTCAAGACAGCTTTCCTTAAAAGAAGATGCAACAAATTTATAAATGGATTATCAAGTAAGAAAATCAGTGAAGCAGATAAATGATTTATCAAAGACAAAAACACAAGAAAAGCAGTGAAGCCAAACTAATTTATAAGAACTAAATTCAAGGCAACTTTTCTGAAGCAAAAGATTTGAAGCTAGAGATTATATTCATTTGGGAAAATTCTCAATAAAGATAAGTCAATTGTTAACACTTTACTAGAAAAAGGCTCTCCTGAGGAAAACACTTTAAAATGGGATTCACACAGAGAAGCCAGTCCACTACCAACCTGACAAGAGTTTTAAAGAAAACTTGATAACAAGCCTCCAGGCTTTAGGACAAAAGATATTCATTGAAACATAATAAGGTGAATCCCTGAGCCAATCTCCAGAAACATAAAGCTTTCTAAAACACCTAAAGTGTATGAAATACTTATAGGGAATACTGAGGAGTGGGGCTTCAAAATCAAATCTGAAATTTTCAGAAACCAAGGAAGTGACTGAGGCTCTGCCACAGAAGAGAGGATAGTAACACACATTCCAAGAATTTTTGGCTAGCACCAAGATAGACAGAAGGTCACTGTTCCACCAAAACTTTGGGCTAGCAAAACCTGGAATGAAGACTTCGGTCAGAGAAAGCTTTCACTTGCGGTCACCCCTCATGGATTTAAGCAAATGAATCATTGCTGGAAGAACCAGAGCACCTCTTAGTGGAATTAGAGGAAGACTGAAATAATTCTAAAAACAGAACAAAAATTTAAAATCCACATATACAAATACAAATATAATCCCTAGTTAAAGAGAAAGATTATACATTCCAGAGATACCACAATAATATACTCAAATCCTAAGTTTAAAAGCAACAACAAAAAAAATAAATTAAAATGCATGCACAAGAACAAAAAGGAGATGGCCCAATTAAAAGACTATGAAGAAGCCAAAATAAGTCCTATGAAGGCCAGGATAATATAAAAATAGAGGATTTCAGGACAGCCATGTTACTGTATTCAAAGACTTAAAAGAACACGCAGACAAATGGAAATTGAGAAGCAAAGTGAGAAATTCAATAAGGCAATTAAAAATAAATAAATAGAAATACTGTAATTACCTCATAACATAACCAAATTGGAAAATACAAGGGAGTAATTCAACATAATTTGTTTTCATTATAATTGTGATTTATGAAATTTTACAGAAAAGTTGGATTTTTATTCACTCATTGCTGTACATTTTTCTTTCTCCCCCTTTTCTTCCCCAGTTCTTTAGAGCAGACAAAAGACAGAATAGTTGCACCTATATACATGGTAATTTAACTTTTCAGGTCTCAAGAGAAATAAGGAAAAGGAGAAGAGAAAAATGAACAAAGCTGAATGGATTATTTGACACAATGAAGAGGTCCAATATATGAATCAAGGAATCCTGGAATGAAAGGAAAGGAATGGAAAGACTCTATTGTTTTTAAATGTCTTCAAATCAAATATGACTCACAGTGATCCTGTGAACAACAGATCTGAACGATGCCCTAACCTGCACCTCCTTATGGTCTCTGTCATCACCTCAAGATCAGTGATAGGATAATTTCTGTATTTCAATAAAGAGCTGAGTTTGCAATCCAGAAAGTTAGGCAAACTATAAGCAGACTGAATCAAAGAGATTAAAACAAGACACTTTCTAATCAAAGCTTTTAATATCAAAGACAAGGAAAAAGTTTTTAAAATAGCAAGTGAAAAAAAGCACAGTATATTATTTTAAGGGAGCTTCAGTAAGACGTAGACATAAATGCCAATTTCTTCCTCAGAAACCCTGGAGCCCAGGATGCAGTGGAGTGATATAAAGTGATAAAAGACAAGAGCTCTCTACCAAGAATTTTCTTTTACCTAGAAAAATTGCCCTTCGAAAATGAAGGTGAAATAAGAATATTCATTAGGGAGACAAAAATTGTGGGACTTTATGACCAGTAGACACTGCTTTTAAAGAGTTACTGATGGGAGTTCTTCTGATGGAAACAAAAGGATGCTGGACAGATATGGTACAAGGGAAAGAAAAGTTTGGGGGGAGGGAAAGATGTATAATAAAATAATTGCATGGGAAAATAAAACATACAGTTGAATGATATTTTTAATGGGTAACTTTAGTAGTACATAGGGTTTCCTAAGGCCTGTTACTTCAGAAGTGGATGGCTAATCAATCCTTATTCCGAGTCTGTCTTAACTCAGATGCTCAGATTTAGAACAGTATCTCACAGATAAACATTTTACAGAAAGGAACAGATGAAAGACATTTCCCAATCATAGAAGCAACTAGTAGATTCAGTGTCGCTCCCCACCCTTTGCAAATGTGTCTTGACCCAACCCTTTCCCTGCTTCACCAGCATCCTTTTCAACTCCCGCCTACCCCATTCAACACCTCCCTCTTCCCATCCAGCCTTTGATACATGATGGTCTAGGTCTCAAACCATCTTTGCTTCTGTGATTTCAGACACCTCTCATTATTGGCAGCCATTCTCTCCTGAGTTTGGCAGACTCTTAAGTCAAAATTCCAGGTACTAGAATTAGGAAAGGTTTCTGAGGAAAAGTCCTTTTCCTTGAGCTTCTGCTCTAAGACTGACTTCTTGTGTCTTAGTGTCTCTTCTCTTCCATTTGCAGTACCATGCTGCTGTCACAGTAATACAGTTTTCTAGGAGGGAGTGATGTATACTCTAGATCTGGTACATCACTGTTGTTTTCTTGGCCTGAGAGCCACAGGCCCAAGGGCCCAAAACTATTTAACCTTCAAGGACTGCCCACTGGACTTCTGGCAGTGTGGACAGAGTTACCTGTCAAGAAGAATGCGATATCAGGGTGGAAAGAAGACTCATCGACACAGTCTTGCTTGCTAAAAATGAGGAGGACCTGAAGCACTTGCTGCAGAATGTCAAGGACTGCAGCCTTCAATATGGATTGAAGCTCACTCTCAAGAAGACAAAGATTCTCACCACTGGACTGATTGGCAGCATCATGATAGATGATGAAGAGACTGAGATTGTTAACAGCTTTAGTTTGCTTGGCTCCGCAGTCAACACTCTTGGTACCAGCAGCCAGGAAATTAAAAGACTAATTGCATTGGAAAAGTCTACTGTCAGGGACCTCTCCAGACTACTGAAGAGCAACAGTGTCAGTCTGGAGACTAAGATATGCCTGATACAGGCCATGGTCTTCACAATTACGTGTTATGCATCAGAAAGCTAGACAAAGACTAACAATGATAGGAGAATTGATGGGTTTGAGCTGTGGTGCTGGAGAAGGGTATTTAATATACCATGGACTGCTGAGAGAACAAACAGGTTTGTCCTGGAAAGGGTGAATCCAGGCTGCCCCTTTGAGGCAAGGATTCTGAAGCTCAGTCTGACATACTTTGGGTATGTTTCAAGGAGATCCAAGTCCTTGGAAAGGGACATTTTGCTTGGGATGGTGCAGGGAGAGCACAGGAGAAGAACACCCTTGATGAGATGGATTGACTCAGTGACTGGAGTAATGGCAGTAGGTGTGTTGAAGACAATAGTGTTGGCTTTGGATAAGCACAGTTTGGAGCTGTTGTACAAAGGGTTGCGATGAGTCACAGGTGACTCAATGGCACATAACAACAACAAATTTAGTAAAGTTAACTAAGTAAATTTAGTAGTGTTTTTGTAAGTTAGTATGTGTTGTAACATGAAATGCATAAGAAATACAAGTTTAATTTAAAGTCAAAGTATGTGTAATAATTTAATTGGTGAAACATCAAAAGGATGGAAGAGGGAGAATCAAAATATGTGTTTTAGTTAATGTTTCTATGCTACATGGGTTTTCTTATGTTAAATGTTGGTTTCAAGCTTAAATGAACTATAAATTTTGCTGTGTAGTATCTGTGATCTAAAAAGCTTATTAGTTACCATAAAAGGTAGAGGAGTTCTTTATTTGCCTGGAAAGGATGTATTTATTTCAAGGAAATGACTCACATGCATGAAGAGACTGGCAAACCCAGGTCTTTGGGCCACACTTCAGGAAAAAAGAACCCAGGAAAGCTCATGAGTCCAAGTCACTGGCCAGCAGGGTCCAACAAACACTAGGGACTAGAGGCTTCAAAGTATGGTGAATCCAAGATCAGGTCGTCAGGGTTAAAGACTACTGGGTAAAATATGGAGGTCAAAAACCAGGTGTAGGATGGGACAAAAATCTCCACATTGTTGTTGTTATGTGCCATTGAGTCACTTGCGACTCATAGTGACCCTGTGTACAACAGCCCTAA
>NW_006400004.1:1197995-1217245 GCF_000299155.1 Elephantulus edwardii
ATTGTGCTTGGAAGGGTGGAGGGACAGCACAAGAAAGGAAGACCTGGATGAGATGGATTGACTCAGTGACTGGGATAATGAGGGTAGGCATGTCAGAGGGAAAATTGGCTCAGGATAGAGCAGGGTTCAGAGCTGTTGTACATATGGTCGCTATTAATCTGAGTTGACTCAACAGTACATAACAATAACAAATATATGTGTGTGTATATACATGCACATATAACTATATATGTGTGTATGTGTGTGTGTAATTTTAAAAGCAGAACTCTGGCAGCTTACTGGCAAGAAGCTGCACTGTAATCCTGAAGGGACACGGTTCGAAGCCACCAGCTGCTCCATGGGAGAAGGATAGGCTTTCTCTTCCCATGAGATTAACTGCCTCTAAAAGCCTGCCAGAGGGTCAGCTTTGGGTTGATTGTGACTCTACAGTACACAACAACAAGAACATATTATAAAACATATTCCTAAACACAAACACACATACACATAAACCCAGGCCTCACTTCTGGAAATTCTAATTTCATACTCTTGAATGGGGTTTAGACATATCTGTTTTTAGAATTAAAAGACATATTGTGGGAAAGTCTGCTGTTAGGGACCTGTCCAAAGTTCTGAAGAGCAGTGGTGTCTCTCTGGAGACTAAGATGCGTCTGATACAGGCCATGGTCTTTGCAATCACTTGTTATGCATCAGGGAGTTGAACAAAGACTAGGGAGGACAGAAGGAGAGTTGATGCCTTTGAGCTGTGGTGCTGGAGAAGAGTATTGAGGGTACCATCGACTGCTAGGAAAACAAACAGATTCATCCTGCAAAGGGTTAAACTGGGCAGCTCCTTGGAGGCAAGGATTCTGAGGCTCTAACATACATTGGACATGTTGTAAGGAGGGACTAGTCCTTGGAGAGGGACATCATGCTTGGTAGGGTAGAAGGACAGCACAGGAGGGGAAAACCCTCTATGAGATGGATTGATTCAGTGACTGGCGTAATCGGGATGGGTATATCAGAGACAATGCGATTGGCACAGGACAGAGCAGAGTTTAGGGCTGTTGTACATAGGGTTGCTATGAGTTGCAAGTGACTCGACAGCATATAACAACAATAACAACAACAACATTGATTCTGTTGCCTGCCAGTGCTTTTCCTTTTTTAAAGAAAGAGATATTTTACCAGTTAATTTGTTAAATAAGCTTTACTGGAAATTAAGGTAGTTTTTCTTATCTTAAATTTCTGTTTATTTCCTAGACTGTCATAACCAATAACTATACATTTACTAGCTTAAAACAACATTTATTCTCTCACAGTTGTTGTTGTTATGTCCATCGAGTCGTAGACAACTCATAACGACCCTATGAATGAAAGGCCTGAGCACTGCTCATACATCGAGTTTCCAGAGGCAAGCCATTTCGGAAGTAGATGTCACCCCTGCTTCCAGGCTTGTTTTAGTCAGTAAGCTCCAGCAGACACTGTCCACCATGGGTAACCATTACCACGTTTAGCACATCAGTGTCACAGTGTTTAGCATCACAGAAACCATGAGTTACCTCTGTACAGCAATGTGCAGACCAGTGCTATACCACCTAGAAGGATGTTTGACAGGAAAGCAATATGAACCCGGCCTGAGGGCCGCAGATTAAAATCAGCCACCTTGGGCTTGATAGCATAACTTTCTATGTTATTGATGTTATGGTTGTTAGGTGCCGTTGAGTCATAGATGACATAGATAGATAGATAGATAGATAGATAGATAGATAGATAGATGGATGGATGGATGGATGGATGGATGGATGGATGGATAGATGGATAGATAGATGATAGATTTGTTTTAAGTTCTTTGATAAGTTTTAACAAATGCATGTTGAACAAAAGGCCTGTGAACGACAGGCCTGAGTACTGTTCATACATAAAGTTTCCAGAGGCAAGCCATTTCAAAAGTTATTAAGGTCAAAAATTTTTAATTACTGTGTCTTCAAGATCATTTCTTTATGGAACGGAATCCCTCCCCTAGTTTCTATGTGCTCTGTTGTCATAATGCTAAGAAGCTGCTCTGCAATCCCAAAGTCACATGGTTTGGATCCACCAGTTACTGTGGGAGATGGATGGACAGTCTCCTCTCATGCAATTTACTGTCTCTGAAAACCTGGTAGAGAATCAGCTAGGGATCACTTCTGACTGACAGCACGCAAAAACAACATTAATAACAGTTTCTAAGAGCAGTCAAAAATTGTTCATGCTTGTTTGGGTCATCACTCCAATCTCTGCCTCCACTTTCACATGATATTGACTGCTGTGAAGCTAAAATCTCCCCCTTGTTTTATCATTGGACTTATGGCCCATCCTAAATTCAGGATGATCTTATCCAGAGGTACCAAAGTATATCTACAAAGACTTTATATCAAGATATCAATGGTTAAGACTTACACCATTTTCAAAATTAAAAACTAATTGCTATTAGATTAGAACCAACTCATGGTTATTCCTCCAGCAGGTTTTCTGAGGCTGCAAATATCACTCTTCTTTCTCCTATGAAGCAGCTGGTGAATTATTATCACCAGAGAGGTAGAACACAACTCTGTAAGGACTGCGCTACCAGAGCCCTTTCATATCATTTGAGAGAGGACAATTTATTATTAACTATATCTGGTGGAGTAAGAAGTTGCACTGCCAACTCAGAGGTAAGTGGTTTGAATCCTCCAGCTGCTTCACGAAAGAAGGTGATATATAGCCTTTGAAAACCTGCAGGAAGGTCAGTTCTGAGGCAGTTCTGTCTTGACAGCACATTACAACAGTAGCAAAAATAGAGATATCTTAACTAAGTATCAGGAATGGCCAAGGTGGGTGACTTTTAATCCACGGCCCTCAGGCCAGTCTTTCATTGTTTTTGTTCAGACATTCCTCTAGGTCGTATAGCCCTGGTGTACAAGTTGCCGTCCCACAGTCACTTGTGGTTGTTGTGAGGCTGAACACTGACACGGATGTGTCAAATGCGTTAATGGTTGGCTACCCAATGCGGACTAAGAGTGGGGTGGAGCTCCCTGATTAAAACAAGCTTGGAAGGAGGAGTGGCATCCACTTCCATAATAGCTTGCCTCTGGAAACCCTATGAACCTGGAGAGAGGATGAAAGGCACCCAAGCGTCAAGGACTCTCCTTCATAAGGTCACTAACTCGATGGCACTGAACAACAACAACATCAGAAAAGGCATCTACTTCCTAAACAGCATGCCTCAGGAAACTCATGGACTTTGATAAATGTCAATAGTTGTAGAGGAACTTCAGGCCTTTTGCTCATAGGGTCACTATGAGTGGTGCTTGACTCGAGGTCAGTCAACAACAACAACAACAAAGTGGATTGATGCAGTGACTGCCAAATGGGCTGTTGTGTGTCAAGAAGTGTGAAGATGGTGCAGGATAAAACAAGGTTCAAATCTTTTGTTCATAGGGTAACTTGAATCATACTCTACTCGATGGCACCTAAAAACAAACATTTTCAACAAATAAGTGAGGAAACTAGACTCTATCTCTAATCTCCCTCTCAACTTTGACATTCTGTGATATGTCTAACTTACCTATAAATTAATTATATAGGATTGTGTGAAAAAGCACTTGATTTAGAAGCTGACCTCAGTTTGACTGGTCATACCTTTCTTAATTTTAAACCATACAGTATTCTCTTGCTCTGTTTGGGCAACAGCTTCATTGTCTAAATAAAGGTTTCACATGAACTCAAATGAGTATTCCAGGATTCCTATTCTTTTCATTGTCAGCAATCAATATTTTTTGTTATTCACACAGCCAGATATCTTTGCATAGTCATAAAACACAAATAGACATTCCTCCAGTGTTCTCTGCTTTAAGCCAAAATCTGCTTGATATCAGTAATGACGTACCAGCTGCCGTGGACTCCACTAAATCCAGCTTGAATTTTTGGCTGTTCTCTGTCAATGTACTATTATAGCTGTATTTTATTTTTATATGGTAAAACTTTGAAATAAAAAAAGGACTTCTAGGTGGAAATTTGGTGATACAAATGAGGCTAGAAATCAAATTATTGATTTTTGTTCAGTGAAAGACTGAATATTACAAATATTTTTGGGGAAAACCCAACAAAACAAAAACCATAAAATGTGACTCTACACATGGACCTCACTTGATGAACTACACAGGTATCAGATTGACTAGATTTGTGGAAAGGATCCTTGGAGGAGCTCAGTATCAGCAGTAAAATAAGGCCAGGTGCTAACTGTGGAAGAATACACAGAAAGTCACTTTACACACAAAAAAAATTAAAAAATAAAGTTTAGATGGCTGACACAAAACCATTCCAGAAAGTAGCGTATAATCGGGAACCAATAGCCATGAAGGAAGTTGTTTAAGTTGCTCTGAAGGCATTGGGAAAAAATAAGACCCCAGGAATTTATGGGATATCATTTGAAGTTTGGAATATCAACAAACAGATACAGTCATGGATGTGCTTCTTAATCTATTCCAAAAGCTTTAGAAGACAACTAACTGGTCAACTGTCTGGAAGAGATCCATATTTGTTCCCATTCCTTAAAAAGGTAATACAACAGATTGTGGAAATTATCAAACAGTATCACAAATACCACATACGCAAAGAACTTATAGGTTTTGCATATTACACACTATATGGGATGACAGAGAACTACTAATCTCTATTATAAATTAGTAACTCACTTCTCACAGTATTCTCTTACTGGTTTTAGTTTGTTTTCACCTGATTTTCCCATGACTATTCTTCAAATATATGAAGACAAATATTAAAGTTTATTGCAAGTCTTTATTCCTTTAGCTATTCCTTGTGTGATACAGTATTTTGTCAGGGCAATTAAGGGACCTGGAAACCTTATACATTGGTTACTGATAAAGTAATTTAAAAACTAGGATTTGTATTTAAATATGGATAACATCTAACTAAAACACTCATAACTGTGATGAGGTAGGCAAAAAGTAATAGTATATAAACAGTTTTATTTCTTCAACAAATTAAGGGTTTCATAATTCCCCAACATTATATATCAAGAAAACATCAAATTTCACTATTGGATCAATAGGAAACATCATGATAGATGGAGAAAGAAACAAAGTTTATTTCATTTTACTTGGATCCACAATCCACAGCCATGGTAGCAATAGTGACAAAATTAAAAGATGCATCACATTAGGGAAATCTGCTGTCCGAGGACTTCACCATTCTAAAAAGCAAGGATGTAGTTTAAATACTAAGATGAGCTTGATCCAAGTCGTTATTTTTTATTGCTTCCTAGAGACATGAAAGTTAGCCAGTGAAAAAGGATGTAAGAATGGATGCTTTCAAATTGTAGTGTTGGTGAAGAAAATTTAATATCCCATGGACTGCCAAAAGAACAAATATCTCTTGAAGGAGATGCAACAAGAGTGCTTCTTAGAGGCAAGGATAGTAAAGCTCTGTCTCACTTACGTTGGACATTTTCAGAAGGAATCAGTTCTTGGAGAGGGCCATCATGTGGAAAAAGAAGAGAGTCAGCCAAAGAGTGGAAGACCCTCAACAAGATGAATGACACAGTGACTACCACAATGGATTTTAACAGAAGAGAGATTATGAGAATGACACAGGGTAAAACAAGATCCAGACGTGTTGGGTCATAGTGAATTGTTGTTGACTAAATAGCACCTAACAACAGAACTGTACTGCCATCCCAAAGGCATGTACTTTGGATCCACCAGCTTCTCCACAGAAAAAGATATGCACTCTCTTCCCGTGTGATTTACTGCCTCTGAAAACCTGTTGAAGGGTCAGCTATGAGTCCATTCCAATTCAACAGAAAAACTGCATTAGACATAATACTGACCACACTGGGTTTTTTTCTATTTATATAAACTATCTTTGCACTACAGTTAGTGTTAACATCTGTTAGTTTTATACAAATGATTTTTCAGTAAAACGACATCATTGTAACTTTTTTTTCCTATTTTGTATACTTCTATGCTGTTTGAATAAAAGAAATAGTTTCACCTCATGGTTAGAGTGTCTTTTAAGGTGATAATCTCAGAGAATCCTTTGATCTCACTGGTCAAGTTAGTCTTTCCATATTTCATAATTTTAGTTTTGTTCTATAAATTTTTTCCCATTATGTCCAGGGCCATCTACTGTGACTCTGATCAGAATGATTAGTGATAATAATCTAATTCTTTTAGTTTCATATTAGAGAGCATGATTAGTGTTGATTTGTCTTTTCTTAGATTTTTGCAATTGGGAGCTAACATAGATCTTTTCCTTAAATACTGCAGTTTATGCTTTCATCTGTCTGGTGGTTTCCAGAGGGGCCAGGAAAAGTATCACCTAAAACAGCAGACAAATTCAAAGACAGAAAGGTGAAATGTGAGAAGAAAATTTTTGTGTGAGAATAAAAGGGTCAGGAGTGCGAGAGTATTGCCATTAAGACAGAATGCAGTATACTTGCTCATAAAAGATCTGAGAACCTTAGATTTACATCTCTGATTCATCTGTGATCTTCAGACCTCTTGGTAACTCAGAAATCAACAAAAAACACTAGAAGAGTGGTATTTTTATCTTTATTTTTCTTTCTACAGAAGTTTAATGAAAACTCTGGCTTGTCATTGGCTAACCATGGATAGAGTAAAAGAAACTTCAGTGACTACATACTAGAAGAAAAGCCGTCTTTACAACTATATATTGTTCAGAAATAGTACACAAATTATTAAGTGTAACCATCAACAGTAAACAGTAGCAAACTCTAAGGCACAGGAGAATTTCAGTTCTAAAGTTAGCAAATTTTAGTATTAAAAATACCCAGTTTCAATTTTAAAAGCCATAACATACATATATTCAAGAAGGCATTTACAAGGAAGGGAAAGAATGACAGACACAATCTATGAAGAAGTCCATGTGGTGAAATTATGAGATAAAAATCTTTAAAACAGTGATTTTAAGTGTGCTAAAGAACAAAATGAAAAAATGGACAAAAAATTAAAGCAGAAATATGTAAAACCAAAATGGGACTATCATTGAAGATCGTTGTTGTTGTTGTTGTTGTTATGTGCCGTCGAGTCACTTGCGACTCATAGCAACACTATACACAACAGCCCTAAACCCTGCTCTATCCTGCGCCAACCACACTACCTCTGACACACCCATCCCGATTACCCCAGTCACTGAGTCAATCCATCTCATAGAGGGTCTTCACCTCCTGCGCTGTCCCTCCACCCTCCCAAGCATGATGCTCCTCTCCAAGGACCCATCCCTCCTGGCAACATGTCCAAAGTATGTCAGACGAAGCCCCAGAATCCTTGCCTCCAAGGAGTAGCTTGGTTTAATCCTCTCCATGATGAATCTGTTTGTTTTCCTGGCAGTCCATGGTACATTCAGTACTCTTCTCCAGCACCACAGCTCAAAGGCATCAACTCTCCTTCTGTCCTCCCTAGTCATTGTCCAACTCTCTGATGCATAACAAATGATTGCAAAGACCATAGCCTGTATCAGACACACGTTAGTCTCCAGAGTGAGACCATTGCTCCTGAGTACTTTAGAGAGGTCCCGAACAGCAGACTTTCCCATCACGATATGCTTTTTGATTTCCTGACTGCTGGTGCCAAGAGTGTTGACTGTGGAGCCAAGCAAACTGAAGCTGTGAATGACAAAGGAATTAAATAGCATGCAGCAGATGATACATTTAAAGCACAAAAAGAAAAATGGCAACCATGAATTCTATCTAGCAAAATATATTCCTTAATAATAAATGATAAATTGAGCTATCCCTTGTTAAACAAAAGCTGAGAGAGCTCACTGGTAGTATACTCCCTCTACTAGAAATGCTATGGTAGGTCATTCAAGGTTTAATGAAAAGACACTAGCTCAAACAAAACCATGAATAAAAGAACTTTTACAATGGTAACTAAATAGGTGTATTTCTCAGTTTCTGAAGGAGTTTGGTTCTAGCAGGCCTCAAAGCTATGTAAATCATAATTTAAAATTGTGTCATTTTTTAATATAATTTATACATGTCCTACTAATATACTTAATTTTTGAAAATTATATTTTATATTGATTTGCATAAAAAAATTATATACATTGTGTTTCACACTTCCCTTCATTTGCATTGTGTTTAACATAATTGTTCTCAGATTGTGATTTATAAACTTAATACCCATTGAAATATATGCCTACTGTTACCCCATCTTTTCAGGTCCCTGCCATATTTTTCTCATTTCTTTTAACCCCTCCTTCCTCCACACACCAGAATGTGCAACAATATGATTTCCTCTCTGCCATCACCCCTCTGCCCCAACCCCTTCCTCCCTTGGATCCCGATACACATTTTAATAGTGATACTTCTAGTTTTACAATAATGGTTTAATGCAGTATTTGTCCTTATGAGATTACTAGATTACTAAGCATAATGTTCTCCAGTATCTCCCAAGTTATGCAGTAATTTTCAAAATTGTTGTTCCTATGTGCTACGTAGTATTCCAACATATGAATGTACCACAATTTCTCAGTCTATTGGATTGTGGTTGGACATTGAGCTCTTACCATGTTCTTGTGAATGTGAATAATGCCACTATGAACCTTGGTGTACAAATATCCATTTCTAATTTTCTTGGGGTATATTTCTAGTAGTGGAATACCTGGATTACATGGAATTTCTATGTTCAACTTTTTGAGGAAACACCAAACCAGAGTGGTTGTACCATTTTACAGTCCCACCAGCAATGTATGAAAGTTCCCACCTCCCTACAGCCTCTCCAGTATTTATTGGTTGCTGTTCTATTAAACTTTGCCACTGCTACCGGGATGAGATGGTATCTCATTGTGGTTTTGATTTGCATTTCTTTTATTGCCAGTGATTTTGAGCATTTCTTCATGTTTCTGTTGGCCATGCAAATGTCTTCCTCTGTGAAGTCTTTCCATCATGTCTTTTGCCTATTTTGTAATTGGGTTATCAGGTTTTTCCCCTTGTGAATACCCTGTAGGATTCTGTTATGAGATTTGTCTGAATGATATGCCAAATGTTTTGGGTTTTGGAAGTTTTTTTCCCCCAATCACTAGGTTTTCTTTTCACCCTGTTGGAAAATAGTTTTTAGGGATTTAATCTTTAGAATGTCCCGTTCATCAATTTTATCCTATTTCATCCTGTCCTAGTTGTTTATTTCTGACTGTATTGATCAGCTTCTGTATACTGTGGGCTAGGCCTTCTAAGCTTGGTCCTATTTTGCCCATTATAATTTTTATGTTTTGGGCCTTTACTCCTAGTCTCTGACCCACCTGAGTTGCATTTTGTGTATGGTGTAAGATGTGGCTATTTCTTCAGCTTTCTGCAGGTAGAAGTCCAGTTTTGCCAGCGCTATTTACTGAAGAGGTTGTCGTTTCCCCATCTGATAGGTTTTGTTTCCTTTTCAAGTATAAGTTGACTATGGATAGATGGGTTAATTTCTGGGTTCTTGACTTTGTTACATTGCTTTATGTGCCTGTCATTGAACCAGTACTATTTTGGTTGTTACAGCTGCATAGTAGGTCTTGTTTTTACATTCCAGCAGGATTTAGAAGAGGCTGTAGCACTGGGAATATCATTGCTAGTGTGAGATGGACCCTGGCTGAAATAAACAATACCAGGAAAAGAAATCTGTTTATGCTTTATTGACTATGCAAAGGCATTTGATGTGTGGATCATAACAAGTTATGGCTAACATTGAGAAGAATGGGAATCAAGCACTTACTTGTACTCATGCAAAACTAGGAGGCTGTCATGCGAACAAAGCAAGGGAACATTCTTATTGTTCTTGTTTAATTGCTGTCAAGTCGAGCACAACTCATAGCGACCGTGTAAACAAAAGACCTAAAGCCTTTCTATAACTATCATCATTTATCAATGTTTATGGAGTTTCCAGAGGCATGTTGTTTAGGAAGTGGATGCCACTCCTGTTTCATGGTTTAAAATTAAGAAGGGAGTTTGGCAGGGTTGTATTTTCTCTCCATACCTGTTTATTCTGTATGCAGAGCAAATTATTCATGAAGCTAGACTCTGAGAAGAGGAGTGTGGCTTCAGGATAATAGGAAGATTCATCAATAACCTGGGTTATGCAGCTGACACAACCTTGCTTGCTGAAATTGAGGAGGACTTGAAGCACTTGTTGCAGAGTATCAAAGAATACACCCTTCAATATAGATTATATCTCAATGCCAATAAAACAAAGATTTTTAGTAACGTACTGATAAACAACATAATGATAGTTGGAGAAAAGATTGAAACTATCAACAACTTTATCTTACTTGGATCCACAATTAAAACACTTGATACAAGCAGTATGGAAATCAGAGTATGTATTGCAATGAAGAAGTCTGCAATTAGGGACCTCTTCAAATTATTGAGGAGTAATGATGCCAATTTGAAGACTGAGGTGCGTCTGATTCAGGCCATAGTCTTTCCATTCACTTGTTATGCATCTGAAAGCTGGACAGTGAATGTGGATGACAGAAGAAGAGTTGATGTCTTTGAGCTATAGTACTGAGCACCCCAGGGACTGTCAAAATAAGAAGCAAATATGTCTTAGAGAGTGTGAAGACAGAGTGCTTCCTCAAAGCAAAGATGTTTAGGCTTTGCCTCAGATACTTCAGGCATGTTGCTAGGAGGGGCCATTCATTGGAGATAGACATGATGTTTGGAAAGGTAGAGGGTCCATGAAGGAGAGGAAGTCTCTCAAACAGGAGGATTGACACCATCACTTCTCCAATGGACTCTAATGTTTCAGGAAGTGTGAGGATGGCACAGGATAGGACAGGGTTCAAATCTGTTGTTTACACTGTTGCTGTGAGTTGTACTCAACTCCAACAGCACTTAAAAACAACATCAAGTAGGTCTTGAGATGAGGAAATACTATGCTTCCCACTTCATTCTTGTTTTGAAGAAGTGCTTTGCTTATTTGGGGTCTCTTGGCTCTACATAGAAACTTGACAATTGGTTTTTCTAGCTCTTTGAAAAATGAAAGGAATATATGATTAGGCATTATATATAAGACAACAGTCCATAATAAGACATACAGTGCAAAGAGGACTGGGAAGGGAGATGGGGTAGGGAGAAAATTGTATAACAATGAATGAATTTAAAAAAAAAAAAAAGAGAGAAAGTGTTGCTATACCAAGCCACATGTCCTTTCTAAGGAATGGTCCTTAGACAAGATTTGAAGAACAAATAAAATGGCTAGAGCAGTGTATCAAAATGTAACTGTCAAAAATTCAAGCTGAATTCAGATAATATGCATGCCACTACTAATTACAAATGAATATTGGCTGAAGGTAGAAAATACCAGAAATATTTTCACCTGTATTGTGTTGATTATGCAAAGATATTTGGCTCTATGTTTTATTAAGTGCTGTTGAGTCAAGTACAACTCATAGCAACCCTTTGAACAACAGATCTGAACCCTGTACCTTCTTTGTCATCTCTGGTATGCTTGATCTCATTACTTTGAATGTTTTTCTCGCTTTCATTGATCCTACACCTTTACAAGGAATAGTTCTTCTTAACAACATGTCCAAAATATAAGTTCCACAAAATTTCACCATCCTTGCCTTTAAGGATCACTCAGGATGCACTTTCTCCAAGACATGTGTTTGTTTTATGACAGTCTGTAGGACACTCAGCACTCTTCTTCAGTAACATGACTGAAAGATATCAATTTTTCTTGTGTCATTCTTACTCATCATTCCACTCTCAAATGCATAGCAGGTGATTGAAAAGACCATGGCTTAAATTAGGCACACCTTAGTCTTTAAGCTGACATCTTTGCTCTTCAGTACTTTGGAGAGGTCCCTGACAGCAGACTCTCCCAGTGCAATATGTCTTTTGATTTATTGACTGCCAGTACTGATGGCGTTGATTGTGGATCCAAGAAAGATGAAATCATTACAACTTCATTCTTTTATTCCCCCACTAGTTTATTTACAAAACTCAAATACAGGTTCAAATAAATTCTTTAATTTTCCCTCACCCCCCACCCGTCAAAGTGTACAACCCAATAATTAATCCCCCCTTCCCTTTGCACATCCACATCCCTCTGCTTCCAGCCTCTTCCACCCCTCCTGGAAGCTTATACTCATTCTATAATAATGGTTTTATACAATATTTATCCTTGTGGGACTGAGTTAGTTCACTCAGCATAATGCTCTCCAGTACCTCCCAAATTTGATAATAAATTACAAAGTTATTAATGCTGCATGCTGTGTAGTATCCCATTGTGTGAATGCACCATAATTTCTCAATCCATTCATTTGTGGATGGACATTTGGCTTTTTCCATGTTCTTGCAGTGGTGAATAATGCCACTATGAACATTGGTGTACAAATCTCAGTTTATGCCTCAGTTTCTCATATTCTCAGGTTACTCCAAGTAATGGAATAGCTGGGTCATATGGAATTTCTATGTTCAGCTTTTTAAGGAAGCACCAGACTACCCTCCAGAATGGTTGCACTATTTTACAATCCCACCAACAATGTATAAGACAACTTCATTCTTTACTCTGTCATGATGTTGCCTATATCCATATTGCAAGCTGTAGTCTTTGATCTTCTGCAACAAGTGTTTCACGTGTTCCTCACTTTCAGCAAGCAAAATTGTCTCCTCAGCATAATGAAGGTTGTTGATTAGTTTTCCTCTGATTCTGTTACCACATTCTTCTTCACAAACTTCTGATTCTTGAATGATTTGTTCAGCATACAGATTGAACAGATACACAGAGAGAACACATCCAAATTTAAAACTCTATTTGGATGTATAGATCATGATAAATTATTAATAACATTCCATACATAGATAAGAATTTTAGGACACTGGTACTTAATTGTAACCTGGACATAAACTCAAGAACTAGTCATAATAACAGAATAAGAGGAATACTCTGCCTTTGCATTGTGGTATTGGTGAAAAATATTTACTATGCCATGTGTGGACTGTCAAAACAACAAAGTAATTTCTTGGGAAAGAAATACAACCAAAATATTTTTTAGAAGCAAAGGTGGTGGGACTTCATCTAATGCACATTGGACATATTATCATACGGACCAATCCCTAGTATAAGGCATTATGCTAGGTAAGGTAGAATGTCAATGAAAGAGAGGAAGAACACTAATCAGGTGGATTAACATACTGACTGTAACAATGTGCTTAAGCATAGTAGATTCTGAGAATGGTACAGGATGAGGCATTATTTTCTTTTCTCTTGTTCATGGGGCCAACTAGATGGCACCTAACAGCCTGACAATATCCAGAATATGTAAGTACCTCTTAAAACTAACAATAAGAAGAAGCATTTAAAAATTTGCAAATTAATTGCTATTTCTCCAGAAGATTTAGAGATTTCCAACAAGTAAATAAAAAGCTGCCCAGCATCATTAATTATTAAGAAAATACACACCAGGAACAGCAGCCAGGTGGACATTGGTCTCTGGCTGTTCCACACACCAGCACCACCAAGGACAATTACAAACATTAGAAAATGCAGGGACAGACAAGAGAGCTTCCCACCAGACTACATGAGACTTGAGAGGGTGGCTGCATAGAGGTATCTGCCCCTGCCCCTCCACCCCACCCAAGATGGAGAGAGTGCAGAAATTGGAAGGAAACTAGTTTCACACCATGCTGGACCACTAAGAATAATAACAAACTTTAGAAGAGGTGAGCAGTACTAAGGCAAAATTCCTGTACAGCTGCACTGCCGGAGGAACAAGAAAGCAGAATAGAAGAGGTGAAAGAAAGAGAACTGAATGAGAAGAACCTTACTGGAAACATGTTGTTGTTGCTATGTGCTGTCAAGTTGCCTGAGACCCTATGTACAGCAGCGATATACCCTCCTCTGTCCTAGGCCAGTCTCACTAAATTTGACACACCAACCCACAGTGCCCCAGTTACCATATCCATTTCATCCAGGGTCTTTCTCTCCTGTGCTGTCCTTCCACACTTCTAAGCATGATATCCTTCTCTAATGGCCTGTCTCTAATGCGAACTTACTTAGGAGAAAAAAGAGAGAAGAGATGGAATGAAAATGAAGAAAACATTAGTTTCATATGAAACACAAGGTGAATGAAGAAATATGTGGAACACAGTGTGTACATGAATGAAACATGATGCAGGAGTAGCATCCACTTCCTAAACAACGTGCCTCTGGAAACTCTACGAACTTTGATAAAGGTCGATAGTTGTAAAGGCACTTCAGGCCTTTTGTTTAGGGAGGCTATGAGTCATGCTTCACTTGAAGGCAATCAACAACAGCAACAATGTATATTACTTTTTTATGCAAACCAAAACAAATAATAAATTTTGAAATATTAATGTCACAAAAACACAAATAAATGTCCTCCAGGGTTACCCATTTTGTATAATATTTCATGAGTCCCTTGTTTTTCAGTGCTGCATAGTGTTCTAATATGCACAGCTTCTTTATCCAATCATTTCTTGATAGCCACTTGGGTTGTTTCCAATCCATATTGAAGGCTCCAGTCCTTGACCTTCTGCAGCAAACTTTTGTAACTAGATAGATTTAATGGATGCACATTATTGTGAATATACCAAATGATACTAAATAGATCACTTTAAAATTGTTAATTCTATGCTATGATAATTTTGTTGTTGTCATTGATTGCCATCAAGTTGAGTATGACTCATGGAGACACTATGGGCAAAAGACCTAATGCCTTTCCATAATTGTTGTCATTTCTCCAAGTTCATAAAGTTTCCAGGGATTTGTGATTTAAGAAGTGGATACCACTCTTGCTTCCACACCTGTTTTACATCTGGGAGCTCTACCAAACACTGTCCACATTGGGAAAGTCAGCAGTAAAATTATCCATTTCCCAATCATTTTTTAAAACTAACACATATATACATGCATAAAAGGCATATTTAAATCTATTTTGTTACATAACTAAGATTTTTTTATATATGTATGTATGTATGTATGTATGAATGGACTCTACGTGATAACTATAAATTATATTGAAATTTAATGCTGTAAGTTAAGATGCTATAAATTAAGAATATAAATAATTTGCAACACATCTTGAATTATTCAATATCAAATGTAAAATATGTTAATTTTTCAGGAGTAATACATTTTACTCTGGTAGCCTAAAGGTATAAGAGATAAACATAAAATTTAAAATCTTTTTTCATTAACTTTTAAAGTGCATTAAGATACCTATTTGTGATGTCAAAAATATCACTCCACCTCTGCTAAGACCTACTTATATCAATCAACTTTTGACACAACAAAATTCTTATGTAATATTAATAATATGGAGCAGTAAAGCACTGTGCCCCAACATTTTGTCTGTCCCATAACATCTGAAGAATAAGACAAGACCTACTTTTTTCTGTGACTTGCCCTCTGAATTAGACTAAAAAAAAATATTCTTTATAAGAAGTACAGATGATACCTTTATAAGAAGTACAAAAGAAGTATAAACGATATATTTACAATAATAACCTATTTCTGCTTGAAGAAACTGCATTAAATCTTTTTTGTTATGTTGTTGTTATTGTTACGTACCATTGAGTCACTTCTGACTCATAGCGACCCTATGTACAACAGTCCTAAACCCTTCTCTGTCTCGTGCTAGTCTCACCGTCTCTGATACACTGATGCTGATTATCCCAGTCACTGAATCAGTCCACCTCACAGTGGGTCTTACCCTCCTGTGCTGTTCCTCCACCCTCCCAAGCCTGACATCCCTCCTTGTAGCATGTCCAAAGTATGTCAGATGAAGCCCCAGATCCTTGCCTCCAAGAAGTAGCCTGGATTAACCCTCTCTAGGATGAACCTGTTCATTTTCTTAGCAGTCCATGGCACCCTCAGCACTCTTCTCCAACACCACAGCTCAAAGACATCAATTCTCCTTCAATCTTCCCTAGTCATTGTCCAGCTCTCTGATGCATAGCAGGTGAATGCAAAGACCATGACCTGTATCAGATGCACCATAGTCTCCAGAATGACACCATTGCTTTTCAGTACCCTGGAGAGGACCCAAATAGCAGACTTGGGAAGGGTGTACGCCAGGGATGTGTCCTATCTCCACACCTTTTCAACCTATGTGCAGAACAGATTATCTGGGAGGCTGGGCTCTATGAGGAGAAGTGTGGCATCAGGATTGGTGGAAGATCCATCAGCAATCTGCGCTATGCAGATGACACACAACACTGCTGAAACTGAGGAGGACCTGAAGCACTTGCTGTGGAGGGCAAGGACGGGAGCCTTCAATATGGATTAAGGTTCAGTATCAAGAAGACAAAGATTATCACCACTGGGCCAATTGGCAGCTTCAGGATGGATGGTGAAGAGATTGAGATTGTTCACAGCTTCAGTTTGCTTGGCTTTTGTGTTATAGGTTTTTTTTAGAGGCGATATATGATTGAGTATTATGGTTAGCACAGGAATCCAGAATTAAGGTTGCATAAAGAAGTGTACTTGGGGTGGGGCGTGGCGGGGAAGTAATGGGGTGGGGGAATTGTATACCAATGAAGGCATTTTTTTTCTTCTTTTTCTTTTCGGAGAGGGGAGCAAACTGGTGGGGAGGGGTGGGCAGGGAGAAAAGTGCGGCAATGAATGAATGGAAGTCCAAAACCTTAGTAAATGTTTAATAATAATAATAATAATGAAAAATACTGGGAAAGAGATATCTTTAAGTATTTGTAATAAAAATTAGTAAAATTCACACAGCATGTTCTCATTGTTACATGCTGTAAAATTACCTGTGACCTTAGTGGAGCAAGTCTCGCTGATTCTGACATACCAACTCTTTTGCCTTAGTTACTATATCAATTCATCTCATCCAGGGTCTTCCTGTCTTGCACTGTCCCTCCACCCTTCTGTACATCATGTCCTTCTCCAAGGATTTGTCCCTCCTTGCCACATGTCCAAAGTATGTGAGATGGAGTTTCAAAATCCTCACCTCCAAGGAGAAACTTGATTTCACCCCTCCAAGACGGATCTGTTTGTTTTCTTGGCAGTCCATGGTATACTCAAGACTCTTTTCCAGCACCACAACTCGAAGGGATCGATTCTTCTATTATCATCCTTAGTCATTGCCTAACTCTCTGATGAAATAGCAAGTAATGGCAAAGACCATAGCCTGGATTAGGTGCACCTTAGTCCTTAGACTGACTTAGTTGCATTTTAGTATTCGAGACGTCCCTCACAGCAGATTTTCCCAATGCAATTTGTCTTTTGATTTTCTGACTGCTTGTACCAAGAGTGTTGATTGTGGAGCAAAGCAAGCTGTAACTGTTAACAACCTCGGTCTTTTCTCCTTTTATCATGGTGCTGCCGATTGGCCCAGTGTTGAGAATCTTTGTCATCTTGATGTGGATTGGTCATCCACTTCTGAAATAGATCAGACCTTCAGAAACCTTATGTACAGTAGAACACACCTATAGTAGACTAACAGATATGGCACCTGAGGCTGAGCCCTCAAATTTTTTCACACAGCATAGAATTACCAGTTTTAAAGTGAGCTATTCAGTGTCATTTAATGTATTTATAATATTGTGCAACCACTCCATCTATCTAGTTCTAAAAGTTTCATTTGCTGAAAAGAAAGACTTTTATTGAGCAGACCACCTCCTGTCTCTAGCTTAAAAAATATACTGAGTGTTCTACTAAAATCTTTAAAATGAACCTGTATATACCCTTGTAACCATCAAGCCAACAGTTACGTATGAACTGCCAAATATAAACTAACCACTGTGCTGCTGCTGTTGTTGTTAGATGCTGTCAAGTCAACTATGACCCATAGGGAACCTATGAACAACAGATCTGAATCATATCCTGTGCCATCCTCACACTTCTTGACATATTAGAACCCATTGAGGTAGTCACTGTATCTGTCTACCTGGTCAAGGATCTTCCTCTCCTTTGTTGGCCTTCTACCATTTCAAGCATTATGTCTCTCTCCAAGGAATAACCTCTCTTAGCAACATACCCAAAGTATGTGAGGCAAGGCCTCATCATCTTTGCCTCCAGAGAGCACTCTGGCTACACCCTCTCCAAGACATATTGGTTTGTTTTTTGGCAGTCCATAGAATGCTCAGTGCTCTTTTCCAACACCACAGCTCAAAGGCATCAACTCTTTTTCTGTCATCTTTATTCATTGTCCAGATCTCAGATGCACAGCAAGTGATTGGAAAGACCATAGCCTCAATCAGACACACCTTAATCCTCAAACTGACATCATTAATCCTCAGTAATTTGGAGAGGTCCCTTACTGAAGATTTCCCCAGTGCAGTACATTTCCTAATTACCTGACTGTTGGCACCAACAGTGTTGATTGTGGATTGAAGTAAAATGAAGTTATTTACCATTTCAGTCTTTCCTCCATCTATCAGAATGTTGCCTATTGGTCTAGTGGTAAAAAATCTTTGTTTTTTTTTTTTTTATTAAGATACAATCCATATTGAAGGCTGTATTCTTTGGTCTTCTGCAACAAGTACTTTGAGTCCTATGCACATTCAGCAAGCAGCGTTAAGTCATTCGCATAACCCATGTTATTGATGAGTCTCCCTTCAATACTGATGCCCCATTCCTCTTCATAGAGTCCAACTTCTTGCATAATTTGTTCAGAATACAAATTGGATAGGTAAGGAGAGAAAATACGAACCTGACATACTCCCTTCTTCATTTTAAACCGTGTAGTGTTTCTTTGTCTGTTCACACAACAGCCTCCTGGTCTAGGTATAGGTTTAGCATGAGCATAATCCACTGTGCAAGCTGCTGTAATTGAGAAAATGAATGATGTAAACCTTTGACAGGCTTCTTGATTTTGAAAGGACTTTTAAAAAAATGTGTCCTGCTTTAACTTCTTTGTTGGTTAATAAATATATTTGAAAAATTCCTGTGGTTTGATAAATTCATAGCCTCCTCTCCCCCAAAATATTAAAGAAAATTCTTTCCAAGGTAAAATTGTTATTAAAAATTTGAATTCATGAACAGGCTGGTTTTTTTTTTTTTAATTTTGGAGTATAGGTACTTCTTTATATTCTTTTAGAAACAGATAACTTCGTGAAGTTCTTATCTCTCAGTTTTCTCACTGTTAGAATTGTTGTTGTTGTTGTTGTTGTTATGTGCCATCAGGTCACTTGCGACTCATAATGAACCTGTATACAACAGCCCTAAACCCTGCTCTATCCTGTGCCAATTGCACTGCCTCTGACACACCCATCCTGATTACCCCAGTCACTAAATCAATCC
>NW_006400004.1:1217880-1229014 GCF_000299155.1 Elephantulus edwardii
GATCTTCCACCAATCCTGATGCCACATTTCTCCTCAAAGAGCCCAGCCTCTCGGATAATCTGTTCTGCATACAAGTTGAAAAGGTATGGAGATAGGACACATTAAGTACAATAAATTTCTCCAACAGATTTCAAGTTATTTGTTTTTCTCATGTGGCAAAAGCCTTAGTATTCCGCATACATGATTATAACCCTTTAGTAATTTGATAGGTTATTTCATTATTTTCCACTGTTGTTGTTGTTTTTAGGTACTGTCAGGTTGAGCATGACTCATAGCAACCCTATGAACAAAAGATCTGAGCCCTTTTCTTTCCTGCATCATCCTTACACTTCTGACACACAACATCCCATTGCAGCAGTCACCGTATCAGTCCACCTGGTTGAGAATATTCCTCTCCCTTACCAACCCTTGACCCTTCCCAACATCTTGTCTTTATCCAGGAAATAGCACCTCTTAGCAACATGTCCAAAGTATGTGAGGTGAAGCCTCATCATTCTTACCTCCAAAGAGCACTCTGGCTACACCATCTCCAACACATACCTGTTCGTTCTCTTGGCTATCCATGGAATGTTCAGTGCTCTTCTCCACACCACAGCTCAAAGTTGTCAATTCTTTTGCTGGTATCCCTATTCATTTCCCAGTTCTCAAGTCTATAGGTAATAATTAGAAAGACTATGGCCTGGATTAGATATACCTTAGTCCTCAAACTAACATCACTACTTCTCAATAATTTGGAAAGATCCCTAACTGCAGGTTTTCCCAGTGCAGTGCAACTCCTTATTTCCTGACTGCTCATACCAAAGGTGTTAATTGTGGTGTTAATTCATCCAACCAAGATAAAGCTGTTGGCCATTTCAGTCTCCTCTCCATCCGTCATAACACCGCTTATTGGTCCCATGATAAGAATTTTCGTTTTCTTGACATTGAAATACAATCCGTACTGAAGGCTGCCTCCCTTGATCTTCTGCAATACGTGCATCAACTCCTCCTCACTTTCAGCAAGTAAGGTTGTATCATTTGCCTAATGCAGTTTATTGATGAGTCTCCCTCCAATCCTAATGCCACATTCCTCTTCATAGAATCCAGCTTCTTGAATAATTTTCTCAGCAGAAAGATCACACAGGTATGGAGACAGAATACAACCCTGATGCATTCGCTTTCCAGTTCCAAACCATGCAGTGCTTTCCTGCTCCATTCATATAACAGCCTCCTGCTCCAGGTGTAGGTTCCTCATGAGCACAGTCAAGTTCTCGGAGATTTTCGTTCTTCTCAATGTCAGCCACAACTTGTCATGAGCCACATGGTCAAACACCTTTGCATAGTCAATAAAGCACAAATGGACTCTCTTCTGGTATTCCTTACTTTCAGCCAGGATCCATCTGATATCCCATGTGCCAAGGCCTCTTCTAAATCCTGTTTGAACTTCTGGCAATTCTTTATCTATGTACTGTTCTAGCCATTTTTTAATGATCTTCAGTAGTATTTTGTTTGCATATGATATCAGTAATAATGTTCAATAATTTCCACATTCAGTCAGATCACTCTTCTTGGGAATGGGAACAAGTATGAACCTCTTCCAATCCATTGGCCAGACATTTCTCACTATCTTCTTATTAATATAAAAATGTGTTCTGGCCACAGCATTTGAAAACCTAGAATCATAGAACACGCATTTTTAAAAATTATTATTTAAATGAATGTTTACAAAGCATGTTGGTTTTTCAATCAATCTCACACAAACATTTTATTTTGAGACATTAACTACAGTATCTATAATGTCTAATCATTCATTAATGGACAGTAATTTTCTTTGATCATGTCACATGACACATGACCATGCCTTACTTTAAAAGGACAGAGACATAGAAATAAACTATGCAGGAATAATTAAATCAAAGTATTTGTGAATATTCCTGAAAATACCAAACTTGATTTAAAAACTAGAAAATGTGAATAGACTAATAACTCTTAAAGAAACAGAGCTGTATTTTTTAAGATTTACATATAAAACATCTGTATCATTCCTGACAAGAATATAAGTTATTTTAAAAAGTAGTTTAACCATTTTTTTTCAAGATTTTAATTCTCTACACTTTATCTCAGATATTAGAAAGCTTGAAGCATTTTCAGTGTCAAGAAATGTTAAGGGTGTGGGATTTTACTCTATTGGTAAACAGCAAGTGGTTCTGCAACAGTTTTAAGGATCTTGACAGAAAACTCTCAACTTTTGAATAACAAACAATTGGTAGACATCCCAATGAGCCCCTCTCTCTTCCAGACTTCCTTCTGCCACAAGGCTGGGGTCAGGAGCACCTGCACTGCACTGTGGGCAAATTGCTGACTGTTCTGTCCTGCGACCATCATGAGGATGAGCCAGGCAGCCTGCTACCACGCCACACACCCAGAATAGGTCATGGGCACTCCCATGCCACTAGGCCCATGATAAGTGGAGCAAAGCCATTCTACGTACCCTATGTAAAATAACAAAACAATGCTCTGAAACAGAGGAGAGTAAAAATCATATGGAAAGGCAATTCAAAAATAATGACAATGAAAGGAAAGAAAGTTTGCCTAAAGAAGAAATGGTATTAAGCACTACCCAAGAAAGAATTCAGAAGATTTATATTTAGGGTCCTTACAGAGTTCAGAGTATTATAATGAAATGTGCAAAGAGTGGGAGTCAGAAAACCAAAAGGGATGAACTCATTTGGCCTTTCTTAAGCTGAAGGAATTGAAAGACAAATTCAAGCCATGAGTTGCAATACTTCAGGATGCTTTGGACAGAATATTAAATGATCAAGAAGCATTAAAAGAAGATGGAAGAAGTATACAAAGTAACTGTACCAGAAGGAATTGGCTGACTCAGAATAATTTCATGAAACAACATATGAGCAAGAGTCTGGTGATAAAGGAAGTGCAAGCTACTCTGAAGGAACTGGCAAAAAGCAAGACCCCAGGAATTGATGAAATATCAATTACATATTTCAGTAGACAGACGCTTCCCTGGATGCTCAAGTTGTGCCAAGAAATCTGGAGGACAACCACCTGGCCAACTATTTATTGCCATTCCAAAAAAAAGGTGACCCAACAGAGTGCAGAAATTATCAAACAATATTATTAATATCACATGCAAGCAATATTCTGCTGAAAATTATACAGAAATGACTGGAACAAGTACATCAACAAAGAACTGCCAGGTTTACAGTCTAGGTTTAGAAGAGGCTTTGGTACTAGAGATATTGTAGCTAATGTTAGATGGATCTTGGCTGAAAGGAGAGAGTACCAGAGGAATGTCTATCTGAGTTTCATTGATTATGCAAAGGCATTTGTTGTGTGGATCACAATAAACTGTGGCTGACTGAGAAGAATGGGAATCCCAGAACATTTGACTGTGCTTATATGAAACCTATACATGGAGCAGGAGGAACTTGTCAGAACAGAGCAAGGAGACACACTGCATGGTTCAAAATCGGGAAGGGGATATGCTATGGATGTATTCTGTTCATACCTTTTCATCTATATGCATAACAAGATCATCTAGGAGGCTGGGCTATACGAGGAGAATGTGGAATCAGGATTGGAGGACAATTCATCAACAACCTGTGTTAGGCAGATGATACAACCCTGCTTGCTAACAATGAAGAGGACCTGAAACACTTGGTACAGAAGATCAAGGACTGCAGCCTTTAATGTGGATTGAAGTACATCCTCAAGAAAACAAAGATTCTCACCACTGGGCCAACTGGCAGCGTCATGATGGGTGGTGAAGAGATTGAGATGGTAACAGTTTTACTTTGCTTGGCTCCACAGTCAACACTCCTGGAACCAGCAGCCATGAAATCAAGAGATGAATTGCATTGGGAAAATCAGCTGTCAGGAACCTCTACAGAGTACTGAAGAGCAGTGATGTTAGTCTGGAGAGTAAGTGCCCCTGATTCAGGCCATAGTTTTCACAATTGCCTACTATGCATCAGAGAGCTGAACAATGACTAGGAATGGTAGAAAAAGAATTGATGCCTTTGACCTGTGGTGCTGGAGAATAGTATTTACTATTCCATGGACTTCCAGGAGAACAAACAAGTTCATCCTAGAGAAAGTGAAGCCAGCCTGCTCCTTGGGGCAAGAATTCACAGGCTTCGTCTGATATACTTTGACTATGTTGCAAGAAGGGACCAGTCCTTGGAGAGGGATATTGTGCTTGGAAGGGTGGAGGGATGGACAAAGAGAGAGAGACCATCAATGAGATGGAATGAGACAATGGCTGGGTAATGAGGGTAGGTGTATCGGAGACAGTGAAGTTGACACAGCATAGAGCAGATTTCAAGGCTCTTGTACATGGGGTTGTTATGAGTCACAAGCGACTCAATGGCACATAACAACAACAACACCAGAGCTCAAAGAAAAGAAAAGAAATGAAAACATTTAAAACTAAAATTGAGGAAAGCATATAGGAATAGAATGACATAACTATATGCAATCAAGACAAAAGTAGTTAGAATCTTAGAGATTAACAAAAAAATTAGAATAAAATGATAAGTCAATGGAAAGATATTTTGTTGAATCCGTAGAAGAAACAATCAGCTAAATAAAGGAAAGCCTTCTTGAAATACTTTTAAGTAATGATAAAAAGAAAAAGAATTATGTGATGAAAAATTAACCACCACTAAGAATAAAGTATTCATTATAGGAATTAAAAAGGATAAAAATTGCAAAGAATTTGTTAAATTTGAATTGATTGAAAACTTCCGAGATATCACTTCCAGAAGATGATACACAAAATAATCCCTTAAAAAATTCACTGAGACATAGCATAATCCAACTTTACAAAAGTAAAGACAAAGAAATAATTATGAAAGCAGCCTATTAAAAAAAAGGAATGTCTTTTCAAAGAGTTATCAGTTAAGATCAGGCACTGTTTGTTCATCAGAAACCATGCAAGCTAAAAATATTATAGTTGCTAGGTGCTCTCAAATGGATTTGGACTCATAATGACTCTTTATATGACAGATTCAAACCTTCCCCAGTCGGGCCCCATCTTTAGAGTATCCATTGTATTTAAGACCATTGTTACAGTCACTGTGTTAATCCATCTCATAGAGGATTTTCCTCTCCTCTGTTAACTCTCCTCCTTTCTAATCATTATAACCCCTTCCAACAGCTTGTCTTCCACATTTTGACACAGTATTCCAAGTATGTGTGATAAAGTTGCACTATTTTTGCCTCTAAGAGTGCTCAGGCTGCACTTCTTGCATAGCAGTTTTGTTTCAATTCTTGTCAGTCCATGCCATGCTCAGTACTCTACCAGCATCACAATTCATAAGCATCAGTTCTTCTTTGATGTTCCTTAATCAGCGTCCAACTTTTAGATGCTTTTGAAACAATTGAATATATCATGGCTTGGATCAGGAACTTAGCCATTAAACTGGTATCCTTGCTCCTTAACACTTTAAAAAGTTCTTTGAAAGTGGATTTGTCCAGTGCACTGTTTCATTTCATGCCATTTGTGGGAGTAAAATAAAATCATTAGCAACTTCAGTCTTTCCTTTGTAATCATAATGTTGCCTACTGGTCTGTGGGAAATTTTGTTTTCTTGATTATGAGGTATATTCCATACTAAAAGATATAATCTTTTCTTCACTAAATGCTTTAAGACCACTTTAATTTGAGTCAGCAAGGTTGTGTCATCTGCATAGAAAATGTTTTTTAGCCCTCCTCCAAACCTGATGTTACATCCTTTTTTATATATAGAAAGTGAAGAGATTACATATATAAAATACTGAAGGAAAAGAATTGGAAACCAAGAATCCTATATCCAGCAAAATTTTTTTTCAAATATGATAGTAAAATTAAGCCATTTATAAATGTGAAGAAAGTTAAGAGAATTTGTCAAAACCAGACAAGCCCTTCAGGAGAATCTGATCTTAGATAATAACCTCAGATAAAGACATATGGCAACTTTATTCAGAAATCAACCATATACAGATTTGAAAAAAAGTTATGTTGTTGTTGTTATGTGCCATCAACTTATATGCCTGGGACTCATAGTAACCCTACACATAACAGTACCAAACCCCATCCTGTCCTGAGCCAGTTTCACTGTCTCCAACACACCCACAACCATTGCCCCAGTTATTGTGTTGATTCAGCTCATCTGAGGTATTCCTCTCTTGTGCTTTTCCTTCACCCTTCCAAACATGATGACTTTCTATAAGAACTGGTTCATCCTAGCCAAATGCCCAAAGTATGTGAAATAGACCTTCAAAAGTGTAGCCTCCAAGGAGAAAATTGGTTTCACCCTCTCCAGTACAGACATTTTTGTTCTCTTAGGGTTACATGGTATGTTCAAGACTCATCCCCAGCACCACAACTCAAATCAATTCTTCTTCTCTCATCCTTAGTCACTGTCTAGCTCTCCCATGCATAGCATGTAATTACAAAGAACATGGCCTGAGTCAGGCACACCTTATTCTCTAGACTGATATCATTGCTATTTAACACATTGGAAAGGTCCCTGACAGCAAGTTTCCCTAATGCAGGTTGGGGGGTTTTGTTGCTTGTTTGTTTGTTTTTTTGTTTTGGGGTGGGTTTTTTTTTTAATGACTACTGGTGCCAAGAGTGTTTATTGTGGAGCTCAGCAAGCTGAAATTGTTAATAGCTTCAGTCTTTTCTCCATCTATTGTGGTACTGCTAATTGGCTCAGTGGTGAGAATCTTTGTTCTCTTAATGCTGTGCTTCAGTCCATATTGAGGACTACAGTCCTTAACCTTCTGCAGCAAGCGCTTTAAGTCCTCTTCCGTTTCAGTAAGCAAATTTGTGTCATCTGCATAATGTAGGTTCTTGATGAGTCTTTCTTCAATCCTGATGTCACATTCCTCTTCATAAAACCCTGCTTTCCAAATTATAGGTTCCAGTCACTTGGCCAGGTAATTGTCCTCCAGATCTCTCGGCACAACCTGGTGAGCACATCCACGGAAGTTTCTGTTTGTTTTCAGGGTAACTCCTCTGATTTTTATTTTTTTTAGGGTAGTCAGTTTTTATAAAATCTTTGCCAATGTCAGATGGATATCTGCTGCAAGCAGAGAGTACAAAAGGAATGTCTATCTGTGTTTCATTGACTGTGCAAAGGCATTTGATTTTCTAGATCACAACAAATTGTGGCTAACCTTGAGAAGAATGGGAATCCAGAACACTTGATTGTACTTACATGAAACCTATGCTTGGACCTGGAAGTAGTACTTAGAGCAGAGCAGGGAAACACTGCATGCTTTAGAATCAGGAAGGGAGTACTTCAGGGATGCATTTTGTCTCCATACTTTTTCAATGTATAGAAAAAAAATCATTCGGGAGCTGGGCTTTTTGAAGAGGAATGTTGGAGGAAGACTCATCAATAACCTGCATTATGCAGATGATGCAATCTTGCTGGCTGAAACTGAGGACGACCTGAATTACGTTAGGTAAATCTGCTGTCAGGGACCTCTCCAGGGTACTGAGAAGCAATGATGTCAATCTAGTGGCTAAGGTATGCTTGACCCCGGCCATAATCTTGAAAGTTACTTACTGTGCATCAGAGGGAGCTGGACAATGACTAAGGATGATAGAAGAAGAATTGATGCCTTTGAGTTATGGTGCTGGAGAAGAGTCTTGAACATACCATGGACCGCCAAGAAAACAAATAGATCTGTCTTAGAGAAGGTGGAATCAAGTTTCTTCTTGGAGGCAATGATTTTGAAGCTCTGTTTCACATACTTTGGGCACGTGGCCAAGATGGATCAGTCCTTGGAGAAAGACATCATGCTAGGAAATGTAGAGGGACTGTGCAGGAGAGAAAGACCCCAGAAAAGATGAATTGATACAGTAACCAGGGCAATGCCGTTAGGTATGTCAGAGTCAGTGAGACTGCCCAAGGACAGGGCAGGGTTCAGAGCTGCTATACGTAGGATCACTATGACTTGCAGGCAGCTAAATGGCTCTTAACAACAACTTTGAAAACAATGGCAATAACACAACAAAAGAAATAATAACAAAGGTGTAGTACAAAACCTTCCATATAAGGAGGAAGTAAAACAATGTTAAGATATAACAAATTATTCAAATTTTAAGCTATTAGGTAAATTGTAATTCTTGATAAGACAAGAAAATCTGTGTACAAAAATAAGCAAGAACAAAAAGTTTAGGAGATAAACCTTAGATACAAAGTCAGAAGTTAAAGAAAATCAATGGATTCTGTCAAGTGTATCATATAAAAAATAACAGAATAGCAATAATGCAAATGAAATAGAATTTAAATCAGTATTCATTATCAGAGACAAAGAAAGGCATTTTGTAATGATTAAAAAATCCCATCTACCAAAAAGACATAGTAATAAATATTTATTATGCACAGGTAACAGAGCTCTACATTAAGTGAAACTAACAGATTTGTAAGGAGTAACAGATGATTTTGTTCTTACCTTGGAGATTTTACCACTGTTTTAAGTGATGGGATGAAAAATTATGAAGGTTAAGAACCTGTAAATAACACAAACAGAAACCTTGACCCCATAGATAAATACAGAAAGCATGACCCAACATCAGCATTCCAGGATGCATGGATTATACTCTAGAATAGGCTATATTAAAGATAGTAAATAAGCTTAAATAAATTAACAACATCTGTATAACACAGATGATCTTCCCTGACTCTATTTATATAAAACTAGAAATCTCTAACCACCTTAGTAAAGGAAAGAAATTGAATATTTGGAAACAGAGTAACACCTTACTTAAGAATTACTAAGCCATGAAAGAAATTGAAATTAATTTTAAAATTCAGGTATCAAAGCCTGTAAAACACAACAAGTAGTGCTCAGAACAAAAATCAGAGCAAATATATGCACCCATAAAAATAAAAAAGGCAGGGCTAAACCCAACAACTTGAATAAACTGATAAAGAGTGATCAAAGAATTAACGTCACTAAAGAAAGAAAGATCAGAACAGAAATAAAGAGAAAATATAAATGCAATAGGGGGAAAAAACCCAACAAAACTAGAAGTTAGTTCTGGAAAGAAATCAGTGAATTTGACACAACACTAAACAATTTGACAAGGTAAACAAGAAGATGGAAATTAAATTAAGTGGATGATAACAGAATCAACCAAGGTAAAGGAGATTATCACAGAATGTTATGAAAAAGCGTTTCCAACAAATTTGAAGACACTTCAGAAATGAAAAAAAAAATCTGTTGTTGTTAGTTGCCATTGAGTAGGCTCCAACTGAGAGCAACCTTATGAAATCACAACGAAACACAAATCCTACACCATTATTACAATCCCTTTTGTGCTTAAACCCATGGTTGTACTTACTGAATCAGTTTTTATCCTTGAGGGTCTTTATCTCCTTTGAGGATGCTCTAATTTTCCAAGCATAAAAACTTGTACTAATATGGCGTTGGGGGAAACTGAGAAAAGAGAAGATGAATAATGAATGCTGCACAGGAGTAAGTGAAGGAAGGAACTATATAAAAGGAACATATGATTAGGCTTTATCTGTATGGCAGCAGTACAGAATAAGAGATGCATAACAAAATGGACAGTGGCAGGGGAGGGAGGAAATTGTGCAACAATGAATTTTTTTTTTAAGTGAACTAGGCAGGTAGGGATGGAAATGTGCAACAACAAATGAATGAAAATCCAATTTTTCTGTAACCATTTCTTAAAATCAGTTTAAAAAAATACAGAACCCCTTGCAGATCTGGTCTTGATAACATACCCAAAGCATATGAGATGAAATCTCACCATTCTTGATTCTATGAAGCACTCTGGCTACACTCCTTCCAAAGAAGATTTGTTCATTTGATAGTCCATGGCTGTAAAAATGGCAAACACCATATCTGACCTTTAGCAAATTAATAGAAGGAACTATCCTCATCCACAGCATCAGTAACACCAAACCAATTCCCATGAGATCACACATCTTCCCCCAGGCTCTCTTGGCTTATTCTCCTCATCTCACCACCAGTATTACTGCTTTTCTGGGTCTAAAACCATAATGGAAGTGGAGGGTCAAAACACTATAATTCAGATTAGTAACAGAATACAGTGAAGACATCTCCCCTAATGTGCATGCAGGCACCACAGCCTCAAGCCTCGTGGAGTTCTTAAGTTCCCAGTCTTGCCAATATTAGCTTCTCTTCCCTAGTTGTTCAACAGAGTTCACAGTCCTACCCATATTGGCTTTCCACTCAATTGTGGTGCTAGAGAAGAGTACTGAATAGCCCATGGACTGACAAAAGAACAGATATGTCTTGGAGAAAGTGCAGTCTTTCCCAAGGCTCCTTGGAGACAAAGATGGCAAAGCTTTTTTGTCCTTCGTACTTTGGAAATGTAGCTAGGCAAGGCTATTCCTTGGAAAAAGACATTGTTCTTAAAAAGATGGAGAGTCAGTGAAGGATAGGAAGCCCACCGCCCCAACTAGATAGGTTGAAATGGTAACTTCAGCAGTGGGTTCTAGTGTGTCATAGATGATGGAGATGGCACAAGGTATGGCAGGATTCAGACTGGTAGTGCATCGGGTTGCTAAGAGTCATACTCAATGGCACCTAATAGCAGCAACAACAACAACATGATGATATATAATCTGTATTGAAGACTGTACCCTTTGATATTCATCAGTAGGTGCTTCAAGTCTTAATTTTCTGCAAGTAAGATTGTGTCATAAATAAAAAGAGTTAGAAAATGAAAACACACACACACACACGGACAGGGCATCCATTTCCTAAACATCGTGCCTCAAGAAACTCTGAACTTTGAGAAACTATGATAATTATAAAAGTGCTTCAGATCTATGTATACTGCATTGAAACAGGTGAGGGAGAGAACTGTTTAAAAGGGATATATGATTAGGTATTATTGTCATGGCAAGATTCCAGAACAAAGGCTGCATAGAGGAGTGGGCTTGAGGTGAGGAATTGTATAACAATGAAAGAATTTTTCTTTTTACTTTTTGAAGAGAAGAACGAACTGGGGTGAGAGGGGTAGGCAGGGAGAAAAGTGCAACAATGAATGAATGGAAATCCGAAGTCTCTGTAAACGTTCATTAAAATAAAATTTTAAAAAGCTTTAAAAAAGTGCTTTTATTCATAGGGTCACTATGAGT
>NW_006400004.1:1230530-1232395 GCF_000299155.1 Elephantulus edwardii
AATTCCTTCAGAGCAATTTGAACTTCCTCTTTCATCACCATAGGCTCTAGGTCCTATGTCATTTCATGAAATTCTTCTGTGTCAGCCAATTCCTTCTGATACAGTGACTCTGTATTCCTTCTATCTCCTCTTGATACTTCCTGGATCATTTGACATTCTACCCAAGGTATCCTTAAGTATTGCCACCCCCGGGACTTAAATTTGTTTTTTTAGCTCCTTCAGCTTAAGAAACGCTGAGCGAGTCCGGCCCTTTTGATATTCTGCCTCCAGCTCTCTGCACATTTCTTTATAGTATCTTGCTTTGTCATCCCGAGCTGCCTTTTGAAATTTTCTGTTTAGCTCTTTGATTTCTTGGGTTTTCCTTTAGCTTTGGTGTCTCAGCACTCTAATGCAATATGTTCAATTATAATAAAAAGCTATTGAATCTGTTATCCTCCCCCCCCAAAAAAAGACACTCATGTACAGATGACTTCATTGAGAATTCTACCAAACATTAAGTGTAGGGTTGTCACTAATTCTATTAAATTTCAGAATGTTTAAAAGGAAGGAATACTCCCTAACCTGTTCTGTGATGCCAGCATAACCTGACAGAAACAAGGTAAATATAACACAATAAAAAAAGTTACCAGTACCCATCCTGAATGTAACATTATTCTTCTACATTTTTTTTAATTCCCTCACATTCATATGGTTATCTGAGTCAAAGCAGCCAATGTCAGTTCATCTCAGGCCACCAATTCCTAGAAAGTCTGTATGTTCCATTTCACTTTGACAACTTCTAATTTTCCTAAATTCATACTTTGTACAACTCCATGTAACAATAATCAATAGATGTTTGTGGCTGCATTTGGAGTGTCTTTCACTCCTAAGGGCTCTACCTCTGGTATTATGTCATTATAACATTGTTTCTCTGTTGTTCCTAAGCTTCTCAAAGGCTGGTTATTTCACAAGTGAATAGCCAGTACTCATTCCCAGACATTGACTGTGTGGTTCATAACAAAGAATGGCTAACATTGTGGAGAATGGGAATTCTAGAACACGTACATATACTTATATGAAACCTATACCTAGACCAAGAAACTTTTTTCTGAACAGAGCAAGGGAACACTGCATAGCTTAAAATCAAGAGTCATGTGTCAGGAACATGTCTTTTTTTCATATCTATTCAATATGTATGCTGAACAAATAATTTGAGAAGCTGGACTTTATTAAGAAGAAAATGGTATTTGGATTGGAGGATGACTCACCAAAAGCCTCTGTTATGCAGATAACATATTGATTGCAGAAAATGAAGAGAACTTAAAACAGTTGTTGTGGAAGACCCAAAAACTGCAGCCTTAAATATGGATTATTATCTCAATATTAAGAAAGCAAAGATCTTCACCAATGTGCCAATATGCATCATCATGGTAAATGGAGAAAAGATTGAAGTTGTCAATTATTTCAGCTTGCTTAGATCCACAGTCAACACCATAAGCATCAACAGTCAATAAATCAAAAGCTGTGTTATACTGGGAAAGTCTGCTGCCAGGGACCTCTTCAAAGTGCTGACAAGCAGTGATGTTGGTGTAAAGTCTTGGTGTACCTGATCCCAGCCATGGTCTTTTCATTTACCTCCTATGCATCTGAGAGCTGGACAATGAATAAAAGTGACAGAAAAATGATTGATCACATTGAGTTGTTGGAGAAGAGTGAATATATCATAGACTGCCAAAGAATCAGATAATGTCTTGGAGAAAGTGCAACCAGAGTGCTCCTTGGAGACAAGAATCGTGAAGCTTTATCTCACATATGCTTGGCATATTAAGAGATGTTACTCTTGGGGAAGGTGAAGGGTCTATCTCAGAGAGGAAAACCCTCTATGA
>NW_006400004.1:1232902-1234825 GCF_000299155.1 Elephantulus edwardii
GTTAGGACAGGGTTTAGATCCATTGTTCATAGGGTCACTATAAATCATAATCTACTCAACAGCACTTAACAATACCATATTACCTGAACATAAACACACACACACACACACACACACACACACACACACATCTGGATCAAGTGAAATTTATGCCAAAGATGCAAAGAAAATTCATTATTAGAAACATTAATATACTTTACTACATAAACAAAATGAAGATAAATAGTTACATGATCATCTCAATTGCTACAGAACAGAAATTTGATAAAATTCAACACAGAGCATAAAAACTGTTAAGAAGTAAAATGGCATTTTCAGATATCATGGAAAAGTGGATAGACAGAAAGAAGTCAGAGTAGAAATGGGGGTGATACATTGTGGGGATAGCAACTAGGCTGCTTCTTGGAGGCAAGGATTCTGAAGCTTCACATACTTTGGACATGTTGCAAAGCGGGATTAGTCCTTGGAGAAAGATGGCATGCTTGGGAGCGTAGAGGGACAGCACAGGAGAGGAAGACACTCTATGAGGTAGATTGATTTAGTGACTTGGGTAACGGGGGTTGGTCTATCAGAGACTGAAAGATTGTCACAGGATAGTGAAGGGTTTAAGGCTGTTGTACATAGGGTCACTATGAGTTGCAGGCGACTCGATGGCACATAACAATAACAATTTTCTGTGCAAATGATCATCTCAAAAACAATAAAATGTTAAGGATAGTTTATTGTATATAGCAAAAACAGGTACACATTAGCAGCATTCATGATGTTTACCTGAACTTCATTTCCCATAGGTCATCATAAACAAGGCCAAAAGTTAGCGGAGTATGCAGGAGGGGTGTGTTAAAGCAGAGAATGTGAATTGTGGAACTGCCCTCTTTTGTTTTAAAAAAATCTCGAACTTGATTCCATTAAGTCAATTCTGAATGACCCTATGGCTGTCATGTTTCAGAAGAAGATCCCTAGTTCTTTCTCTGGATGGTTTAAAATCATTCAATCAGTAGTAGAGTGCCTAACCATTTGTGTCTCCAAAGTTTCTATATTCTGTCTTTTTGTTTTGTTTTATCTTTTATTTGTTTGCCTACAAAATTCTTATACATTGGTTTCATTCATGTACATTGAGTTTCACACATTTCTACATTCACATTGTGCTTCAAACCAACACTTTTATACATTGTGTTTTATAAAATTAACCATCATTGAGCTATGCCTACATTACTCCATCTTTCGAGGTCCCCACTGGATCTTTCCTAATCTGTCCCTACCTCTGCCACACAAATGCTGTTACCCTAGTGATTTTCTCCCTCTCTTCACATTCCATCCACATCTCCCACCCCATCCCCCTTTGGATTTTTAGGCATATTTTGATAGTTAATCCTTCTATTTTTTATAATAATCTTATGCACATATAGTATATAAGCTCCCCATAAATGTTTTCTAAATTGTGTAGCTTCAATATTTCTGATATTCCTGACAGTCTATTTAAAGATAATTTCTTAGAAAGCTCTGGTGGCCTTGATAATAAATTGTGATGCCAACCTGAAGGCAAGCAGTTCAAGTTCACCACTTGCTCCACAGGAGAAAGATAGGCAGTCTCCTCCCATGCAATTTAAAGCCTTAAAACTTCCTTGAGGGTCAGCTGTAAGTCCCTTCTGACTCAAAGGCAATGAGTTGACCTTAGAAAAATCAACTCATACTTAAAGGAGCCATTTGTTCAAACAAAAGAAAAGTCAGTTTGATGATTTATTTGGAAAAGATAAATATAGTAAGAAGAAAAGTATTTTCATCATATTAAAGTAGTAACAAGAGTGATAAGAAGAATTTTAAAAAACCTCCTTGGAGGCAAGGATTCTGAGGCTCCGTCTAACATACTTTGGACATGTTGTGAGGAGAGACCGGTCCTTGGAGAAGGACATCATGCTTGGG
>NW_006400004.1:1235681-1241152 GCF_000299155.1 Elephantulus edwardii
AAGCCCTTAGCATCTTCAGATTAAGAGTCACTATCCCTGTTTTTAAGGAGCACCGTGTACTTCCTCCATGACAGATTTGTTTGTTCATTTGGCAAGATAAGGTATATTCGATACTTCTCAGCAACATCACAATTCAAAGGTATCTATTCTTTTTAGTTTTATTCATTCACTGTACTACGTTCAGATGCATAAGAAGCAACCAAAAATACTGTGGCTTGGATCAAGTACTTCCTCGACTGCAGATATTACCAATGAAACACTTCTTTTGCTTTCTTGATTGCTGCTGTCATAGCTGTTGACTGTGGATCCAAGTAAAATGAACTCCTGGATAACTTCAGTACTTTTACCATCTATCAAGGCATTTTCTGGTGCAAGTTCAAATTGAGATGGAAGAAAATGAAAACAAACAATTCCATGAGAACCAAAATATGATCTTGAGTCTATCTGACCTGAATTTATAAATCAACTTAAGATCTCTACAAAGAGAGAGGATAGGGGAGCAGGGGAGCCAAAATAAATGTCAGAAGAAACCTTCAAAATTGCACTACAACATCAAGAAGCCAAAACAAAGGGAGCAGATAGTGAAGTAAAAGAGCTGAATAGAAGATTTCAAAGGCCAGCTTGAGGAGACAAAGCAAACTATTATAACCAAATAAACAGACACTTAGAGAATAACAAGCTAAGAATGAACTCAGTATTTTCCAAACTAAAAAACAATGAGAAACAAATTCAAGCCTTCAGTTGCAATATATAGGGATGCTATGGGAAAAACCTTGAATGATCTAAGAAGCATTAAGAGAAGATGAGGAAATACACAGTGTACCTAAAGGACTGATGACATTGAAATATTTCAGAAATACCATATGACCAAGAGTGAATGATAAGGAAAGAAGATAGTCAAGCTTCAATTAATACACTGGCAAAGAAATAAGGCCTCAGAAATTGATGGGATACCAAATGACATGTTTCAGATGACAAATATTGCCTGGATATGCTCATCAGACTATGCTAGAAAATTTGGAGGACAGCTGACTGTTCGGCCAAGTGGAAGAGATCCATTATCTTTTTATATTCCCAAGAAAAGTGATGCAAAGAATATGGAAACTATCAAACAATATTATTAATATCACATTCAAGCAAAATACTGCTAAAGATATTGAAAAAAAATAGCTAGAAAGTCCATAGGAAGGGGACTGCCTATCTATCCAGTTCAAGCTGGATTTAGAAGATATGACACTAGGGATATTATTGCTGATTATGGCTGAAAGTAAAGAATGCCAGGAGAAAGTGTATTTGTGTGTTATTGACTGTGCAAAGATAGTGAACTGTGTGGATCATAAAAAATTGTCGCTAACATTGAAGAATGGGAATCCCAGAACACGTAATTGTGCTCATGTGAGACCTATACCTAGACTAAGAAGCTGTTGTGCAAACCAAGCAGTCCTGGGACATTGAGCATTCTTCTGCAGTACCACAGTGCAATGACATAGATTCTTCTGTCATCCTTAATCACTGTGAAACTTTCAAATACAAAGCAGGTGATATATCATCAAAATTATTATCAGAAACCAGAATTCCATCTTTTTGTCCAGTTCATTATATTGTCCTTGGTCCTTAACACTAATAAGTGCAAAGACACTCAATCTTAAATAAAAATCAAGTTAAAAATTTTTTAGAAAAACTTAATTTTGGTTTTTAAGTGCCTTGAAATTGTATACTAGATAGCCAGTACAAACTGTTTGCCACTCGCTAACCTTGCTTGCTGAAAATAAGGACTTGAAATGCTTGCTGCAGAAAATCAAAGAGTAGTCTTCAATATAGATTGTTTCTTAACATCAAGAGGACAAAAATCTTCACCATTTGACCAATAAGCAACATCATGATAGATGGATAACTGATTTGAATTGTCAGTGCATTCATCTTACTTGAAACTACAGTAAGCACACTTGGTACCAGCAGTCAGGAGATCAGGAGACGTATTGCATTGGGAAAGTCTGGTAGCAGGAATGTTTCCAGATTCCTGAGGAGCAATAATGTTTGTTTGAAGAGTAAGGTGTGTCTGATACAGGCCTAATCTTTTCAGTCACTTGCTTTGCATATGAGAGCTGGGTAGTGAATAAGAATGACAGAAGAAGAAATGAATCCTTTAAGCTGTGGTGTTAGAGATAATACTGAATATCCTATGGACTACCAAAAGAACAAACATATAAGACTTGGAAAAAGTGAAGCCAGAATGCTCCTTGGAGGAAAGGATGGTGAAACTTTGTTTTACATATTTTGAGCATGTTGCTAGGAGAGGATATTCCCTGGAAAGGGACATCATGCTTGGAAAGGTGGAGGTTCAGCAAAAGAAAGAGAGATCCCTATCAAGATGGACTGACACAGTGACTGCAGCAGTGGGCTCTAGGTATGTCAGATGATAAGGATGGCACAGCACAGGTCAGGTTTCAGGTCTGTTGTTCATTGGGTCACTATGAGTCTTACTTGACTTGATAGCATGTAAAACAACAACATTGGCAAGTTATATTTAAGTCCTAAAGCCTCCAAAAAACTCAAAGCAATTTTTACAATGAAATGTAATATAACTCAGCAGTGTTATGTTAATTTAATAACAGATGGACTACAGTTTACTTTTGAAATTCATTCTTTATGTACCAGCAATTCTCTTAAGTAATGTCATGCAGTGAAATGTATTAAAATTAAAACTAAATTACTTGAAAGGAATGTCATTATGTATATGTAGTTTCTTCACCTCTGGCACAAAATGAGATATTTTCTCATACACTTTGGCTCATAAAGCTTGATGGAAAGAACTCCTCAAGGTAGAAGGGAGAGGATTAAGTTAATAATCAGAAGTTATAGTCACTATAACTGTAAAATAAAGCATAATTAAAGATTAAATTTAGGAAATGCCCTTATGTGAAAAGTATTACATTTTATTTTTCTGAGAATTCAGTATTTATTATTTAAAATTACAAGCATATACCCAGACCCCTGTCAAGTTGGTCCTCACTCCCTCCACACAATACTTTCCTAGGTATCCGAGGCAGAAGGGAAGATTCTACCCACCCTTCTCCTGAGACGAGCCAGTTGGCTCAAACTGAGACCTTTAAGTTAACAGCCTGTTCACCACCAGGGCACGTTAATTATAGACTGAGTAGTTTATAATTGAAAATTGAAACTAAAAAATGTCAAATAACTAAATAACTTACCTTGGCAGAGTTACAGAATTGGTATGATTTCCCAATTCCATATTCCTTGCTAAATTTTCTTCTTCTGCCCTTGAACACTTTAATAAGAGACTTATAATAGCCAATCATCATTTTTTTTAAAGTGAGGAACAGAGGAATACAGTATATTGTTTAGTAAATGAAGGTATATTTTGTTAATGGTGCCTGTATGTATGAGACTTCCTATCTGAGAGTAAGCTTTAAAATAGGTTTCTGCTTCTTCTAGGTTTCCGTCGGCGTGCAGCTCCTGTTACAAGAAGGCAGTTTCCACACGGTGCACACAGAATGGATTATCTGCACTTTGAGGATGATAGCCGTGGATGGTGGTTTGACATGGATATGGTGATCATCTATATTTACTCAGTAAACTGGATCATTGGATTCATTGTTTTCTGCTTTCTTTGCTATTTTTTCTTTCCGTTTTAGGAATTTTCATACTTAATAAAGCTAACTAATCATAAATCCTATATACTGTAAATAACATTTACTTAAACCTTTTTTAAAATGTGCTTTGAAGTTTTTATAATGTTGCCTTGTATAAATTGTTGGCGTTTATAGAAAGCTTGTGAATAACGGACTTATTTATTATTGTTTTTCCATGTAACAAGCTAATCTTTATTTAAGAGCTAATCTATTCAGCACTAAGCAGCAATGACTATTAATTTCTTAGTCCTTGGTTTTGGATTTGGGGGCTCCAATTTTGCAGTACTATTTTATATTTTATTGTAAATATTGAAGTTTTTCCTCCATTAGAAAGTGATAAAAAATGTAAAATGAAATGACAATCTGGGTAGAGAGACTCTTTATTAATAAGATATTTCATCAATCACTACCTATTCTCAGGCAAAGAATATACATTAAAGATAAACCATATTCTCTGGGAACTGATCGAACAGGGTATATTTGATTTGGTTTCCAATTACCTCTATGTGTGTCCCCTTCTATTACCAAGACAAGTAGATAACTGTTTTGTATACATCTATTAATAACTTTAGTGAAACAATTTTTATTGTTACAATCAAGCTAATATAAATAAATTTTAAAAAAACAATACAAAACTAACCCCCACCAATAGATGCTTAGGGAAATATATTAATACTTTCAGAATTTGAAGATTAATCACCTGAAGAAATATATAATTGACTTACTTTCAGTAATCTCAAAGAGGAATGCATGTCCAAAAAGTAATTAGTTTAGTAATTTGTTCAACTAGAAAGCTGTAAAATTTATTGTAAATGTGCAATAAAGAGTAGCTTTTAAAATTTGTTCATTTTTATTAAATGATTTAATGTCTGAAATAAAGTATTGTTGGAAATATACTTACAGATAAATAGAAAATCTGACATTTATTTTCAAAATAATTACAGTAACCCTTGTAATTAATCATTTTCTTTTTTTTAAATGAAAGAGAAATGCTTAATTGTCCCAATGCAGGAGGGACCTGGGGCAGAGATCTCATTTTAAAATGTGAGAAAACGAAACTGAAGCACACAGAAGCAAGTATATTTTAGTCACTTAGGTGGTCTTCATGTAACCTAGGACAAAAGCTTTAATTATAAGCTACTAACCCACCATTCCCACAATATAATGTCATATATCTTACAATAACAAAAAGCAGGTTAAGCTGGATGATCCTATCATGAACTAAAATCACTACCATGATTCAAACAAATAAAGGACTTCTGGTGGCTTAGTGTGTAAAGAGTTGTGCTGCCAACCCAAAGGCAAGTAGTTTGAATCCACCAACTGCTCTGAGGAATTTATGTATCTTCTGAAAACCCCTTTAGGATCAGCTATGGGTTGTTTCTCAATTCACTTTATGGAAAGACAAAATTGGACCAAATTATTATTGGTCATATTTCAACAAAATTATTTCACTGGTGGTATGTGAAGTTCTCAGTAACATGGAAAAATAACACAGCTATTATTATAAGACTATTTTATGAAAATGTTTAAAATTATATCTGTGAAAGAAAATAAGAGTGGACATTAGATATATATCATCAGATCCAGAAATCAGAAAATGATTCTTTAGAAATATAGATCAACTGTGTCCATATTTCATAATAATATCAATAAATATTTCTTGGTAAAACAAGTATCAAACTCAGTACTAATTTATGGAGCTAAAAAGGGACATTATAATCACTAGTTTATTTATCACAATAATGATGATATTAGAAGACAAAATACTAGTCTTCTGGAAAATAGTATATTATTACTGTTGTTGTTGTTGTTGTT
>NW_006400004.1:1245597-1247352 GCF_000299155.1 Elephantulus edwardii
TCTCTCCACCCTTCTAAGAATCGTGTCCTCCTCCAAGGATCAGTCTCTCCTGGCCATGTGCCCAGAGTATGAGAGATGGAGCTTCAAAATCCTTGCTTCCAAAGACAAACTTGGTTTCACTCACTCCAAGATAGACCTGTTAACAGCTTTACTTTCCTTGGCTCCACAGTCAGACTTGTTAACAGCTTTATTTTGCTTGACTCCACAATCAACACTCTTGGTACCAGCAGCCAAGAAATCAGGAGATGAATTGCATTGGGAAAGTCAGCCGTCAGGGACCTCTCCAGAGTACTGAAGAACAATGACATCAGTCTGGAGACTAAGGATCTAGGCCATAGTCTTCACAATTGCTTGCTATACATCAGAGATCTGGACAATGACTAGGGATGATAGAGAATTGATACCTTTGAGATGTAGTGCTGGAGAAGAGCGTTGAATGGACTTCCAGGAGAACAGATTTGTCCTGGAGAGAGTAAAACTAGGCTGCTCCTTGGAGGCAAGGATTCTGAGGTTTCATCTGACATGCTGCAAGGAGGGACCAGTTTGTGGAGAGGGACATCATTCTTTGAAGGGTGGAGGGTCAGAGGAAGACCATCAATGAGATGGATTGATGCAGTGACTAGGGTAATGAGGGTAGATGTGTCAGAAACAGTAAAGTTGGCACAGGATAGAGCAGGTTTCAGGGCTGTTGTACATAGGGTTGCTATGAGTTGGAAGCGACTCAACTGACACATAACAATAACAACAAGATAGACCTGTTTGTTCTCTTGGCTATCCATTGTATTCAATACTCTGCTCCAGCACCACATCTCAAAGGCATTGATTCTTCTTTTGTCATTTTTAGTCATGGTTCAACTCTCTGGTGCATAGCAAGTAATTACCAAGACCATGGCCTAGATCACGCACACCTTTAAAAATATATGTTGTTGCTGTTACCATGGAATCAGAACTGGCCCATAACTGACCCTCCAGCAGGTTTTTGGAGGCAGTTAATCGAATGGGAGGAGATTACTTGTCCTACAGAGCGGCTGGTAGCATCGAACCATATTGTGTTTGGGATTACAGCGCGGCTTTTTTTTTTTAAAGTATTCAATCTCTTTTCTTTTTTTTTTTTTAAATGTCAATCTCTTTTCTTTTTTAAAAAAAAAAATCTCCTAGTTTATTTACAAAACACAGCTTCTTGCTTCTAGGCCACAGAGCTTTATACATACAGTTATTCCCTCAAGTCCTTGAAAAAGTTAAAGAGTTTCAGCCTATTCAGAGATACCTTGGAAGAAAGACCTGGTAATCTGTTTCCTAAAAGTCTGAACGTTAAAGGACTGTGCAACACATACCTCGTCTTGGGGCAGAATTAACTCAGTGATGTTTGGCTTTCATATTTTGGGAGTGGGAGGTGATAATTGTTTGGTTGCTTGCTTTATATCCATCAAAACCTGTACTCACTGTGGTGGAGTAAATTCAGACTCTTTGTGACCTTACAGGGAGAGAAGAGTTACCCCATAGAATTTCCAATACAGCAAATTATTTAAAAAAATATTGTTTGAAAAAAAATATTATTTGACTGAAAGTCTACAGAGCCGATTGGTGTTCCATTAAACCATTAATACATGTTTTGTTCTATGACATTTGTTTCAGTCCTCACACTAAATCATCTTTCCTCCAGCCATCTCTTTTTGATTTTCTGCCAGAAAGATTGCCACATTTTCTTTTTCCTGAAAAATGACTGGTGGAGTTCCAGCTGCCAAAGTTTTGGTT
>NW_006400004.1:1248812-1251230 GCF_000299155.1 Elephantulus edwardii
GTGCCTAAATTATGCGAACTAAAGCTCAAAATCCTAGCCCCCAAAGAGAGACTTGGTTTCACCCTCTCAAAGATAGATTTGTTTTCTTGGCAGTCTGTGATATGTTCAAGACTCATCCCCAGCACTACAACTCGAAGTTATCTATTCTTCTGTCATCCTTCATCATTGTCCAGCTCTCTGAAGCATAACAAGTAGTTTTAGAGTAAAACAATAAAATTAGTTTGGTTGAGTTGTGTTTTCTCTTTCGTAGGATCAAGTACATAAAGCCTCACTTTCTAAAAAGTAACCAAGAAAAGGAAAAATCTTGAAAAGGAAAAAATTCTAAAACTAGCCAAGAACCAAGTGCAATATTTGTCTTGAGTAATCATATATAAATGTTTTATGAGCTGTCTCTATCAATAATTTTTAATTATTGATAAATTAAGCTTAATTATGATAAAACTGATTTTAAAAATTGTTTACATTCATAAAACAAAAAAATGGCTAATGAAAACAATCTGGAACAAGGCGTGCATTGCGAGGAGAGCTGAGGGAGGAGAGGGGGGCTAAAAATGTGCAACAGTGGGGGGAAAATGAAAATATTTTCATTGTTTGAAAAGAAAAACCAACAAAGAAATGTCTAAACATTTCTGAATGCCTTACACCTTAATAGACTTGTTGAATTTAAAAGTAAATTGAAGACATACATAAGTAGTTGGATGAAGGCAGAGTAGGTAGAATAAAGATGGTTAGTGTAATGGATTTTCTAAGTGGTAATTCTCAGAATGTCTTCTGTTTAATGGAATAAATCTTAGCAATTTTTTCGCATGTATTCATGAATATTTAAAATAATACTGATAGTACTTTAAAGTTTTGGATTACAGTGCTGTTTCTTTTTTACTGAAAATATTTTTTTTTATCCTAAAAAATGTAATGCGAAAGGTACTTTTTGCTTCAGTGTGAGCACTACTTTACATGTCACTCCATGCCAATTGAGGGCAAAAAGCACCTCATTTCACTAAGTTACAACTTTAACAGTAACAAACAACAGTTGTTGTTGTTGATGTTATGTGCCTCCAATAGCTTGCGGCTTATAGCGACAATGTTACAATAGCCCTAAACCCTGCTATCTCTTGCCAACATTATTGTCTCTGAGACACCTATCACCATGACCCCAGTGACTGAATCAATCTGTCTCATCCAGGGTCTTCCTCTCTTGCGCTGTCCCTCCACCCTCCCGAGCATGATGTCCCTCTCCAGGAACTGATCTCTCCTTGCAACATGTTCACAATATGTCAGATAGATCTTCAGAATCCTTGCCTCCAAGGAGCAACCTGACTTCACCCTCTCCAGGACGAACTTGTTTGTTCTCCAAGCAGTCCATCGTATATTCAATACTCTTCTCCAGCACCACAGCTCAAAGGTATCAATTCTCCTTCTATGATCCCTAGTCATTGTCCAGCTCTTTTATGCATAGCAAGTAATGGCAAAGACCATGGCCTGTATTAGGCACACCTTAGTCTCCAGACTGACATTGTTGCTCCTTAGTACTTTGGAGAGGTCCCTGACAGCAGATTTTCCCAATGCAATTCATCTGTAATCTAACATAAAAATTAGTCAGATAACATCACTTAGCTCTCTCTGGCTTAATTCTCAAAATGTTGTTGTTGTTGTTGATTGCCGTCAAGTCGAGCACAACTCATAGTGACCCTCTGAACAAAATGCCTGAAGCCTTTCTAAAACTATTGTCATTTATCAACATTCATTGCTTTCATGCTTATGAAAAACATTTCCTACCAGATTTATTTTTTAAAAAAATAAAAACGTATGCATGCTAAAGGAGTTAGATTAACTGAACTGTATGTTTCAACTCTAAATAAAATTGTCTTTTACAAAGGCTATGAATTCCTTATGTAGTAATAAGCGTAATTTTTTTAGTTTCTTGGTATTTCAACATCTGTGCAGATAGTTTTCCAGTTTTGCCAACATCACTTGTTAACCATTTTCCCACTTAACTGATTTTGTTTCCTTGTCAAAGATCATTTTACCATAGGTACATGAGCTGATTTCTGAGTTCTCAATACTATTCCACTGACCTATGTGCCTTTCACTGTACTGTACCATGCTGTATTGACCACCACAGCTGTGTCGTAGGATTTGAGATCAGGGAGGGTGTAGCCTCCTTCCTTGTTTGTCTCTTTCAGTGGTGGTTTGCTTGTTCAGAGTCTCTTTCATTCGAGATAAAGTTGGAAATTGCCTTTTTCTCACATTGAAAATTGGATTGGTATATGTATTGGGATTGTATTGAACTTGTAGATTGCCTTCGGTAGAATTGTCATTTTCACAATATTAAATATAGAAATCCATGAGCATGGTATATTCTTCCATTTCTGTAGGTCCCTTGTTTCTTGTAGTATTGTTTTATAATTTTCTTTGTAT
>NW_006400004.1:1251585-1264153 GCF_000299155.1 Elephantulus edwardii
TGCATCAATTGATAGGATCATGTGGTTCAGTTCTTAGCTTTGTGAAAGTGATGACTACTTAAGTGATTGTTTTATGTTGAACTACCCTGTATACCTGTTATGAATCCCACATGGGCATAATTAATTTTTTTTAATGTACTATTGCATTCTATTGGCCGGGATTTTAATGAGGATTTTTGCATCTATGTTCATAAGCGATATTGCCCTATGCTTTTCTATCTTGGTGTTGTCTTTACCTGACTTTGGTTGTGGTTATTGTGTACCATAGAGTCAGAACTGACCCTCTGGCATATTTTCAGGGGCAGTTAATTGCACAGGAGGAGATTTCCCAGCCTTCTCCTGTGGAGTAGCCAGTGCCCTTGAACTGTGTACCTTTGGGATTGCAGCACAGCTTCTTGCTACTTTGCTTCTTAGAATGAGCCTGGGAAAAATCTGTCTTTTGTATTTTCTTAAATTCTTGATGTAGAATTGGTGACATCTCTTATCTGAATATTTGATAAAATTTAGTAGTAAAATCATCTGGTCGAGGGCTTTCTTTATTTGGACGTTATCTTAAAACGTGTTCAATTCCTTCTTTTGTAATGGGTCTATTCAGGTGTTCCACTTCAGTTTGTGTCAGTTTGGGTAAATTGTGAGTTTCTAAGTATTTGTTCATTTCCTCTAGGTTGGCTCTTTAAAAAGGCCAATAAACGTTACCTTAAAACCTGTTCAATTTCTTCTTTTGTAATGGGTCTATTCAGGTGTTCTACTTCAGTTTGTGTCAGTTTGGGTAAATTGTGAGTTTCTAAGTATTTGTTCATTTCCTCTAGGTTTTTAAATGTGTTTGAGTGTAGATTTTCCATAATATTCTATTGTTAGCTTTTTTATTTCAGTTGATTCTGTTGTAACATATCTCCTTTCATCTTTTATTCTGATTATATGTGTCTTTTCTTTCTTTTCCTTCATTAACTTTGCTAAGAGTTTGTCAATGGTCTTCTTGATCATTTCAATTGTTTTCTATTTTCTGTTGCATTTATTTCTGAGCTGATTTTTATAATTTCCTTTTTTATGGGGTTTGCCAAGGTTTGGTACGTTTTTCCTACTTATTGGAGATATTAAATATTCTATTACCATAATTTTTCTTCCCTTTTGATGTGTTTGCTTATAGCTGTGAATTGACCTCTAAGTGCCACCTTTGTATTTTCATTCTTGTTTTTTCTAGACACTTTTCCCCCCATTTCTTCTGTTACCCACTCATGTTCAAACAGCGTATTGTTCAGTTCTAGGTGCGTGGTTTTTTCCTCCTTTGTCTTCTTGTTGATTTCTGATTTTGTATCACTATGGTCTGAGAAAAGAGAGTTATAAAAGTGTTCAGGTCTTTTGTCACAGGGACTCTTTGAGTTGCCTGCGACTCATCGGCACATAACAACAACAGCATAGAGAGAGATCAGTGGACCCAGTGGACAGAAAGTGGTGCTAGCAAGCCAAAGGTGGATAACTTTAATCCGCAGCCCTCAGGCCTGTTTTTAATTGTTTTTGGACAAACATTCTTCTAGGTTGTATAATCCTGGTCTGTCCACTTGTTGTACTGAGGTACCTCATGGTTGCTGTAATGTTAAACACTGTGACATATCGATAATGTGTCAAATGTGATAATGGTTACCCATGGTGGACACTGTTTGGTGGAGCTCCCTAATTAAAACAAGCTTGGAAGCAGGAGTGGCATCTACATTTGAAATAGCTTGCCTCCAGAAACCCTATGAACCTGGAGAAGTGATGAAAGTCATACAAGTGTCCAGGTCTTTTGTTCATAGGGTCTCTATGAGTCGCCTATGACTTGACAGCACTTAACAACAACATAGTCTGAGAAAATGGTTTGTATTATTTTTATGGGGTTTTTTTGTTATTTTTAATTCAAGCTTGCTTTCTAACCTAGAATATGATCTATTCTGGAGAATGCTCCATGTGTGCTGGAGAAGAATGTATACTTATCATTTCTGGAGTGCATCAGCCTGCATGTATCTATGAGCTCAGATTGGTTGATTATATAGTTTAATTCTTCAGCATCTTTGTTGAGTTGCTGGTAGTAACTCTCTTTCCTTGAGGGTGGTGTATTAAAGTTTGTCCTGCTAGTGGCATCCGCTTCCATAGTAGCTTGCCTCAGAAAACCCTACGAACCTGGAGAAAAGACGAAAGTTATACAGGTGTCCAGGACTTTAGTTCATAGGCTCGCTATGAGTCACCTACGACTCAGCAGCACTTAACAACAACAACAGCAGCATAGAGAGAGAGCAGTTGCCCTAGCGTACAGAAAGTCATGCTCCCAAACCGAAGGTGGGTGATTCTACTCTGTGGCCCTCAGGCCTGCCTTTAATTGTTTTTGATGAAACATTCTTCTAGGTCGTATAACCCTGGTGTGTCAACTGGCTGTACAGAAGTAACTCGTGGTTGCTGTGAAGCCAAACACTGTGACACTGATGAGTCAAGTGTGAGAATGGTTACCTATGATGTACAGTGTTTTGGTGGCTCTCCCTGATTAAAACAAGCTTGGAAGCAGGAGTGGGATCTACTTCCATAATAGCTTGCCTCTGGAAACCCTATGAACCTGGAGAAAGGATGAAAGTTATACAGGTGTCCAAGACTTTCATTCATAGGGTCGCTATGAGTTGCCTATGACTCGACGGCACTTAACAACAACAACATTATTTGGTATATAGATAAAATTATGGTTATGTCTTCTTGTTCTGTTGACACAGTAAGCATTATATAGTGCCCTTCCTTTTCCTTTATAATAGCTTTTTACACTGAAATATATTTTATTGGAGATTAGTATTGCTACTCCTGGTTGGGTTTTTTCTTCTATTTTCCATTTGCTTGCATAAAGTTGCTAAGAAATCACACTTAATCGTATTTGCTCCCCTTTATAAATTAGTCTTCTTTTTCATTAGCTGCTTTCAAAATTTTGTCTTTTTCTTTGTTTCTAGCAAATTTAAGTATGATATACCTTTGTGTTTTTCTTTTGAAATATATTCTCTATGGCATTTACTCAGCTTCTATTCTTTCATTCTTCATTATTCCTAGCAAGTTTTATTCTAATAATTCTTCCATAACTTTATCAATGCCTTTTCTTCTTGTTCTGGGATTCCAAATATGCACATGTTTTTCCTCTTGATGGTGTCCCACGTTATTCTTAGGCTTTCTTCATTTTCCTTCCTTTTTGATTCTGCTTTTGCTCTATCAGATCAGTGCTGAGAGCTCTTTCTTTTGTTTCACTGGTTCTGTTCTCCATCTCTTCAGTTCTACTCATCTGTCCCTCCACCATATTGACAGATTCTGAGACATTGGCCTTAATATTCTGAATTGCAGTTTCCTGTTTTTCTAGGGTTTCTAATATCTCATTTGTTTATCTGCATTGTCTCAAATTGCTTTCTTTGTTGTTTTTGTTGTTTAAAGATTAAGATGTCCTTGATTCAAACTATGATCTTTTCAATTACGTTCTTTTTTCATTCATTTCTAAAAAATTTTATCCTATTTATTTACAAAGTTTGAATACATTGTTTGTCACAAAAGATCCTTCCCATTTCCTTCACGCTACCCACCCACCGAATTGTGCCACCCTATGATTAACACCTACTCCCCATCCACACCTCTCTATTTCCAGCCTCATACGTATTCTACAATAATGGTTTTATATTGTATTTGTTCTTGTCAGACTGAGTTAGTTCACTCAGCATAATGCTCTCTAGTCCCTCCCAAGTTAGGTAATAATTTACAAAACCATTGCTCCTGTATGCTACGTAGTATTCTGTTGTATGAATGTACCACAAAATCTCAATTCTTTCATTTGTGGTTGGACATCGGGGCTGTTTCCATGTTCTTGCGATGGTAAACAATGCTGCTATGAACATTGGTGTACAAGTTTGCTTTTTTAAGTTCTTCTTGGCTTTTGCTTGTAGAATCTTACAATTCTATGAGTTTTTCTTTTACCCATTGAAAATACTCAATCACTATTATTTTGACTTCTTTGTCATAGAGTTCCATCAGACTTTTTGGCTTCAAGAAATCCATTAATTCTATGTTTTGGTCACAATCACCTTTATTATAATTATTCCAGTTTATTTACAGAGTTCTAATACATTGTTTCCCAGAACAGATTCTTCCAATTTCCCTCACTCTCCCACTCACCAAATTTTACAACTCCATGATTAATCTTCCTCCTCCTCCTGCACATCCTCATCCCTCTGCTTCCATCTCCGCTTCTCCCCCCTTGGATCCTTATACTCATTTTACAATCACTTTTTGGGGATGAAATTTTGTTTAGTTTTTGTGTAGATTATTATGATGTACTGTTTTTTCCATGTCATTGCTATGATGGAATTTTTCCCTGCCTGGGGCCCTGACTGGTCCTTGATCTGTCTGCCTTGGCTGGGGAGCTCACTGCTCCAGAGGAGTCTGGGAGGGCAGCTCACCCTAGCTGAATTTCTCTTAGGACCCAGGGCTCATGGGAAGACTTGCTTCAGTTGCAGAGCTCAACAAGCCCGTAAGGAGGGGGAATCCAGCTCACGCTGTCTATGGTCTTTACTTTCTGGCCCTGTGGCAAAGTTTGCTGGATCTAGTGGCAATGGGAGTCGGGGGACAGCTGCATCTGTTCTTTCCTTTTTGGTCCTGCAGTTATGTTCTCTGGGGTGGAAGGCTTATTGTTTTCTGATTGCAGCCTTCTCTCCTGAAGTCTGTTGCTCTCTTTGGTCTGTGGAGTGATGCAGCCAGGTTCTCTGACTCTCTTCACTACTGTCTCTGATGGTTTGCAGGAAAAACTTTGTCTCTGTTCTTCTGTTCCAGGACCATATTGTATGCCTGCTGATTGCTGAGCCCTACCAGTTAAGGCACATGACTGGCAAAACAGGATGATGTTCTCAAGGACGGTCATGCCTTGGCTGGACCCTCAACATTGGTGTTGCCCCTTTGGCCTGAAGGCCACAGACCTGTGTCTTTACTGGGCAGGGTGGGGATAGAAACCAAGGGTAACATCACCTGATCAAAATGAATCCAATTAATATGGTGGATGAGCAGACAAGACAGCTGGCTCCTGGAGCAGAGCCCAACGTAGAAGTGAGGTTCTGCAAGATGCTGGCTGCCATCTGAGAATCTAAAAGGTTTTTAAAGATTAATTTTAATAATATTCTTTTTAACCCCAAATATTAAAAAGGTTTAATGTATGGAATGTTTAGATTATTAATGAGATAATTTACTTAGTACTATTTTGTTGGGTGCCACTGAGTCAACTCTGACTCATAGCAATCCATGTGACAGAGTAAACTGCAGTCACAGGTTTTTCTTAGGCTGCAATCTTTATGCAAGCAGATATCCAGGTCTTTCTTCCACATGGTTACTGACAGCCTTTCAGTTAGTAGCTGAGCATAAAATTTGCACCACCGGGAAATCTTCAAAATCCCGTGTTTACTCCATACATCACATGTTGATTTGGGTGGCCATATTTGAATTAGTTTGTAGGCTAATAATTGACTACTGCATTAGACTCTAGGGAGATCTGGTGGCCCAGTGGTAAGATGCTAAATTGCTGGATTCAAAGAAAAGTGGTTCAAATCCACCAGTTACTTTGTGGGGAAAATGGTCACTCTCCTCCTATGTAATTTACTAACCCTGAAAACACCATGGGTGGGGGGTAGGGGTAAGCATCAGTTCTAACTAGACAGCACTTAACAATACCATGAGACTCTACAAGATTATAATCGTGCATCAGTCAAGATTTAATCAGAAAAGGAAAGAAAATTTTGAGTAAGGAATTCATTGCATTAATCACATATTACACAGTTTTGTGGAAAGCTTAGCTAATAAAGATCTACAAAGCAGAATTTCATGGTTCAAAATAAAGTCTTCCACCTGAAGCATTAGCACAGGGAGCACTTGAAGAAATATGGAAATTAGGCAAAATCAACTGTTAATGTGAGTGCACAATGAAAAGCTGTCTTGAGTCAAGCTGTTGGTTCTCTATAACCACCCTTTCTGTTGGCCCATAATCAAAGGGCAGGTCTTGTAGATGCTCTTGGTCACAGGATCAGCAGGAAGAGAAGCTGGGTGCGAAGTAAAGACAAATGAAAGTGTAGATTATAGGAGCTTTCTGGCACTTGGTCATTAGCCTCTTACTACCACTACTTACAAAGACTGAGAATTTGACGGCAGCTAGTTTACTTCTGTCTTCAAAACCCGTGTAAGTTCTCTTTTGGTCGGTTCCACCTGGCATCAAACATGAAATAAGATTCTGAGAAATAGCAATATTTCCATGTTAGCTAAGTAGGAAAAAAAAGTAGTACAAAAAATACAGTGGAACTATACAAGATAAAGGATTCTAGGAAAAGACATTCTTAACTAAATTATATTTTATCCCAGTTGATAGATTATAAAATCATTATATTCACTTATTTCTAACCAATGGCAGGTGTATCTCTTGATGGAAAATAACATATTACCTTTTCATTCTTCTTAAAGGAACAGGAAAATAGCAATTTTTTTCAGTGTTAAATATGCACCAGAAACTACGAAGATGATTTCCAAGGTATTGCATTTAATGCTCATAACAATCCTAAAAGACTTCTACTATCACATCTATTTGACTTAAGTGAGATTAAGTTACTTTCCTAAAGTCCTACAGCTACCAACCAGTACAGCCTTGAATCAAGCGTAAATATGCTTAGATCTTTCCACTATGCCTTCTAATAAATCCAGTTCTTTAGTTACTTTTATCTATCACCAGGAGCTCGGGTAGCCTAGTGGTAAGGGGCTGTGATGCCATCCTAAAGGCAAGCTGTTTGAATCCACCAGCTACTCCACAGGAGAAAGATGAGCAATCCCCTCCTGTGTGATTTACTATCTCTGTAAACCTGCTGGAGAACCAGCTATGGAATGGTTTTTGATGGTGAATTACATAACAATGAGCGGTAACAGAATTAAAACATAAAAAATCAAGGGCCTTTTTATCTCAGTATAATTTTTCATGAATGTGGTAATATCAAGGAAAAATTGGGTCACTACTACACAAAATCAAAATTAAAATACTCTTTCCAAGTGGTTGCACTCTAAAACAGGTACAAAGCCTAGAATTCTCCTTTGGGATTTTGGAGGAAGCATATATCCCATTTGTGTGTGTTATTCTGACCTGTTTACAAAGTGTCTGTCTCAAATGATGGGAGCAAACCTGGGCATCTACCACCAGAAAGAAGAAGCAGGATTCATATCTCACACCATACACAAAAATTCAAGATAGATTGGAGACCTAGGGATAAAGCCCAAAACCATCAAGAGACAAAACGGGAGGAAATTTAGAAGGCTTAGCCTATGGTATTAAAAGACTGGCAAATACAGCTAGAAATGCACCATCAGGAGAGGATAACGTTGCTGAATGGGACCTTCTAAAGATTAAGTCCTTGTGTGCACCAAAAACATTTTCCAATAGGGTAGAAAAAGAAAAAGAGAAAAATATATACAACTTACTTATTGGGGGGAAATTTGGTAATAACATCTCTAACAAGGATCTTGTAACAAAAATTTCCAGACTACTACAGGATCTCCACAAGGAAAAGACTGATAACTCACATCACAAAATGGGCCAAAGACATGAAAAGACTTCACAGAGGAAGACATTCAGATGGGCAATAAACACATGGGAAAATGCTCAAAACCTCTGGCAATAAGAGAAAAGCAAATCAAAATTGCAATGAGATACCATCTTAATCCAGTAGCAATGGCAAAGTTTAATATAAGAGCAAGCAATAAATGTTGGACAGAATGTGCAGAGATTGGCACTTTCATACACTGTTGGTGGGATTATAAATTGGTACAATCATTCTAGAAGGTGGTAGAACATAGAAAGTCCATATGACCCAACTATTGCACTGCTGGGAATATGTTTTTGTTGTTTTCATTGTTATGTGCCATTGAATCAACTGTGACTCATAGCCACCCAATCCAAACTAACTCTGAATATTACTCTATCCTGAGCCAATCTCACTGTTACTGACACACCTACCCTCATTACCCCAGTTATTGGGTCAATCCATCTCATCTAGAGTCTTCCTCTCTTGCACTGTTCCTCCACTCTTCCAAACATGATGTCGTTCTCCAAGGACTGGTCTTTCCTGGAAACATACCCAAAGTATGCGAGGTAGAGCTTCAAAATTCTTGTTTCCAAGGAGTATCTTGTTTTCTAAGACAGACCTATTTATTCTGTGACACAAACAGATTTGTACAACTATCTACAGCATTATTCACAATAGCAAGAAAAGAGAAACAGCCCAAATGTCTATCAACAAATATGGCACAGGCACACAAGGAAATACTATGGGGAGCAATGATTTTGTAAAATATAACATGGGAGAGTCAAGAGAGTGAACTAACTCAGTCTCATAAAGACAAGTATTGCATAAGACCATTGTTGTAAAAAAATGGAAGAATAACTACTAAGACATGGATGAAGTCCAAAAGAGGAAGTGATGGAGGGCAGGGGAGCATAAAGTTAGAATATTTTCATTAGAGGACAAAAGATGACTTTACTGACCTGGAAATTAAGATGACAATCTAGCCATATTGCTCCTGAGTCAAGAGGCAAAGGATTACTCTATTGGCTGAGGGCATAGTCATACATGTTAAAGATAAATTAATGTGAAGGCATTTGACTGTGTGAATTATAGCAAGTTGTTGCTGATGTTGAGAAGAAAGGAAGTCCCAGAGCACTTGATTTTGCTCATGTAGAACCTATACCTGGAGCAGGAGGCTGTTGTGAGAACAGAACAGGGGAACACTAGTTTAAAATTAAGAAAGGAGTGTGTCAGGGTTGTATTCTCTCTCCATACCTATTTAATCAGTTTGCTGAGCAAATTATTCGAGAAGCTGGACTCTTGTGAAGAGAAATTTGGCTTCAGGATTGGAGGGAGATTCATTAATAACCTGCCTTATGAAGATGACATAATCTTACTTGCTGAAAGTGAGGAGGACTTGAAACACTTGTTGCAGAAGATCAAGGAATGCAGCTTTCAATACGGAATGCATCTCAATGTCAAGAAGACAAAAATTCTTACCATTGGACCAATAGGCAACATCTTGATGGATTGAGAAGAGATTGTAACTGTCAACAACTTTATCCTGCATGGATCCACAATTAGCCCTGTTAGTACCAGCAGTCAGGAAATAAGGAGACACATTGTACTGGGAAAATTGGCAGTTAGGGAATTCTCTAAATTATTGGGAGTTTTGATTATTGGGATTATTGATATGGGAGTTTGGGATTATTGATGTTATTGAGAACTAAAGCACATCTGCTTCAAGCCATAGCCTTTCCAGTCACTTGCTGTGCATATAAGAACTGGACAGTGAATAGGGATGACAGAAGAAGAAATGATGCCTTTGTATTGTGGTATTGGAGAAAGGCACTGAAAATCCCATGGACGGCCAAGAGAAAAAACAGATATGTCTCGGAGAGGGTGCAGCCGGGTTGCTTTTTGGAGGCAAGAATGATGAGACTTCCCTTCACATACTTTGGCCATGTTGCTAGGAGGGAATATTCCTTAGAGAAGGACATGATACTAGGAAGGGTAGAGGGTTGGCGAAGGAAAGGAAGACCCTCAGTCAGGTGGACTGATGCAGTGACTGCCATAATGGGCTCTTGTGTGTCAAGAAGTGTGAGGATGGCACAGGATATAACAGGGTTGAGCTTTTTTGTTCATAGGGTCACTATGAGTTGTACTCAACTACACAGTACCTAAAATACAGCTTTCGATTTTCTGGCTGCTGGTGTCAAGGGTGTTGATTATGAATCTAAGCAAGATGGTGAGGATTTATGTTTTCTTGAAGTTAAGATGTAACCTATAGTGAATAATGTACTCTTTGATCCTCTGCAGGAAGCATTTAGAGCCCTCCTCACTTTCAGCAAGCAAGATTTTACCATCTGCCTAATGCGGGCTGTTGATGAGTCTTTCTCTGATCCTGATGCCATATTTTTATTCATACAGTTCAGCTTCTCATGTAGTATGTTCTGCATGCAGATTAAAATGATATTTAAAAAAAGAAGACACAGCCCTGATACATACCTTTCCTGATTTTTAACCATGCTTCTCTAGCATGGTTCCGTACCATTGTTGAACATGATTCCCTGTGTTCCTAAAACAGCTACATGGTCCAAGTATAGGGTTTGCATCAACACAATTAAGCTTGATTTTCATTCTCAATAGCCAGGCAATTAAAAGACATATTATGGTGGGCAAGTCGGCTCTCAGGGATCTCTCTAAAGTTCTGAAGACTAAGGTACACCTGCTCCAAATAATAATCTTTTCAATTACTTAATATGCAGCTGAAATTTGGACAAGAATAAGGACAATAGAATAATCAATTCTTTTGAGTTGTGGTATTGGAGAAGAATGTGGAATATGCTATGGACTGCTAAAAAGATAAATATGCTTTGGAAAAGGTGCAGCTAAGAGTGCTTCTTGTAGGCAAGGATGGCGAAACCTTGACTGACATACTATGTGAAGATTGTTAGGAAGCACCAGTCTTTGGAAAAATATGTCATTTTTTGAAAGGGTCAACAAAGGAGAAGACCCTCAGTGAAATGGATAGACACATCAGCTGTAACGGTCAGTTTAAAATATGTCAGAAATTTTAAGTATAGCACAGGCAAGGGTTCAAATCCAGTGTTCATAGAGACATTATGTTGTTGTTAGTTTTCATTAAGTATGACTCTTAGCAGCCCTAAGAACAACATATATGAACTCTCTCCTATCCCGTGCCATCCTCAGCATCTCTGACACGCTTGAGCCCATTAAAAGTCACCATGACAATCGATCCCATTGAGAGTCTCCCTCTCCTTTTCTGACCCTTCATCTTTCCTAGAATTATGTTCCTTTCTAAGAGTTAGCCTCTCCTAACAATATGCTCAAAATGTGTGAAAGAATGAGTCACTATCCTTGCCTCAAATAAGCACTCTGGCTACATTTTTTCTAAGATATAGCTGTTTGTTCTTTTGGCGATGGGATGTTTTGTACTTTTCTACAACACCACCACTCAAAGGCATCAATTCTTGTTCTGTCATCATTATTCAGCTCTCAGATGCCTCCTAGCAAGCGATTGAAAAGACCATGGCCTGAGTTGGGCACACCTTAGTCTTCAATCTGACATCATTGCTCCTCAATAATTTGGTGAAGCCCATGACAGTGGACCTAGCAATTTTGGAAGTTGTCAAAAATTATATTAAATACATAAAGATCAATATCCTATGCAACAGTGAGCTAAAATAAAATTATATTGACCATTTTGAAGCAGACGATCATATGATCTATCTGTATTCATCATCAAAATGACATTTCAATATATTTTCTAAAGTATAAGGCTGTTAATAAAAGGTTAGTATCCACCTGCACACAGAGAAGATCTATAATATAGTCACTATACAAATTTAAATACCCACTCCTAAAGCCCAAGCTGAAGTAACTAAGGCTTTTTACCTACTGAAATTCATATTAAAATTTATTTCTGTCAGTCTGAAATGAATCAAATATGTACTCAAGATGCTGTAATAATAACTAGTGTGACTGGAATACAAAAATTGGAGGCCAAGTATTGATGGTTGGAAAATATGGCTGAGGTTACAGATATGAGCCTGCAGATTGCATGATACAGGTTTGTGTGGCCAATAATTTATTCATTGATGATACCTTTTATTAAAAACATAAATTCATTTTACCCTGTTGGGGAAAGTTTTTGATGTGCATGGGGGTCCCATGAATCAATTTTATCCTCTTTAGATTATGCATTTCTGGTTGCATTTGGCACTCTCTTTATACCTTGGACTAGCGCTTCTAAGCTTGATCCCAGTTTGTCTCTTGTGAATGTTACGGTTTTGGACTTTACTCCCAGGTCTCTGATCCACCTTCAGTTGATTATTCTGTATAGTGTGAGATATAGGTCCTGTTTCAGCTTTCTGCAGGTAGCAGTACAGTTTTGCCAGCACCATTTACTGGAGAAGTTTTCATTTCTCCATTTGAGAGGTTTTATTTCCTTGCCAAACATTGGTTGACTGTAGAGAGATGGGTTAATTTCGGTTCTGTTCCATTGGTCTATGTGCCTGTCATTGTACCAGAACCATGCTGTGTTGGTTACCACTGTTGTGTAGTAGGTTTTGAGGTCAGGGAGTGCTATGCCTCCAATCTCATTTTTGTTTCTCAGAAGTGTTTTGCTTATTCGGGGTCTCTTGTCTCTCCAAATAAATTTTATAATTTCCCTTTCAATCTCCTTGAAAAATTACTTTGGTATCTCAATTGGGATTGCATTGAACATGTAGATTGTTTTTGGTAGGATTGTCATTTTCACCAAATTGAGTCTTCCTATCTATGAACACTCTTCCTGGATGATACCCTTGATATCCTCCCACAACTCATCTGGTCTTCGCTCATTAGTGTTCAAGGCCTCAAACCTGGTCCTGAGATGATTCTGAAATTCAGGCAGGATGAAATCAAAGTCATATTTTGGCTCCTGTGGATTAGGTTTGTTTTCCTCAGCTTCAGCTTGAACTTGCATATGAGTA
>NW_006400004.1:1266728-1274299 GCF_000299155.1 Elephantulus edwardii
AGTGTGTCAGAGGCCATGCAATTGACACAGGATAGAGCAGGGTTTAGGGTTGTTGTACATAGGGTCGCTATGAGTCGCAAATGACTCGATGGCACATAGCAACAACAACAATCTATGAACAGGATACATTTTTCCATTTCTTTAGGTCTCTTATTGTGTCTTTCATAAATGCTTTATAGTTTTCTTTGTATAGGTCTTTTGTATCTCTAGTTAGGTTCGCTTCCGAGTACCTGCGTTGTTTTATTTTTTTACTATTGCCACCAATGGCTTTGATTGTGGATCTAATATAATGCAGTCTTTCACAACTTCAATCTTTTCTCCAGTTACCATGACTAACGTGCACTTTACCCAAATTTGTTATTTTCAATTGTTTCCCAAGCATATGAAAGTTATAAAATTAATAAGAAGAAATGATATCTTTGAATTGTGATGCTGATGAAGAGTATTGAATATACCATTAACTGATAAAAAGAACAAACAAATCTATCTTGAAAGAAATGCAACCAGAGAGTTCCTCCAGGATGATGAAACTCTGTCTCACTTGCTTTGATCACATTTTCAGACAGAACAGTCCTTGAAGAGAGACATTATGCTGGGAAAGAGAGGTCAGAAAATGAATGAAAGATCCTTAATGTGATGGATTGAAGTGGTGACTACCACACTGGTCTAGGTATGATAGAAATCATGAGGATAGTACAGGATGGGGAAAGGTTCAGATTTCTCTACTTATAGTCATTATGAGTCATAGTCAACTCAATGACACCTAACAACAATATCATAATGTTACCTATTGGTTCATTGGTGAGGATGTTTCTTTTCTTGATGTTGGGATGTAATACACATTGAACGCTATGACCTTCTGCAGCGAGTGTTTTAAATCCTCTTCACTTTAAGGAAGCGAGACTGTGTCATATGTAAAAAGCAGCTTGTGATGAGGCAGCCAATAACTCTAATGCTAAATTATTTTTCCTGTAGTCCAAATTCTCGAATGATTTAACATGCAGATGGAATAAGAATGGAGAAAGAATACAACCCTGATGCACACCTTTCCTGATTTGAAATTGTGTAATTTCCCTTGTTCTATTTAGACAACTACTGCTTTGTCTATGTACAGGCTCTGTATGAGCATAATTAAGTCTTCTGGGATTCTCATTTTCCTCATTGTTATCCATAGTTTGTTATGATCCACACAGTCAAATGCCTTTTAATAGTCAATAAAACACAAAACTTAGTATAGTGGATATGTAAAAGGCCTATAAAGCAATATTCTGAGTGATCTAACTCAGTCCCACAAGGACAAATATTGTATAAAACCATTATTGTAGAATGAGTATAAGGATCCAAGCGGGGATGGGGGAGGATGGAAGCAGAGGGATGAGGATATGCAGGGGGCAGAGGTATTAATCATGGAGTTATAAAATTTAATGGGTGGGGGAGAGGGAAATTGGGAGAATCTTTTCTCGAAAACAATGTGTTCTAACTTTGTAAATATCATGATTAGGATCTGAAAGATGTAAGTACAGACTCTCTCTAGGTTACAACTTCTTATTTAAAACAATTCTTATGCTTTCCATGCTACCCGTACTAGGGTCCACATGGCGTTGTTCTGGTTCCCGTTGTAACTTAAAAGGGAAACTTCCACAATGTCCAGAGCCTTTCATGTCCTCAAATTCCTTTCAACAGGAACACATTTGGATGGCACCAATCTTGGCTTCCAAATAGAACAGTACGTATACAAAAGAAAAAGTGATAGCATCTACATCATAAACCTGAAGAGGACCTGGGAGAAGCCTCTCCTGGCTGCTTGAACCATTGTTGCCATTGAAAATCCAGCTGATGTCAGTGTCATATCCTCCAGATATACTGGCCAGAGACCTGTGCTGGAGTTTTCTGCTGCCACTGGGGCAACTCCTATTGTTGGGCACTTCACTCTTGGAACCTTCACTAACCAGATCCAGGCAGCTTCCAGGAGCCTTGTCTTCTGGTGGTTACTGATCCCAGGGCTGACCACCAGCCGCTGACAGACGCATCTTACTGTTAACTTGCCCACCATTGTCCTGTGTAATACAGATTCTCCTCTGCACTAGGTAGACGTTGCTATCCCATACAACAATAAAGGAGCTCACTCCGTGGGTCTGATGTTGGCCTGGGAAGTCCTGCGCATGAGTGACACAATCTCCCTGGAGCACCCATGGGAGGTCATTCCTGATCTGTACTTCTACAGAGATACACCAATGTTCATAGCAGCATTATTCACCATCATAAGAACATGGAAACAGCCCAAATGTCCAACCGCAAACGAATGGATTGCGAAATTATGGTACATTGACACAATAGAATACAATGCAGCACACAGGAACAATAACTTTGTAAATTATTACCTAACTTGGGGGGGGACTGAAGAGCATTATGCAGAGTGAACTAACCTCAATATCACAAGGATAAATATTGTATAAAATCGTTATTGCTGAATGAGTATAAGGATCCAGGTGAGGTGGGAGAGGCTGGAAGAAGAGGGATGTGGATGTACAGGGGGAGGGAGGATTAATCATTGGGTTGTACAATTTGATGGGTGGGGGGAGAGGGAAATTGAAAGAATTTGTTCAAATTTGCGTTCAAATTTTGTAAATAAACTAGTAGGGAAAGGAAGAACAGGCATCTGCTGCTAAAAAGGCTCTGACCCAGGAGGAGTTTCAGGGATAATGGACGCCCCTGCTCCTGAATTCACTGCTGCTCAGCCTGAGGTTGCAGACTGGTCCAACGGAGTCCAGGTGCCCTCTGTGCCTATTCAGCAGTTCCCTACTGAAGACTGGAGCACTCAGCCTGCAACTGAAGGCTGGCCTGCAGCCCCCACTGCTCAGGCCACTGAGTGGGTCGGAACAACTACCCAGTGGTCTTAAACTGTCTTTTAGAAAGTGGAAATAAGGTTGATGGAAAATAAACAATATGTTTCATTAAAAGAAACCCAAACCCCAAAACCCCTAATCCTTACTTGCCTTTTAGTGTTATGTAACTTTACTTTCAAAAGCTCTGGTTATGTAGTGGTAACGTGTTGAACTGCCAACCCAAAAGTCAGGCAGTTTAAATCTACCAACTGCTCTGAGGGAGAAAGATGGACAAACTACTCCAGTGCAATTTGCTGGAGGGCCAACTGTGAGTTGGTTCCTACTTGATACACATAACAACGTTAACAACTCATAACAAATATCACAATAACCTTTACTTACTACTGTTAAGTTCAGTTATCAAATTTTAAAAGCCTTTAGGCCCATTTCTGCCCTAAAATAAAACAAAATAAGAACTGTATGCATCAGGTTCAACTTACCTGTTGTTATTGTTATATTCCATCAAATCGCCTGTACTCATAGCCACCCTATGTACAACACCTCTGAACCTTGCCCTATCCTGAGTCAGTCTCATTGAATCAGACATACCTAATCCTATTGCCCCAGTTTTCATGTCAATCCGTCTCATCTGGGTTCTTCCTCTCCTACCCTGTCCCTCCACCCTTACAAACATAATGTCCTTCTCCAAGGACTGGTCCCTCCTGGCCACATGCCCAAAGTATGTGAGATAGAGTTTCAAAATCCTTGCCTTCCAGTAGAAACTTGGTTTCACTCTCTCCAAGATAGATCAAGATAGATGTATTTGTTTTCTTGGCAGTCCATTGTATGTTCGATATTCTTCTTCAACACCACAACTCAAAAACATCAGATCTTCTGTCATTCTTAGTCATTATCTAGCTCTCTGATGCATAGCATGTGATTGCGAAGACCATGGCCTGGATCAGGTGCACCTTAGTCTCTAGACTGACATCCTTGCTCCTCAGCACTCTGGAAAGGTCCCTGACAGCAGACTTCCCCAATGCAATTCATCTTTTGATTTCCTGGTTTCTGGTTTAAGAGTGTTGATTGTGGAGCCAAGCAAGTTGAAATTGTTTACAACCTCAATTTGTTCTCCATCAATCATTGTGCTGCCAATTGGCCAACTGGTGAAGGTCTTTGTCTTCTTGATATTAAGCTTCAACTTACCTACCAATTCTTTTTTTAATGCAGATTCACCCCCCACTTTCTTTCATTGACATTATGTTTCAGACAATCATTCCCACACATTGTGTTTTATAAAATGAATCACCATTAAACTATGCCCACTATTACCCTGTCTTTTCAGATCCCTGTCAGATTTTTCCCATTTCCTTTATCCTCTGTCTTCACCCACCAAATATTGAGACTCTGTGATTTCCCTGCTACCAATCCTCACCCCTCTGCTCCCACTCCGTCCCCTCTTAGACCCCTAGACACTTTTTACTAGTTATCCTTCTATCTTTACAATAATGGTCTTTTGTAGTATATGTCCTTATGAGACTGAGTTAGTTGACTCAGGATAAATGCTCTCCAGTCCCTTCCAAGTCATATAGTACTTTTCAAAATTATTACTCCTGAATGCTGCACAGTATTCCATCGTGCTGCACAGTATTCCATCGTGTGAATGTACCATATACAATACAACTGACCACAACCACAATTAAAGAATTCTGGTACATTGTCCTACAAATTCTTAAAGACACAGGAACAGATTTCATTAGAAACCTGGGGACTGATTGTAACATTCAAGATAATACATTTCTTGGTTTTAGTTTTATGGTTGGTTTGTGGTTTGGGAGTTCCCCCCCTTTTTAACACTGTGCAATCTGCTTCAGTTTCTACAGCCTATGAGCAAGAAGACCAGGCAATGGTTGGCGCTACAATTTGCTCTGACATGGAACACTATGACAGACCAATAGGAATTGGGCCTGCCATAAGTCTAAACACATTCATAATACACTAGTTTTTAAAAAGAAAACAAAAACTCAAGTGGAAAAACAAACTCAAGAGAAATATAACTCAAACAAGAGTAAACAAACTCAAGGGGGAAACATACTGCAAAATAAAATCACAAGAAATAAACTTTCTTGAGTATGTGATGAAGTGTAAGAAAAAAGAATCCATTTGTCCTGAATGCTAGAAATAATTTTCTTCAATGACACTGAGGCAACAATTTATTTTACTTGATAATTTTACTTGAAATTAATAATATTTACATGTTACTTTTGTTGTTGATTACCATCACGTCGAGGTTGACTCATAGTGACTCTATGAACAAAAAGACATAATACCTTTCCATAGCTATCGTTGTTTCTCCAAGTTCATAGAGTTTCCAGAGGCATGTGGTTTAGGATGCCACACCTGCTTCCCAACCTGTTTTACAACTTCTTTAAAACTGGGAGCTCCATCAAACACTGTCCACAACGGGAAACCGTTCTGGTATATGATATCTCCGTGGCACAAGGTTCAGCATCATAGAAAACCCAGGTTATCTCATACAGCACATTGACAAAGAATGATGTGCAAAGTGGAAGAACGTTTCACTACATATAATAACACTAGTTTCATTTAGCAGTGGGTAAATGTTGTCAAATATGACTCAGAGTAAGTTTTGCACAAAAGACCTGAACTCTGTTCTATAATTAACATAATTTCTGTACATTTATAAGGGAGTTTGTAGAGTTTCCAGAGGTATCTAGTATAGGAAGTGGATAACACTCCACTTCCAACATTAATGCTTCCCAACATGAATCAATCTGGAAGCTCATCCAACCACTGTACATAAAGGGTAACCATTATGGTATTTGACACGAATATGGGATAGTGTTCATCATCACAGCAACTCCAAGTTGTTCAGTACAGCAAAAAGACAAATGATTACTGTATCTTTAAAAGAATAGTTTTCAAAACTTAATATATTTTAGGGCCTGTGGCCCTTGGGCCCTACAGGATTTTAAAGTCACACCCTCGTGCAGGCCTCCACCTTTACCCTTAGGCAAGGCTCAAGGCCACCCACTTTTTTTTTAAGGCCACCCACTTTTGAGGGCGAAAAAGTACAGTAACACACAACAAAAAGGACGAGCTTTGACTATATAATGGGTGAGGAGTTTCCCTGCCAAGCCAAAGGCAAACTGTTTGAAGCTTCCAGCTGCTCTGTGAGACATAGATGGGTAATCTCCTCCCGTGTGATTTACAACCTCTGAAAACCTGCTGAGGGGTCAACTATGTGTCAGTTTAAATTTGATGGCAAAGAAGAACAACAATAATATAAATGCTTTTAAAAACTTAATCAAATTATGGAAGAGAGTGTTTGTGTAAATTAAAATGTACATCAATACATTTTACAATAGACACTAATATAGAAGTGGAAAGAGATACAGAAGGAAATCTCTCCATGCATAGTAGAAACTCAATTAAAATGGGGAAAAATCAGTGAACAAACTGTAGAGGTCTGGCGTTTAAAATTATAAAAATAATCAATAGGAGGGAGAAAGGAAATGGTTTTTGTGTCAAATAAAGAAATTTTTAAAGCTAATAAATCTAAAATTAGTACCATAGACTGACCCATTACTTTTTAATAAAATTTTTTTAATTTTAATTCTAATTTTCAGTTTACAGGAAAGACGGATTTTCATTCATTTATAGTTGCACATTTTACCTCCTCTACTTTCCTTCCCCTTTCCCAAGTTGACTTTTTTTATATTAGCTTATTTGCAAAATTTGAATACATTGTTTTCAAGAACAGAATCTTCACATTTCCCTCACCCCCCACCAAATTGTACAACTCCATGATTAATTCCCCCTCCCCAGCACATCCTCATCCCTCTGCTTCCACTCTCCCCTACTGCCTTTCAATCTTTATACTCATTCTACAATAATTCAATATATGTCCCTGTGGGGCTGAGTTAGGTCACTCAGCATAATACTCTCCAGTTCCTCCCAAGTTAGGTAATAATTTACAAATCATTCCTCCTGCATGCTGTGTAGTATTCCATTGTGTGAATATACCATAAGTTCTCAATCCATACATTTGTGGTTGGAAATTTGGCCTGTTTTCATGTTCTTATAATGGTAAAAAATGTTGCTGTGAACATTGGCGTACAATAATCAGAGACAATAAGAGAGATGCAAATCAAAACCACAATGAGGTATCATCTCACTCTCATAACAGTAGTGAAGTTTAACAGGGCAGCAAATAATAAGTGTTGGAGAGAATGTGATGAGAAAAGAACTCATATATTGTTGGTGGGATTGTATAATGGTACAACCATTCTGGAACGCAATTTGGCACTTCCTTAAAAAGCTGAACATAGAAATTCCATATGGCCCAGCTATTCCACTATTTGTAATGTTGTTGTTGTTGTTGTTGTTGTTCAGTGCCATAGAGTTGTAGATGACTCAAAGTAACGCTGTGAATAAAAGACCTGAACACCTTTCATCGTTTCTCCACATTCATCGACTTTCCAGAGATAAGCAATTTCAGAAGTAGATACCAATCCTACTTCCTAGTTGGAATAGAGTCATTATTTTGTTGTAGTGGTTGTGTGTCTTCCAGTCAGAACCAACCCTTAATAGATCTTCCAGTGGGGTTTCAGAGGCATTTAATCACACAAGAGAAGATTGCCCATCCTTCTCTCACAAGAAACTAGCGGATTTGAGATACATGCCTTTGGAATAGTTGTTGTTGTTGTTGTTGTTGTTGTTGTT
>NW_006400004.1:1277124-1284456 GCF_000299155.1 Elephantulus edwardii
AACTTGGTGAGCACATCCAGGGCAGCATCTGTTAGCCAAAATACTTCAATTGGTATACCATATAGGTCTACAAAATCTGTCAGTAAGAAAAAAAACAATGTTCAATAACATTAGCAAGTCTTTCCATGATTTAGAGAGCTCTGGAGGTGTAGTCCATAGGGAGTTGTACTGGCAATTAAAGAGTTTCTCAGGCAATTCTAATATACCAACAGCTCTGTAGGAGAGAGGTGGACAATCTCCTGTGTGAATTGCACTCCTTGAAACCTAATAGAAAGCCAACTAAGAGTTGATTCCAACTTGTTTCCATGACGTGGTCTTGGACAAAGTATGTCAGACACCCTCAACATTATTCTTTTCTTACTTCTAATACTTTATCTTAGAAGGACCATCCGCTCACAGTGCCATTTCTGCATCTTCCATGACTGACTCCTACACTCTCATCAAAATCTTGTTATAGCTTCACTTCTTCCAAAGTAGTGATTCCGCCATCAGAGTAGACTTGATATCCTTTGCCTATTGTTGTTGTTGTTGTTTGCTGTAAAGTCGGAACAAACCCATATCTGACCCTCTGGTGGGTTTTCCAGGCAGTTAATCGCACAGGAGGAGATTGCCCATCCCATCCGTCTCCCTCAGAGCAGCTGGTGGCCTCAAAGCACATGCCTTAGGGAGTGCAGTACAACTTCTTGCCACTAGGCGGCCAGAGCTCCCTGTCTCTTGCCTGTGCTCCCATTGTTGTTATGTGCTATCAAGTAGCTTGCAACTCATAGCAGCCCTATGTACAAGAGCCTATCATGTGCCAGCCTTGTTTCTGACACACCTACCCCCATTACGTCAGTTACTGAACAGATCCATCTCGTCAAGGGTCTTCCTCTCTTAAGCTGCTCTTTCACCTTCACAAACATGGTGTCCCTCTACAAGGATCAATCCTTCCTTGTAACATGTCCAAAGTATGTCAAATAAAGCTTCAGAATCATTGCCTCCAAGGAGCATCCAGGCTTCACCCTCTCTAGGAATAAACTGTTTGTCCACAGTATATTCAACACTGTTTTCCAGCACCAGAGCTCAAAGGCATCAATTCTCTTTGTATCATTCTATGACAGGTTTGGAAGCAGGAGTGGCATCCACTTCCTAAACAACGTGCCTGAGGAAACTCTATGAACTTTGATAAATGTCGATAGTTGTAGAGAGGCTTCAGGCCTTTTTTTAATAGGGTCTTTATGAGTTGTGCTCAACTCGAAGGCAATCAACAATAGCAACAACATGAGCAATATTAAGTATTCTGGAATTCCCATTCATCTAAATGTTGCCCATAATTTGCTGATCTACACAGTCAATGCCTTTGCATAGTTAATAAAACACAGGTATGTTTTCAGCCAGCATCCATCTGATATCTGCAATGATATCCTTGGTGCCTGGCCTCTTCTAAACCTCGCTTGAACTTTGGCAGTTCCCTATCAATATACTGTTCAAACTACTTGGGTGGTGGTTGTGGTTTCTTTGGGATATATGTTCCCAGTAGCTGAATTGCTGGGTCAAATGGTATTTCTATTTATAACTTTTTGAGAAAGCGTCATACTGCCTTCCATAGTGGTTGAACTATTTTACACTCCCACCAACAGTAAATAAGGGTTCCAGTTTTCTCCACAACCTTGCCAGCATTTGTTATTTGTTGTTCTGTTAAATTTTGCTATCCTTACTGGGGTGAGATGATATCTCATAGTTGTTTTGATTTGTATCTCTCCTAGAGCTAGGGATTTTGAACATTTCTTCATGTGTTCATTGGCCATCTGAATGTCTTCTTTGGTGAAGTGTTCATATCCTGTGCCCGTTTTTTCAATTGGATTATTTACCTCTATCTTGTTGTGGTGCTCAAGTATTTTATAAATTCTAGATATAAATCCCTTATCTGACATGTCATTACCAAATACTTTTTCCAAGTCTGTGACTTCCCTTTTTACCCTGTTGGAGAAGTTTTTGGATGTCCAGAGGGATTTGATTTTTAAAGGTCCCATCCATCTATTTTATCCTCTCCTGGTTGTAGGTTTTTCAGGATGCTTGGAAGACTGTTTATGTTGTGGATTAAGATTTCTAGAGTTCTTCCAAGCTTTTCATTAATAAAGTTTGTAGTCATTGGTTTTAGTCCTAGATCCATGATCCACTTTGAGTTGGTTTTTGTGTGTGGAGTGAAGTTTGGATCTTAGTTGAGTTTTCTGCAGATAGTTTTCCAATTTAACCAGCACCATTTTTTTAAAAGGCTGTCGTTTTCCCACGTAACTAATTTCATTTCTTTGTAAAAAATCAGTTGACCATAGGTAGATCAGCTTATTTCTGGATTCTCAATTCTATTCCATTAATGTATGTGTCTATCATTGTACCAGTACCATTCTGTCTTGACCACCACAGCAGTGTGAAAGGATTTAAAATTAGGGAGTGAGATGCCTCCTACCTTGTTTCTCCTTTTAAGGTGTGGTTTGCTTATTTGGGATCTCATTCAATTCCAAATTAAATTAGAGATTGCCTTTTCTATCTCGTTGAAGAATGGAATTGAAATTGGTATTTGTGTTGGGGTTGCACTGAACATGTAAATTGTCTTCATGAATATTGTCATTTTCACAGTATCTAGTCTTCTTATCCATCAGCAAGGGATATTCTTCCACTTCTCCAGGTCTCTGTTTCTTGTAGTAATGTTTTGTAACTTTCTTTGAATAGATCTTTTGTGCTTCTGGTTAGATTTACTCCCAAGTATTTAATCTTGTGATTAGCTACTGTGATGGGTATCACTTTTATTAACTCAGACTCTGTATTCTCTTTGTCACTGTAGAAAAATCCAACTGATTTTTGTATGTTGATCTTGTATCCTGCTACTTTGCTGAATTGATCAACTATGTCCCACAGTTTCCTTGCTGTGTCTTTAGGGTTTTCTAAGTATATTATATCATCTGCATAAAGAGATAACTTTACTTCCTCTTTGCCAATTTGAATACCTCTTATTTCCTTCTCTTGCCTTATTGTTATAGTGGCATCTTGCCTAGTTCCTGTTCTCAAGGGGAATGCCTTTAATCTCTCTATTGAGAGCAATGTTGGCTCTCAGCTTTGCATATATAGTTTTTGCTATGTTGCAGTAACTCAATTCCCCTCTAATCCTATTTTGTTGAGTGTTTTAATCAGGAAAGGTTGTTGGATTTTGTCAAAGGCCTTTGCTGCATCAATTGATAGGTTCATGTGGTTCTTGATCTTTGCTTTGAAAATGTGATGAATTACACTAATTGTTTTTCTTATGTTAAAACATCCTTGCATACCTGTTATGAATCCCACTTCATCATGGTGAACTACGGTTCTGATGTATCATTGTATTTCATTGGCAAGGATTCTATTTGGGATTTTTGCATCTATATTCATCAGAGATACTGGCCTATAATTTTCTATTTTTTTGGTGTCTTTACCTGGCTTTGGTATCAGGGATATATTTGCTTTGTAGAATGAGTCTGGTAGAATTCCATCTTTTTCTATTTTCTGAAATAGTTATGTAGAATTGGTGACAGTTTCTCTCTGAATGTTTAATAAAATTCACTTGTAAAATCATCTGGTCCAGGACTTTTTCTGGCTGGAAGCGGCTTTATTACCTTTTCAATTTCTTCTTTTGTAATGGGTCTCTTCAGGTGTTCAATTTTGGTTGGTGTCAGATTAGGTAGGTTGTGAATTTCTAAATATTTGTCCATTTCCTCTAGGTTTTCATGTATGTTTGAGTATAATTTTTCATAATATTCCAATGTTAGCTTTTTTATTTTAGTTGGTTCTGTTGTGATGTTGCCCATTTCATCTCTTATTCACATAATTTGTGGGTTTTCCCTTCTTTTTCTTTGTTACTTTTGCTAGTGGGTTGTCGATTTTATTGACTTTTTCAAAGAACCAACTATTAATTTTGCTGATGATTTCAATTGTTTTTTCAGTTTTCTAGTTTATTTATTTCTGCTCTAATTTTTATAATTTCAGTTTTTTAGAGGGTGTCTGGTTTTCTTGCTGTTCTTTTTCCATTTGTTGGAGATGTTGGGTTAGGATGTCAATGATCATTTTTTCCTGCCTTTTGATATGTTTGGTTATTGCTATAAATTGGCCTCTTATTACTGCTTTGGCTGCTTCCCAGAGGTTTTGCTAAGTGGTGTTTTCATTGTTATTTGTTTCAAGAAACTTTTTAATTTAATTTTCTTTTCTTCTAATACCCACTCATGCTCAGCATCCAAATATGTGGGGTTTTTTCTCCTTTATCCTTTTGTTATTAATCTATAATTTTGTAGCATTGTGGTCTGAGTAAATTCTTTGTATTATTCCTATGTTTTTTAATTTATTCATGATTGTCTGTGACGTAAAATGTGATCTATTCTGGAGAATGTTCCATACACTTTGGAGAAAAAGGTGTACTGTGTTTTTCTGGGGGGTGCAGTAGCCTATAAATATGTATGAGTTCGAGTTGGTTTATTGTATGGTTTAATTCTTGAGCATCTTTGTTGAGTGTTTTCCTGGTAGTTCTTTTATTGAGAGGGGTGTTTTGAAGTCACCAACTACTATAGTAGTGTTGTCTATTTCCTTTTTCAGTATTGTTAATGTATGTTTTGTACATTTTTCAGGTCTTTCATTTGGTGCACAGATATTTATTATTGTTAAGCCCTCTTGTTCTATTGACCCTTAAGCATTATATAGTGGCCTTCCTTTAGTTTTTGCATTGAAATTTATTTTATCAGAAATTAATATCACTACTCCTGCTTTTTTCTGGTTCCATTTTCTTGGTATTTTTTTTCCACACCCTTTTTTTTGTAGTCTTTCTTTATCTTCATTTTCCATGTGAGTTTCTTACAGAAAGCATATTGATGGATTCTGGGTGTTTTGGTTGTTTTTTGTTTTTGGGGGTTTTTTAAATCCAATCTGCTACTCTTTTTCTCTTCAGTGGTGCATTCAATCCACTCACACTCAGTGTGATTATTGAAAGGCAAGATTTTAATGCTATCATTTTGTTGAGTTCTTTTTGGTGTTGTTACTAGTTATTTTGGTCCATGCTGCTTTCTGTAGCACCTCTGTAAGAAAGACATCTCTTAGTGTTTACCACAACGCTGATATTCTTTTTACAAACTCCCTTAGGTTACGTTTTTCTGGGAATATCTTGAACTCTCCTTCATTTTTGATGGACAGTTTTGCTGGGTACAGTATTCTTGGTTGACAGTTGTGTTCTTTGAGTGTTTGATATATGTCCTTCCACTGTCTTCTTGCTCACATAGTTATTGCTGATAAATCATCACTTATTCTCATCTGCTCTCCCTTATAGGTCACTCTTTCTTTCTCCCTGGCTTCTTTCAGATATGCCTTCATGTGGGTTTTGTTTTTGTTTTTTTCTGTTGGGGTCTATTCTATATGGTGTTCACTCAGCTTCTTGAATATATATTCTCTCATTCTTCATTATGCCTGGGAAGTTTTCCTTTAGTAATTCTTCCACCACTTTTTTGGTGCCTTTGCTTGCTTCTTCTTATCCTGGGATTCCAGTGATGTACATGTTATTTCTCTTGATGGTATCCCACATTATTCTTAGGTTTTCTTCTTTTTCCTTCCCTTTTAATTGTGCTTTTTGCTCTAACAAATCAGTGGTGACAAGGCTGTCTTCTATTTCACTGATTCTGTGTTTCTTCTCTTCAGATCTGCTTATATGTCCCTCCATCATGTTGACAGCATCTGAAACATTGGACCTCACGTTTTTGTATCTTCATTTCTTATTTTTCCAGTACCACTAATGCTTTGTGTGTTTTATCTGCATTGTTCTGCCTTTTTTTAAGCTCTTTCTGGTTTTTGCTTGGAGTGTCCTATAATTCTTCAAGTTTGTCTTTCCCCATTGAAAATAGTCAATCATTATTCATTTAAATTGTGTTTCAGAAAGTTCCATCAGACTATCTGGCTTCAGGAAATCCATTGATACTGTGTCACCTTTTGGAGGTGACATCTTGCTTTGTGCTTGTGTAGGGTGTGAGATAGTCTGCTTCTTTTACAACGTTTATAGGTACATGATCTAGAGACCATGCTCTAGAAATAGGTGGGGCAGCTGCCCCACCTGTGTTTCTCTATAAACTTCTCACTCAAACGAAGGTTAAGTTTAGGGTCTGTGAGAGCATCCTCTTGTAACTAAGTCAGATCAAGGTGCTCCAGATTAAAGACAAGTTGATTGACTAGACATTTAGGCATGGGTGTGGAGCCAAATAGGGGACAGGGCAGGCATGGGGGTGGGGCAGGCACAGAAGCAGGGCAACCACAGCGGGAGTGCTCAGCCACTTGCAGGAGCATCACTCAAATTTCAGTTGTCCAGGTATACTCATGAGTGTGGTCCCTACTCAAATTCCAGCTGTCCATGTCCCACCCAGCAGCTCTTGCTCAGTGGTCCTTGCCCAGCTTCCCTCACCCAGGTGCTCTCACCCAGTGCCACCACCACCACCAGAGAGGCTCTGGGCCCAACAAGGCTTAAGAAAACTCAGTCAAATTCTCACTGACATCCTTGCTCCTGGTAGGTCAATGGGGCTTAAGAAAATTTATTGACATTCCCACTGGCCCACTTGCCCCTAACAGGTCAGTGGGGCTTAAGAAAATTCAGTCAAATTCCCACTGACCTGCTCACTCCTGGCGAGTCACCTGGGCCCAAGAAAACTCAGTCAAATTCCTACCAATCCCTTCGCTCAAGAAAATGCAGTCACATTCCTACTGAACTCCTTGCTCCTGGCCAGTTGGTGGGGCCCAAGAAAACTCAGTCAATTTCCCACTGACCTGCTTGCTCCTGACAAGTGGGTCAAACAGTGGCTTGGCTGGAGGATTCCTCTGAGGTCTGTGGCTCGCTGCTCCTGTGGCTCCCAAACTAATTATTTTAATAAAAGTTCTGGCTCAAATGCCTCCTGTTCACATCACACTGTGTTGATCTCTGTGTGCAGTATTGGTCTCTTTGGTGAACCATTTCTATGCCAGGTATGTAAACTTCTTAATCACACATCCTCAGGAAATGACTTGCTGATCTGGGCCTCTTGCTGGTGGATTTGAACCACCTATCTTTGAGTTATTTTTTTTGTGTGTGAGTGTACCGTCAAATCAGATCTGACTGCTACATGAGGAGATTGTCCCTCCTTCCCCGGCAGAGCACCTGGTGGATTCGAACCGTGCACTTCTGGGATTGTAGTTGCAGCTCCTTACCACTAGGCCACCAGTGACAGGATAATATCTATACGCATACAAGGAAGACCAGTGAATACCACTATCATTCAAATATATGCACCAACAACCAGAGCCAAGGAAGAGGAGATAGAAGATTTT
>NW_006400004.1:1286801-1288028 GCF_000299155.1 Elephantulus edwardii
ATGGGAGTGTCAGAGACAGTGCGATTGGCACAGGACAGAGCAGAGTTTAGGGCTGTTGTACATAGGGTCGCTATGAGTCGCAGGTGACTCGACGGCATATAACAACAACAACAACAATCTTTGAGTTGGAGGTGAAATTCTTTGCTCATTTGCCCACTAGAGTTCTGTAAAGAGTAAGTATACATACAATCAGCAAAAATTGTTTCATTTCACTAGACAGTAAAATTAATTGGGTAATACTATATGTCAAGGAGATAGAGCAATTACAACTCTCATATATTTCTGGATTAAAGAGAAGATTATTAATCTTCTTTGGGATAAGTTTTTAATTATATTTTAAAGCTTAAACATTTTTATTTTTATGAATAAATATAGTATAAATAAATGCTTCTCTTCACTAAATGCATTTTTAAGAATCTTGCTGTCAGCAATATTCATAATTGCAAAATCATTGGAAATAATCTAAAAGTCCTTCAACAGCAAAACTGATAAATAATGTGACATACACACATTGAACCATTACACAGTAATAAAAAGAAGAAATTATCAGAATATGCAACTAATTGATCACTTACATGCTACAGATGAGAAATTAGTGCATCTCCTGTAAAAAACTCGAGTTTTTCACTTAAGATTTATGTACAGCAGTGAATTAAACACAACACTACTATAGTAGTATGAGACTCCAATAAACCACTCTCAAGAATAGATAGAACTACCAAAAAGCAACTCAAGAAAGATGCAGAAGAATTAAACAACACAATAAACCAACTCTATCTCACAGATATTTATAGGCTAATGCACCCTGCAAAAAGCACAGTGTACCTTCTTCTCCAATGTGCATGGAACGTTCTCCAGAATAGATTACATTTTAGGTCACAAGGCAAGTATCAATAAATTAAAAAACATAGAAATAATACAAAGGATGTTCTCAGATCACAATGCTACAAAATTAGAAAAAAACCCCATGCATCTAGAAGCTGAACAACACCTTGCTTGAACATGAGTGGGTACTGGAAGAAAGTAAAAATGAAATGGAAAAAGTTTCTTGAGAAATAACAATAAAAACACCACTTTTGGGTAAATTTTTAATTAAACTTTATTAATTTTAATGAACATTTACAGAGATTTTGGACTTCCATTCATTCATTGTTGCACTATTTTCTCTACCCTCCTCCCCAGTTCATTCCTCTTTTTTTCCCTCCCTTGAAAGTCTGTTTTAATTGT
>NW_006400004.1:1288927-1292460 GCF_000299155.1 Elephantulus edwardii
GATTGCAAATACCATGGCCTTTATCAGGAGCACCTTAGTCTCCAGAGAGACACCGTTGCTCCTGAATACTTTAGAGAGGTCCCTAACAGCAGACTTTCCCATCACGATGCGGAGGGAAGGTAGTTCTTAAAATAAAAGGCCTATTGACTAGCACTTTGTCTATTATAGTATAAAGATGAGGAACCACAAGATGTAGAGGCTCAACTATGTCATTTATTGTTCTTAAGTCCTGGACCAAATTCCATCTACCACTGGGTTGTTGAAAACACCACTTACCAAAACCGTTGGGAAACATCCAAAACAGTAATCAGAGGTCAATTTATAACAATAAGCAAACACATCAAAAGGCTGGAAAAAATAACCATTGACTCTCTAACCCAACATCTCCAACAAATTGAAAAGGAACAGCAAGAAAACCCAACACCATCTAATAAATTCAAATTATAAAAATTAGGGCAGAAATAAATGAAATAGAAAACAGAAAAACAAAATCATCAACACAACTAAGAGGTAGTTCTTTGAAAAAGTCAATAAAATCAACAAACCACCAACAATATGAACAAAGGAAAGACACAAATAATCCAAATAAAAGATGAAACAGGCAATGTCACAACGGAACCAACTAAAATAAAAAGACCAACAATGGAATATCATGGAAAACAGCACTCAGTTGAAAAACCTAGAGGATGTGGACAAATATTAAGAAATTCTTAACCTATTCAAACTGACACAAACCAAAATCGAACACCTGAAGAGAACCATTATAAAAGAATAAATTGAAAATATATTAGAGCAACTTCCAGCAAAAAAAGCCCTGGACCAGATGGTTTTACAGGTGAATTTTATCAAACATTCAGAGAGGAACTGTCAACAATTCTACATAAACTATTTCAGAAAATAAAAAAAAAATAGAATTCTTCCAGAATGATCCTATGAAGCAAACATATCTTTGATACCAAAGCCAGGTAAAGACACCACCAAAAATAGAAAACTATAGGCCAATATCTCTCATGAATATAGATGCAAAAATCCCAAATAGAATCCTGGCCAATAAATCCAATGGTTCACCAAAAACATAATTCACCATGACAAAGTGGGATTCATAACATGTATGTAAGGATGGTTCAACAGAAGAAAAACAATTAATGTAATTCATCACATTAACAAAGCAAAGAAGAATCACATGATCCTATCAATTGATGCAGCAAAGGCCTTTGACAAAATCCAACACACTTTCCTGATTAAAACACTCCAAAAATAGGGTTAGAGGGGAATTTCTTCAACATAGTTAAAAGTATATATGCAAAGCTGAGAATCAACATTGTTCTCAGTGGAGAGAGATTAAAGGCATTCCCCTTGAGAACAGGAAGTAGACAAGGATGCCCACTATCACCTCTTCTATTCAATATTGTATTAGATGTCTTAGTGATAGCAGTAAGACAAGAGAAGGAAATAAGGGGTATCCAAATTGGCAAAGAGGAAATAAAATTATCTCTCTATGCAGATGATATGATAGTATACTTAGAAAACACTAAAGACTCAGCAAGAAAACTATCGGACATAGGTAAAAAATTCAACAAAGTGTCAGGATACAACAGCAACATACAAAAATTAATTGGATTTCTCTACAGTGACCAAGAGAATACAGAACAGGAGCCAAAAAAACCCAATACCCTTCACAATAGCTAATCACAAGTTTAAAAACTTGGATTTTGGCAGGAGGCCTGTGAGGATATATGAGGGCCAGGTCAGGGTTCTTCCCACAGCTGTCCAACAATCATATATACCAAATCTATAAGATTTATCAACCTTCCCTGAAAAACTCATGTACAATTGAATAGTAAGTTACTTTGGGGAAGAAACTTCTGTCTGGCCTGACCACGTGGGGCCCCCTAACTCAAACAACAGGGAGATCCTGGACATCTCCACGGAGGTGGAAAACGATTTCAGATTGGGAACAACAGACTTCTTCCTTCATTATTTAGGTTCCCCCTTCCCCCGCCCTGCATGTATCAGTGTGTGCTTCTCCCCTCCCCACTAGCGCAAGCGTCTGAGGGGGCACACACTCTACATGCATCTACTCATGTTCCTGCCTAACCTTCTCCTGGAGCAGTGATGTCAAAATAAAAACCAGCTACCACCTCAGACATGAAAAACTCTACCACATTAATGTCTCGAAAGAAGCAAGGTACTTCACTTGGCCCACAAGCCCAAAGCAAGGTGTCATTCAAAAAAAAAGACACAGTAGCAATGGATTTCCTGAAGCCAGAAAGTCTGATGGAACTTTCTGACACAGGATTTAAAAGAACAATGATTGAATATTTTCAATGGATGAAAAACAAACTTGATGAATTACAGGACTCTGCAAGCAAAAATCAGGAGGGGCTTAAAAAAATCCAAAACAAGGCAGATAAAACAAACAAGACGTTATAGACTGCAAAAACAAGAAACCATGATACAAAATATGAGGTCTAAGGTTTCTGATGCTGGAAACGTGATGGAGGGACACACAAACTGAGTTGAAGAGATGGAACACAGAATCAGTGAAATGATGTTGTTGTTGTTGTTGTTATGTGTCGTCGAGTCACCTGCGACTCATAGCGACCCCATGTACAACAGCCCTAAATTCTGCTCTGTCCTTTGCCAATCGCACTGTCTCTGGCACTCCCAACCCAATTATCCCAGTCACTGAATCAATCCACCTCATAGAGGGCCTTCCTCTCCTGCGCCGTCGCTCCACCCTCCCAAGCATGATGTCCCTCTCCAAGGACCGGTCTAGAAGACAGAATTGTCACTACAGATCTGATTGATCAAAAAGTAAAATAAAAAAGTAGAAAACATAAGAATAATGTGGGATACCATCAAGAGAAATAACACACACATCATTGGAATCCCAGAAAAGGAAGAAGCAAGTAAAGACACCGAAAAAGTTGTGGAAGAATTAGTAGAGGAAACCTTTCCATGCATAATGAAGAATGAGAGAATATATATTCGAGAAGCTGAACGAACACCATATAGAACAGACCATAAAAGAAAAACACCAAAGTGTATCATTGTCAAATTTGCCAGAACCAAAGATAAGGAGAAAATTTTTAAAGCAGGGAGAGAGAAACAAAGAGTAACCTATAAGGGAGAGGAGATAAGACTAAGTGCCGATTTCTCAGCAGAAACCATGCAAGCAAGAAGACAATGGAATGGAATATATTGAACACTCAAAGAACACAAGTGTCAATCAAGAATGCTGTACCCAGCAAAATTGTCCATCAAATATGAAGGAAAGATCAAGATATTCCCAGAAATACAGAAACTAGTGGAGTCTGTAAAACGAAGACCAGCCTTGCTGGAAACACTGAGAGATGTCCTTCATAAAAAGATGCCACAGAAAACAGGATGGACTAAAGAAACTAGCAACAACGCCAAAAAGAATTGAACAAAATTATAGCAATAAAACCCTACCTCTCAATAATCAACTGAATGTGAATGGTTAAAGTGCACCACTGAAGAGAAAAAGAGTAGCAGATTGGATAAAAAAA
>NW_006400004.1:1295211-1296414 GCF_000299155.1 Elephantulus edwardii
TCACTCAGCATAATGTCCTCCAGGTTCACCCATTTTGAATAATATTGGAGTTTTTCTTTTGCTTTTCAAGGAGAGGAGCAAGTGGGGGGGGAGGGGGGAGAGGTTTGTGTGGGGAGCAGGGTGCAACAATGAATGAATGGAATCCCAAAATCTCTGTAGATGTTCATTGAAATGAAAAATAACCTAAATTTAAAAAGAAAAAAAAATAGAAAAAAAGGTAGGAGACATCTCACACCCTGATTTCAAATCCTACAACACTGCAGTTGTGGTTAAGACAGCTAGATACTGGTAAAATGACAGACACATAGATCAATGGAACAGAATTGAGAACCCAGAAATCAGCCCATCTACTTATGGTCAACTAATTTTTTGACAAGTAGATGAAATTAGTTAAGCGGGGAAATTACAGCCTTTATAAAAAATTGTATTGGCAAAGTTGGAAAACTATCTTCAGAAGACTCAAGCAAGATCCACACCTCACTCCATATATAAAAACCAACTCAAGGTGGATCATGGACCTAGGACTAAAATCAAGGACTGTAAACTTCATTAAAGAAAAGCTTAGAAGAACTCTAGAAGTCTTAATCCACAACATAAACAGTCTTCCAAGTATCCTGAAAACCAGGGGAAGATAAAATAGATGAATGGGACCTTTTAAGATTCAAATCCCTATGGACATCCAAAAACTTCTCCAATAGGGTAAAAAGGAAGCCACAGACTGGGAAAAAGTATTTGGTAATGATATGTCAGATAAGGGACTTATATCTAGAATTTATAAAATTCTTGAGCACCACAACAAGATAGAGGTAAATAATCCAACTGAAAAAATGGGCACAGGATATGAACACTTCACCAAAAAAGACATTCAGATAAAAAAAAAAAAAGACATTCAGATGGCCAACAAGCACATGAAGTAATGTTCAAAATCCCTAGCTCTAGGAGAGATGCAAATTAAAATAACTATGAGATATCTCACCCCAGGAAGAATAGCAAAATTCAATAGAACGGCTAGTAACAAATGCTGGTGAGGTTGTGGAGAAACTGGAACTGTTATTCACTGTTGGTGGAAGTGTAAAATGGTGCAACCACTGTGGAAGGTGGTATGGCACTTTCTGAAAAAGTTGTAACTAGAGATATCATTTGACCCCCAAATTCCATTACTGGGAATATACCCTAAAGAGACCATACCTGTCATCCAAGCAG
>NW_006400004.1:1297344-1327350 GCF_000299155.1 Elephantulus edwardii
AAAAAAAAATCTTTTAAAGAAAATGAAGGACTCAAATGAGTAAATTACAAGACAAGACATATGACATACAGCACCTCTGGTAGTTTGCCCTGCTAATAAAAGTTCAGTAGTTCAATTCCTCCTGAACAGTCTCTTCCTGTAAATATTTACAGCCTATGAAACCTAATAAAGGGCTGTTACGAATTGAAAAAAAAAAGAAAAAGGAAAAGAAAACAAATGAACAGAAGATTTCAAAAAGCAGTTCAAGAAGACAAAGTAAAGTATTATAACGGAATGTGCAAAGAGTGAGAGTTAGAGAATAAAAAGGGAAGAGCTTGTTCAGAGTTTGTAAAGTTGAAAGAATCGGAAAAACAAATTTCAGGCTTAAGTTGAAATACTGAGAAATGCTATTGAGAATATCTTGAAGGATATAGGAAGCATCAAAAGAAGATTCAAAGAAAAAAAAAGATAACTGTGCCTAACTTTGCGATGAATGGAATCCCAGAACATTTAATTATGCTTTTGCAAACCCGATATTTAGACCAGTAGACAGTCATCAGAACAGAGCAAGGAAGCACAGCATAGTTCAAAATCAGGAAAGGTGCATGTCAAGAATGCATCTTATCTCCTTTTCAATCTGTATCGGAACAGATTATCAGGTGCTCTATGAGGAGGAACATAGTATCGAGATTGGAGGAAGATTCATCAACAACCTAAAATATGTAGATGAAACAACCTTGCTTGCCAAAACTGAGGAGGACCTGAGGCATTTGCTGCAGAAGGTCAAGAACTGCAAATTTCAATATGGATTGTAGCTCAATATCAAGAAACAGATTCTCATCACTGGGCCTATTGGCAGCATCATCATAAATGGGGAAGATATTGAGATTAAGAACGACTTCAGTTTGCTTTGCTCTACAATCAACAAGCTTGGTACCAGCAGCCAAGAAATAAAAAGAAAAATTGCATTGGGAAAAGCTGCTGTCATGGATCTTTCCAGAGTGTTGAAGAGCAATGATGTCAGTCTGGAGACTAAGGTGCACCTGATACAGGCTATAATCTTTGCAATTACTTGCTATGTATCTGAGAGCTAGACATTATTAAAGATGATAGAATCTATGCCTGTGAGTTGTTATGCTGGAGAAGAGTAATGATATACCGTCGACTGCTAAAAGAACAAGTCTGTCCTAGGGGATGATGAAACCAGGTTGCTCCATGGAGGCAAAGATTTTTAAGCTTTTTCTGACATATTTTGCACGTTGCAAGGAAGGACCAGTCCTTGGAGAGAAACATCATGCTTGGAAGGTTGGAAGGGCAATGCAAGAGAGGGAGATCTGAACGAGACAGATTGACTCTGTTACTGGGATAATGAGGATAAGTGTGTCAGAGACGATAAAATCGGCTCAGCATTGAGCGAGTTTCAGAACTGTTGTACCTACATAGGGTCACTATGAGTCAGAGTAACGTGACAGCACATAACAACAACAATACTTAAAAAAAGAAGAATGAAAGAATGCAGTCTCTGTACCAAGAAGAATTAGTTGACATTGAAAAATTCCAGGAGGTACAATGTGAACAAGAGAGCAAATGGTAATCAAAGAGGAAGTTCAGAATGCACTGAAGGCATTGGAAAAAATAATAAGCCTAGATATGCTCATCATCTATAGTAGGAAATTTGGAGGAGTAATTCTTGGCAGACTAAACCAACAGAATGAGCAAATTAATGGAAAATATCATTAATATCACATACAAGTTAAAACAGCTAGAACAATATATTGACAGAGAACTGCCAGAAATTCAAGCTGGATTTGGAAGAGCTAATAGTACCTGGGATATAATCACTAATGTCAGATGGATTCTGGCTGAAAGAAATAAACACTAACGGAATGTCTACTTCTGTTTTATTTAATATGTAAAGGCATTTAACTGAGCGTATTATAACAAACTATGGCTAACATTGAGAAGAACAGGAATCCCAGAACACTTATTGTGTTCATACAAAACCTAAACATAGACCAAGGGGCTATTGTACAAAGCAAAGAACACTGTATGGTTTAAAATCAGAAAAGATGTACATCAGTGTTGTATCCTTTCTTCATATCTATTAAATCTGTATGCTGAAGAAATCTTTAGAGAAACTATACTAATGAAAAAGAATGTGGCATCAGGAGCAGAAGAAGACTCATCAGCAAAGCATTATGCAGATGCCACGACCTTGTTTGCTGAAAGTGAAGAACACTTGAAATATTTACTGCAGAGGGTCAAAAACTACAGGCTTCAATACGGATGACATCTCAACATCATAAAGACAAAAACCCTCACTACTAGATCTATAAATAGCATCATGATAGAAAAAAGATAGAAATTGTCAATTATTTCATCTCACTTGAGTCCACAATTAACACCCTTATTACTAGCAGTCAGGAGATCAGAAGATGTATTGCTTTGGGCAAGTCTGTTGTCCAGGACCTCTGCAAATTACTGAAGAGCAATGAGATCAATTTAAAGTCTAAGGTGCACCTGATTTAGGCCATGGTCTTTTTGATCACTTGCTGTATATCTAAGAGCTGGACAGTGAATAAGGATGACAGAAGATTTGATGCTTTTGAGCTGTGGTGCTGAAAAAGAGTGCTGAATATTTCATGGACTTCCAAAAATAGAGGTATGTTTTGGAAAATGTGCAACCACCAGTGCTCATTGAAGTCAAGGATGGTGAAACTTAGTTTCATATATTTTAGTCATGTTACTGTGAAAGGTTATTCCTTGAAAAAGGATATCATGCATGGAAAAGTGGAAGGACAGTGAAAGAGAGGAAGTCCCTCAATGAGATAAGTTGACATAGTAACTGCAACAATAGACTCAAGTGTTGTCTATATGATCATATGAAGACCAGATGAGTTGTGGGAGGATGTCAAATGTATCCTCCAGGAAGAGTGCAAACGGTCATTACAAAGACAGAAGAAGAAGAAAAGACCAAAATGGATGTCAGAAGAAACTCTGAAAATTGCACTGGAGTGTAGAGAAGCCAAAGCACAAGGAAGAATCCAAGACACTAAAGAGCTGAATAGAAGATTCCAAAAGGCAGCACAAGTTGACAAAGCAAAATATTACAATAAAATGTGCAAGGAGCTAGAGTCAGAAAATCAAAAGGGCAGAGCTCATTCAGCATTTCTTAGCTCAAGGAACTGAAGAACAAATTCAAACCTCAAGTTGCTATAATCAAGGATGCTTTAAGCAGCATATGAAATGATCCAGGAAGTATTAAAAGAAGATGGAAGGAATATACGGAGTCATTATATTGAAAGGAATTGGCAGATACAGAAGAATTTAATGAAATAACATTTGAGCAAGAGCCTATGGTGATGAAGGAATAAGTTCAAGATGCTTTGAAGGAAATTGCAAAAAATAAGGCCCCAGAAATAGATGGTCTACCAATTGACGTATTTCAGCTAACAGATGCTGCCCTGGATGTGCTCACCAAATTGTGCCAAGAAATCTGGAGAACAACCACTTGGCCAACTGACTGGAAGAGGTCTATATTAGTTCCCACTCCAAAGAAGGGTGACGCAAGAGTGTGGAAACTGGAGAACAATAGCATTGATTTCACATGCAAGCAAGGTTCTACTGAAGATTATCCAAAACGGACTGGAACCGCACATCAGAAGAGAACTGCCAGAAGTCCAGGCTGGGTTTAGAAGGGATCGTGGTACTAGGGATATTGTAGCTGATGTTAGATGGATCTTAGCTGAAAGCAGGGACTATCATAAGAATGTATATCTGTCTTTCATTGATTATACAAAGGCATTTGACTGTGTGGATCATAACAAACTGTGGCTGACTCTGAGAAGAATGGGAATCCCAGAACATTTAGTCGTGCTAATGTGAAACCTATACTTGGACCAAGAGGCAGTCATCAGAACAGAGCAGGGTAACAGAGCATGGTTCAAAATTGGGAAGGGTGTAGGCCAGGGATGTGTCCTATCTCCATACCTTTTCAATCTGTATGCAGAGCAGATTATCTGAGAGGTTGGGCTCTATGAGGAGAAGTGTGGTGTCAGGATTGGTGGAAGATCTATTAACAATCTGAATTATGCAGATGACACAACCCTGCTTGCTGAAACTGAGGAGAACCTCATGCACTTGCTGCAGAGGGTCAAGGACTGCAGCCTTCAGTATAGACTGAGGCTCAATATCAAGAAGACAAAGATTCCCACCACTGGACCAATTGCTAGCATCAGGATGGATGGTGAAGAGATTGAGATTGTTCACAGCTTCAGTTTGCTTGGCTCCACGGTCAACACTCTATGCACCAGCAGCCAGGAAATAAAAAAACATAATGTGATGGGGAAAGTCTGCTGTTAGGGACCTCTCTAAAGTACTCAAGGGCAACGGCGTATCTCTGGAGTCTAAGGTGCTTCTGATACAGGCCATGGTCTTTGCAATCACTTGTTATGCATCAATCAGAGAGTTGGACAATAACTAGGGAGGATAGAAGGAGAATTGATACCTTTGAGCTGTGGTGCTGGAGAAGAGCATTGAATGTACCCTGGACTGCCAAGAAAACAAACAGCTTCATCCTGAAGAGGATTAAACCAGGCTACTCCTTGGAGGCAAGGATTCTGGGGCTTCGTCTGACATCCTTTGGACATGTTGTAAGGAGAGACAGGTCCTTGGAGAAGGACACCATGCTTGGTAGGGTGGAGGGACAACACAGGAGGGGAAGACCCTCTATGAGGTGGATTGATTCAGTGACTGGGGTAATCGGGATGGGTGTGTCAGAGGCAGTGCAATTGGCACAGGATAGAGGAGGGTTTAGGGCTATTTTACATAGGGTCGCTCTGAGTCGCAAGCGACTCGACAGCAAATAACAACAACAACAACAACAACAACAACAATGACGATCATATGATCCAGAGTCAGTGGTTATAAAGGAAGAAGTTCAAGCTGCACTGAAAATACTGGCAAAGATTAGGCCCCAGGAACTGATGGGATAACAATTGACATGTTTCAATGCCAAATACAGCCCTGAACATGCTCACCAGACTGTGCTAGGACATTTTGGAGGACAACTTTCAGGCCAATTAACTGGAAGAGATCTATATTTGTTCCTATTCCCAAGAAAGGAATATATTGAACAATAACATTAATATCACATGCAAACAAAACACTGCTGAAGATAGTTTAAAGATGATCAGAAGAGTACACAAAGAACTGCTAGATCTTCAAGCTGGATTTAAAAAAGTTCTGAATATCCATTCCATGGACTACCAAAAGGACAAACATATCTTGGAGAATGTGCAGCCAGAAGGCTCCTTTGAAGCAATTGTTGGGACTAAAGTGATAGTATGGATGAGAATTGCAAAATATAAACAGATGTTGCTTGAAATAGCTGTGTATCTTTTACCTAAATATGTTTTTAGTATGGATATTATGTCTAATTGGGGAACATTCTTTCAACATATATTGTAAAACTGAGGGTGTGGAAGTCTGAGCTAATGACATTGTTGAAGGGACATCCTAAATGGGAACCATTAGAATTATATGAAACTACTCAAGTGGTTAATTTGAAGCCAAATAATATACAAAAAAATTAATAATAACTGCCTTGATTAAAGACATGATAAAGTTTAGAGTATTAGTGCTGACAAATTCTCTGTATAACAGCACTGTGTGCCTATAAAAAAGGCAGATGCCTCATGGAAGTTAACTATAGGTTATTAAGGTATAAAAAAGTTATTCTACCTGGTGCTTTAGCAGTCTCAGACATGGCAACAATGCTGTAGAAAATTCAGCAGGCTAAATGAGACTGGCACTCAGTGATAGATCTTGCAAATGCTTTTTTTCTCCATACCAATCTCAAAAAAGAGCCAGTCATAGTTTGCTTTCACATGGGAAGGATCTCAGCTTACCTTTCTGGCCTTGCCACAGAATTATTTTAATTCACCAGCCTTTTGCCATAACATGGATAAAAGAAACTTGAACATGATCCAGATATCCAGTGTAATTGTATATTACATTGATGACATACTGGTACTATCAAACACTAACGAACAGGCTAGGAATGATTTTAAAATAGAGATTGGTTGATAAATCCTGCAAAACCCAAGGCTCTTCCCAAGCAGTAAAACTCTTGGAAGCCACTCATGACATTCCATGGGCAACCAAGAACAAAGTGCTGTCACTAGCTACTCTCAAGAGTCAACAGGAAGACCAATGTTTGACTGATTTATTTGGATTTTGGAGGACTCACATACCACATCTTGGGAAACTTTTAGTCCTCATCCATGAAGTTACTCAAAAGAAAACTGTATTTAACGAGGGCCTGAGCAACATCAGGCTATAACTGAAATACAGAAAGCACTTTGCCTCTAGATCTTTATGATCTATAACGAAACATGATTCTCAAGGTATCTGCAATCTTTGTTTATATAAATAAGTGCTTATGGCAAAAACCTGAGAAGACTGTATTGCAGTGGACATTAGGATTTTGGACAAGGCAATTTTCTGATTCTGCTGCATGATACATGCCATTTGAAAGACAATAACTTGCTTGCTATCAGACATTAGTTGAGACTACTTCAATGACAGAAGGACATAAGATTATTATGAGACCTGAAATAGTCATCATGTCATGGGTGATGTCTTATAAAGAAAGTAGTGCCTCAAACAGTTCTGTGGTAAAAAATGGAAATGTTTCATATAGTAATGAGCTACTGAGGAAATACAGGGAGGCATCTACTGTATCCATGAGCAAGTAGCCACTTTTCCCATTGGTCCTACCCTAGAAACTCCAAACAGGCTGCCAGACCCCATTAACATATGAACTGTGCCCAATGAACAACTTTCTGCTGATCAGTAGAAAGCTGCTTGGTTTACAGATGGCATTTGGAGAGTACATGGACAACATCTGATATGAAAAGCTGCCACATTAAGACTAGTAGATGGGAAGACTCTGATTGAAGAAGGTAACAACAGATCAACACAATGCAGTGAACTGTATGCTGTCTTCCTACCAGTGACTGAGGAATTGGTCAATGACGAGAGTTCAAATATTTGGATTTTACTGATTCTTTGGCCTTGGCTAATGGCTTATCCTTATCATCAGGCAAATAAATGTTAGGAAAATGGACTATTAAAGGGATATCTGCTTGCCAGAAAAAGAGACTATGGGATTCTTAGATAATTTTTCGCTGCATATACCTGGAAAGTTGATTATATGGACAAGTTGATTATAATAGCACCAGGAGCACCAGGTCCTCACAGGAAGATACTTACTCTGGACTGGGCTTCACATAATCTGTAACTGATGCAAATGCCAAAAATGCTACTAAAGGATTGGAGCAAAAGACACTGTACCAGGAAGGACCACCAAGTTATATCTCCTTAGACCTAGGAACACACTTTACTGTGCAATGAGTGCAGCAATGGGCCAAGAAACATCATATTAAATCTGAATTTCTTATTGCCTATCACTCTCAGAGTAATGACCTGATAGAGGATTGGAATAGGCAATTGAAACATTTGTTATCCCAAACAGGAGGGAATATGGATTTGAAGGGTTGGCACACATGCCTTCAAGGATGTGTACTCACATTCAATAAGAGAGGAGCCAAAGGGAGTTCACTACTGAACAGATTCCTGGAAAATAGGAAGTAGGAGGCAGATGTGGACACTAAGATACCATTCTTCTCCATGTCACCTTAAGGTTTTCTTCCTGCCTGATTCTGCAGTTCCAGGTCCAGGGATGCAGCATTGTCTTGGTTCAGGTACCCAAAGCAGGAGGGATTTCTGAGCAGATAACTAAATAATATTCTTAAATGTGTATGCAAGTATTTCCAAGGATATTATGGATTGCACTTCACCTTGCAAAAAAAAACAAAGTAGGGGTTATGGTGAATACTACTAACTCGTGGCTAAGATAGTTTTTTGGTGGCATTCCTATGTAATCCTACCCAACAAGAAAGGGAAACACTTGCCAGACTTGCTACCAGCGATTTGGACAGGCATAATAGCTGAACCTGATGTCTTTCTCAAAGTGGAAAAGTTTGGGACAGATTGAATAGGTATTGAGGAGGGCTACCACCCTGGTGTGTACCTTTATTGGTGACAGAAATGAGGCTGGTGATAAAGTGATTGAATTTTGTTCTGATATTGCTGCAACGTCAAGTAAAAGCTCTTTTTCAGAGCCACTGAAATCAGGGTGCACTCTGTTGCCTCTGTGGAGTCCGCCTTCTGCTTTTCTCCTATTTAATTTAATTCATTGATCAGACAAGGGCCACTGAAGCCAGGGAATGCACCGCCATATGCTAAGATGTGGAAAAGTTGGATTTTAACCCATGTTTATAGCAAACAAAGCTGGTTATTTCCTACATTTTACTTTTCATTTTTTTCCTCTTTCATTCAATATTTGCACTAGTGGAACTCCATAGAGAAGCCGTCACAGCTCCCAAACCTTCATCACCAGGCTTGCAAATTACTATCTCTATTTTCCCTCAGGGATTCGGTATGGAAGGTGATGACTCACACATAGTAGCACCTCCTACAAGTGCCTGGGGCTTTGAGTTCACGTTATAAGCTCTTTTGAATTGAAAACTGGCCGAGTCATTTGTAGGGAGTAGTGTCTCTCCACATGTTCTCCCAGGTCAGTTGAGAAAGCTCAATATCCAAGACAGAGTGCTGAACTGATGGCACTATAGGGATTTACTTCCTCAATGGCCTTCAATTCCAGAGAAGGAACCAGTTGTACAGTTCATAGGAGAGCCTGGTTTTCTCTGCATGCATGGCCCATAATGCAGCCTAGCACGCTGTAGCTCTCCTTATATCTTCTTGGGCTTTGTATAAGACTTTCCATCTGGTTGTCAAGGGCGGGTGATTGAATAATGAAAGCTCAGGTACCTTTCACATCTCTTTCCAGGGAACAAGAAGGCAGATCTCAAATGAGTAGAGTGTGAGGTTCAATTTATACAGTCAAACCTCATTTCTTCAGCATGCTGCAGGGTCAACATTTGTTGCTAGCATCTTTACTTTGTTCTACAAGGAAAAATATGAAACAAGGTCATTGATTAAGAAATACCAATACAAGATTTTTATGCACCATCCATTTTCATAGTTTCTTTCTCTCATCTGAACCAAAAAATTCCAGCCTGTTGCCATAGATGGATTGTGACCCACAGTTAACTGATAGGGCAAAACAGAATTGCTTCATAACAACCTGCAGTATGTAGATGACACAACCTTGCTCACCAAAACTGAGCAGACCTTGAAACAATTACTGCAAAAGATCAAAGACTGCAGCCTTCAATATGGATTGCATCTCAACATCAAGAGAACAAAAATCCAAGATTTTCTTTAATGAAGTTTATAGTCATAGGTTTTAGTCCTAGGTCCATGATTCACCTTGAGTTGGTTTTTGAAAATAGAGTGAGGTGTGGATCTTGCTTGAATCTTTTGCAGATACTTTTTCATTTTTGCCAACACCATTTATTAAGAAGGCTGTCACTTCCTCACTTAATGATTTCATCTCCTTGTCAAAAATCAGTTGACCATAGATCTCTGGATTCTCAATTCTATTCCATTGATCCATGTGTCTGTCATTGTACCAGTACCATGCTGTCTTAATCACTGTGGCAGGGAGTGAGATACTTCCTACCTTTTTACTATTTTTAAGGAGTGCTGTGCTTATTCAGGGCTTCTTTCCATTCCAGATGTAACTGGAGATTACCTTTTCCATCTCATTGAAGAATGGGATTGGTATTTGTATTGAGATTGCATTAAATGTGTAAATTGCCTTTGGTACTATTGCCATTTTCACAATATTGAGTCTTCCTATCCATGAGCAAGGGATATTTTTCCACTTCTTCAGGTCTCTTTTTGTTTCTTGTAGTAATGTTTTATAATTTTCTTTGAATAGATCCTTTGTGCTTCTGGTTAAATTTACTCCCAAGTATTTAATCTTTTTATTAGCTCTTGTGAATGGCATTGTTTTTCTTAGTTCTGGCTCTGTATTCTCTTTGTCACTGTAGAGAAATCCAACTGATTTTTGTATGTTGATCTTGTATCCTGCTACTTTGCTGAATTGGTCCACTGTGTCCAATAGTTTTCTTGCTGAGTCTTTAGGGTTCTCTAGGTATACTATCATATAATCTGCATAGAGAGATAATTTTACCTCCTCTTTACCAATTTGTATAGCTTTTATTCCCTTCTCTTGTCTTATTGCTATCACTAAGATTTCCAAAACAATATTAAATAAGAGAGGTGATAGTGGGCATCCTTGCCTGGTTCCTGTTCTTAAAGGGAATGCCTTTAGCTTCTCTCTTTTGAGAACAATATTGGCTCTAGATTTTTCATAAATACTTTACTATGTTGAATAAATTCCCCTCTAATCCTATTTTGTTGAGTGTTTTAATCAAGAAATGGTGTTGGATTTTGTCAAAGGCCTTTTCTGCACCAATTGATAGGATCATGTGGTTCTCGTTCTTTGCTTTGTTAATTTGATGAATTACATTAATTGTTTTCCTTATGTTGAACCAACCTTGCATACCTGTTATGAATCCCACTTGGCCATGGTGAATTGCTTCTTTGATGCATCTTTGAATTTCGAGTATCCTGAAAAACCTACAACCAGGCTAAGATAAAATAGATGAATGGGATCTTCTAAGAATCAAATCCCTATGCACATCCAAAACCTTCTCCAACAGGGTAAAAAGAGAAGCCACAGACTAGGAAAAAGTATTTGTTAATTACATATCAGATAAGGGACTTATATCCAGAATTTATAAAATACTTGAGCACTATAACAAGATAAAGGTAAATAATCCAATAGAAAAATGGGCACAGGATATGAACAGACATTTCACCAAAGAAGACGTTCAGATGGCTAACAATCACATGAAGAAATGTTCAAAATTCCTAGCTCTAAGAGAGATGCAAATTAAAAAAAACTATGAGATATCATCTCACCCCAGTCAGAATAGCAAAATTTGACAGAACAGCAAGCAACAAATGTTGGCGAGGTTGTGGAGAAACTGGAACCCTTATTCACTGCTGGTGGGAGTGTAAAATGATACAACCACTATGGAAGGCGGTATGGCACTTTATCAAAAAAAGGAGATACCATTTGTCTTAGCAATTCCACTACTTGGAATATGCCCCAAAGAGACCACAATTGCCATCCAACCAGATATATGCATACCCATGTTTATTGCATCTTTGTTCACAATAGCAAGGAGTTGTAAACAACCTAAGTGCCCATCAACAAACGAATGATAGAGAAGCTGTGGTATAGTCACACAGTGGAATACTATGCTGCATTGAAAAACAAGGAACTCATGCAATATTATTCAAAATGGGTGATCTTGGAGGACATTATGCTGAGTGAAGTATCTCAGTCACAAAACGACAAATACTGCATGGTGCCACTGTTGTAAAACAGGACTGACATCGGGGTTGGGGGAGACTGAAAAAGATGTGTTCAATAATGTACACTGCATTGAAACAGATAAGGGAGAAAACTGTTTAAAAAGGATATGTGATTAGGTATTTTTGTCATGACGGGAGTCCAGAGTGAAGGCTGCATAGTGGAGTGGACCTGGGGGAGGGTTTGTAAAACAATGGAAGAATTTTTCTTTTACTTTTCCAAGAGGGTAGTGTACTAGGGAGGAGAGTTGGGAGGGGAGAAAAACGCAACAATAAATGAATGAATGAATGGATCCCCCCGAAAAAAAGAGAGAAAATCTTCATCACAAGGCCAATAGGCAGCTTCATGATCAATGGAGAAAAGATGGAGATTGTTGATGATTTCATCTTGCTCAAGTCCACAATTAACAACCTTGGTACCAACAGTCAGGAAATAAAAAAATGAGTTGTTTGGCAAAATCTTCTGTCAAGGACCTTTCCAGAGTGCTAAAGAGCAATGATGTCAATCCACAGACTAAGGTATGCCTGATCTAGTACATGGTTTTCTCTATTGCCTCATATACATCTGAGAGCTTGATAATGAATAAGTATAACTGACACCTTTGAGTTTGTGGTGCTGGAGAAGAGTATTGAACTTACCACGGACAGCCAAGAGAAGAAACAGGTGTGTCCTGGAGAGGGTGAAACTAGGCTATTTGTTAGAGGTAAGGATTTTGAAACTCCATCGTACATACTTTAGGCATGTTGCCACAAAGGACTGGTCTTTATGGAAGGATATTATGCTTGGAAAGGTAGAGAGTCAATGCAGGCGAGGAAGACCCTGGATGAGATGGATTGACACAGTAGATATGGCAATGCTGTCAGGTGTGTCAGAGACAGTAAGGTTGGCTCAGTATAGAGCAAGGTTAAGAGCCATTTTTAATAGGGTCTCTACGAGTTGTAGTTGACTTAAAGGCACATGACAACAATAACATAGTGTTTACATAGGGAACTCTAGTGGCCTGTGGTAAGGAGTTGCACTGCAGACCCAAAGGCAGTTGATTACTAACTGCTCCAAGGGAACAGCTTGGCAATCTCATATGTAATTTGCTCTCTCTTAGAATTTACTGGAGGATCAGCTATGAGTAGGTTCCCTCTTTATGGTATATAATAGCATAACTTGGGGTTTATGACTATGAAACATAACAACTGGTGGATTAAACAGGAATTTACGATCAGCAGCTAAGTGTTTTATCCACTGTATCATCAGAGTTTATTTTCTCTGAAGGGCTCTTCAATTCATCCATTATTTCTATGGTAGTAAATGCTGGTATACCGGGCACTCACTACTCAGCATTATGGATAAAATGAACAAGATAGACACATGAGCTTTGCCATCAGAAGGCTACACTTCATACCTTAACCTATTCTCAGTCTTTTGCTTTCCAGTCTTTACTATAATTCTGGGTGCCTTTCTTGTGCTGCTATTACCCAAATGTGGCTTACTTTTGTTTACTTTTACTGAGAATATGAGCACCTTTGCATTTGTTGTTTGTGACCACAGAAAAGAGTGATAGCTTAGTTGTAGTTTTCTATAAAATTTATGTGATAAATAACTCTAAAATAATGTCTTCTATTGTGATGTGGACTCTTGACATTTCTAAAATAATAAAGCAAGTGAAAAACTAATGCTTACGTATATTAAATTAAACTTACTGTAGTTATTGCAGAATGATGACATTTTAGTGAATTAAAAAGATTCCACAGACTGCTGCAACCTCTTGGAATGTTACCAGTTGGTCATTTGCTAAATTGAACCTAGATTAAATGGATACATCTAGAAGAATACAAAGGCCAAAAGTGATTAAAAAAAAAAAACCCCAACAACCCAACTTAAATAAAGAAATAAATATTAAGGAAATTAATGTGGTGGCCAGATAAAAATATACTTCCAAAAAGCTACAAGCCAAGAATGATTTATAGGTAAACTGTACAAAGCTTTTTAGTTTATTTTTTGAGCTTAATATCATTCTAAAATCAGACAGCAGTAAAAATAAGATAAAATTATGGAAATTTTTAAATGTGTATAATATCACCTTAAAATTAATAAAATCCAATAGTACAATTCATTGCTTATCTCAATCTTTCAAGAATAATATCAGAATACAAATCAAGGTCATTAAAATGTCATATTAATATTTTTAAATAAAAATCTAAAAAAGGATGTAAATGAAAAAAATTTAAGTAGTGTTTATTATTACAAATTCATAGCAATCTATTTCCCAATAATTCAAGAATAAAATCAGAATGCATATCAATGTAATTAAACATATTAATACTTTGAAATATGAAAACTAAGTGATAACAACTTTTTAAAAATTAAGTAGCATTTATTATTACAAAGTTATGGTAATCTATTTAATCTAATCCAGGGTCTTTCTGGGATCTTTAATGCATTATATTTTAACATCTTTTATCCAATTAATATAATCACTATTTGTGGTGTGATATGTGCAACTCAACTCCATACTTCTTTGTTGAAAAAGTTTTCCCTTTTTCTTTTTTACTTTAAATTTGTTTGGAAGTTATATCAGTGATATTATATATTAAAAAGAGTTGTTCTCATTATATTGCTTTCTAACTGTTAAATTCAAAACCAGGCAAACTAAATGTGCTTCTTTCTTTCAAATATCTTCTCTGTTTTAAGTCAATGGCAAAGGTGGGGGAGGTAGTCAAAGGGACCCATCTACATAGGTACAGGAGATTTAAAAGAGTATAGAAAATCTTGAAGTTGTCAAGAATTTCACTTCATTGATTCACAATATTTTCCCATGGTAACAACAGTCAAATCAATGACATCGACCTCATTAAAACATGTCACTTGTAAAGTTAAAGTGTATCTGATACAAACCATAATATTTTTGATGGCTTTATAAGCATGTGAAAACTGAACAAGAAATAAGAAAGAAGAACTGATGCCTTTAAATTGTGATACTGGCAAAAAAAATGTTGACTCTCCCATGGTCTTTGCTATCACTTGTTATGCATCAGAGAGTTGGACAATGACTAAGGAGGATAGAAGGAGAATCGATGCCTTTGAGCTGTGGTGCTGGAGAAGAGTATTGAGGGTACCATGGACTCCTAGGAAAACAAACAGATTCATCCTGAAAAGGATCAAACTGGGCAGCTCCTTAGAGGCAAGGATTCTGAGGCCCCATCTAACATACTTTGGACATGTTGTATGGAGGGACAGGTCCTTGGAGAGGGACATCATGCTTGGTAGGGTGGAGGGACAGCGCAGGAGGGACAGGCCCTCTATGAGGTGGATTGGTTTAGTGACTGGGATAATCAGGATGGGAGTGTCAGAAACAGTGCAATTGGCACAGGACAGAGCAGAGTTTAGGGCTGTTGCATGGGGTCGCTATGAGTTGCAAGCAACTCGATGGCACATAACAACAACAATAACATACCATGGACCACCAGAAGAATGAAGGAATCTCTCTTGGATGAAGTACAGTCAGAATGCTCCCTACAAGTGAGGATGGTGAAACTTCATCTTACACATTTTGGTTGCATTATCAGGAGGGAGTTGTCATTTTTGGTAAAGGAGAGGCTCAATGGAAAAGGGGGAAGGCCTTTAACAAGGTCAATGGGCACAGTGGCTACAACAAAGGAATCGAACATAGTAACGGTTTTGAGAATGATGCAGGACGATGAAATTGTTCTGCTTATAGGGCTACTATGAATTTACAGGTTTGATGTGAATTAAAATCAATTCAATGGTCCATTCAGTAAGATATGATGGCTTTAACCATAGGGTATTGCCCTATCAACCCAAAGACCAAGTCTCTCTGGCAGTTCAAATCTACCAGCAGCTCTAAGGGAGAAAGATAGGCAATGGCCCCCAGTGCAATTCAGAGTCTCAGAAACCTATTGGAGTATCAGTTATGAGTCTGTTCCAACTTGAGAGCAAAGAGAGAGATCTTCATATCACTTCATTCTCTCAGATATTTGTAACACTGTTTTAGAGTCTTTATTATTATTGCATTATTATGCTTATACCACATAACTTCTCTTTTATTGATATGTTAATGATCAGATTTAACAATTAACATTTAGCTTTACTTTGCCTGGTTTCAATGCTCAACTTTTATTTCAATCACAGTTCTCAGATTTGGTTATCAATGTTTAAATCTTGAGGTCTAGATTATTGCTGTTGTACAATGTTTACAATTTATAATGGCTCCTTCAAGATTAATCTACATAACAAAATGTTCCACGATTATTTCCATTTAGCTTTGTTTCCATTGATTTTATGTTTCCCATTCTTGAACTCTTACTTCTCATTTAAGTAATTTTACTAGGAAAAATACACCTATTTTTACACCAGAAAATTATCTTCTTGTTCTTCTTTATACAAATCACAGCTTAGTTACATCATCCAACTTACATGTATATGCTGTTTGTTGTTGTACAGTCAAGTCAAAACCAACACATAATTGACCCTCTGGTGGGTTTTTAGAGGTATTGAATCACTTGGGAAGAGATTGCCCACTCTTCTCCTACAGAGCAACTGGTGACCTCAAATCTTGTGCCTTTGGAATTGCAGTACAAGCTCTTTCCTCTAGACCACCAGAGGCAATTGAAAATTCCATAGTTTGAATCATGCACTCCTTAGCCTTCAAAGAGATATATGTGAACTTTTAGCACTCTAAAAGATCTTTTGAAGCAGAATTGCCTGATTATCTCATTTGGTTTCTTGACTGTTGCTTCCATAAGCATTGATTGTAGATCTAAGAAAAATGAAATTCTTGAAAATTTTAGTATTTTCTTCCTATATTATATATTTTTTTAATTTATGTTGGGACATAGTACACATTAAAGGCTGTAATCTTTAATCCTCATCAGTAAGTTAATCAAGTCCTCTTCATTTTCAGGTAATATAATTAAATGAATTATACTTAACACAGTGAAATGTGTCAACAAATGAATACAGTGCTGAAGATGCTCACTCATTCATACTGATATTTGTGAGACAGCTACCTGGCCAAATGACTGGAAGAGCTCCATTTTTGTGTGTGTGTGTGCATTACAGAGAATCCTGATGCCAGATTCCTCCTTGTGAATCCATCTTCTCAAGTAATTTGCTCAGCATACAGATTGAATAGGTATGAGAAAAGGATACAACCATTTCTTAATATTAAATCACGTGGTGTTCCTTGCTCTGTTCACACAACAGCATTTTGGTCCAAATATAGGCTTCACATGAGCACAATTACACTTTCTAGGATTCCCATTCTTCTCAACATTAGCCATAACTTGTTATAATACATGTAATCAAATGTTTTTGCATAGTCAAGAAATCATAAATAGACATTCCTCTGGTTTTCTCTGCTCTCAGTTAGGATCCTTCAGGAATGAGCAATAATACCCCTGGTGTAATCACTTTTTCTGAATTCAGATTGAACTTATGGCAGTTCCCTTTCTGTATAGTATTCTAGACATCTTTAAATGATCTTCAACAGTATTTTGCTTGCATGTAATATTAATAGTATTGTTCGGTAATTTCTACATTCTGTTGAATCACCTTTCTTGAATATGGGGGAAAAATAATTATCTATTCCAGTCAGTTTGCCAGGCAGCCATCCTCCATATTTTCTGGCATAGACTGATAAACACATTCAGGCTGCAGCTGTCAATTGAAACATGTCAATTGGTATTCCACCAATTCCTGGGGCTTGTTTTTTGACAATCTCTTTATTACAACTTGAACGAAGTTCTTCCTTCCTTAACATTGGCTTTTGTTCATATGGTATTTCTTGAAGTATTTCATTGTTGGAAAGTTCTTTTCAGTATACTGATTCTGTGTATTCCCTCCATCTTCTTTTGATGCCTCCTGATCATTAAGTATTTTGATCATAACATCTCTCAGTATTGCAACTCAAGGCTTGAGTTTGTTTTTCTGTTCTTCCACCTTGAGAAATGTTGAGTGAGTTCTTCCCTTTTATTCTCCAAATTCTACTGAACAAATTATTCGAGATTCTATAAAGAGGAACATGGCATCAGGATTGGAGGAATATTCATCAATAACCTTTAGCATGCATATGACACACCTTGCTTGCTGAAAGGGAGGAGGACTTGTTGTAGAAGATCATACATTGCAGCCTTCAGTATGAATTTCATCTCAACAGCAAGAAAATAAGAATTCTCACCATGGAATCAATAAACATCATGATAGATGGATAAAAGACCATAACTATCAATGGACTTTATTTTATTTGGATCCACAAAAAAATACACTTGGCACCAGCAGTCAGGAGATCAGGAGACATATTGCATTGGGAAAGTCTGCAGTAAGGGACTTCTCCAAATTACTGAGGAGAGCAATGACGTTAGTTTGAGGAATAATATGTGCCGGATTCAGACCAAGGTCTTTTCAATGATTTCTTATGCATCTGGAAACTGGACAATGAATAAAAATGATAAAATAAAAAATGATGCTTTTGAGTTGTGGTGTTGGAGGAGAGTACTAAATATCCCATGGATTTCCAAAAGAACACACAAATATGTCTTTGATAAAGCAAAGCCAAATTCAGAAGAGGATGTGGAACAGGGGATACCATCACTGATATTAGATGAATCTGGACTGAAAGCATAGAACATCAGAAAAAATGGTTACCTGTTTATTAATTATGTAAAGGCATTCTATTTCTTGTATTCTTACAAATTACAGATAATATTGCACAGAATGGAAATTCCAGAACACTTGTGGACTGGGAATGTTTATGCATAGACTACAAGGTAGTCATTAAAACAGAACAAGGGATACTGTCTGGTTAAAATTAGGAAACACACCCTTCAGAGTTTACTCCTTTGACCATATTTATTCAATCTGTATACTGAGCAAATATTCAGAGATGCTGGACTAAATGTTGAAGAACAAAACGTCAAGATTAGAGAAAGATGTATTAACCTTGGCTAATTTTAAGCCTCACCACTCATATGTTAGTTTGCCATACTGTGGTGGCTTGTGTGTTGTTGTGATACTGTGAGTTACCTATGTCACTGGTATTTTCAATGGCACAAGGGTTCCATTCCAGTCACTCATTATTATCAGTGCATCTTGGTTACATATTTGATTGATTTCTGACAGCAAAAGTTGGTAGAAATCATCTTTTTTTGGCTCTGATTCTTGGTGCAAATAGTGAATGATAGTGCTATTAATGTCTTTCTTGTATGCTAAGGATATTATCCTGTCACTTACCACATTTGTATTTCAAGATCTAGCAGTGGTCTTTTAAACTATGAATGTAATCCCACATTTCCTCACCTTTTCATTTCCATCATGGTAGAACATATGGTTGTCTAACTGAAAATGTCGTATGCCAATTCATTTCATTTTGCCCTAGTATGTCAATAAGCTCTGGTGGCCTAGTGGCAAGAAGCTGCACTGCAATCCTGAAAGCACATATTGCAGGACCACTGCAGAAGAGGGTGGATAATCTCCTCCTATTTGATTAACTACCTCAGAAAACCTGCTGGAGAGTCAGCTGTGGGTCATTTCTGACTGTACAGTATACAACAACAACAGTGTGTCATTATTTATACCTTCCATTTATTCCTTAACAACGTCCAATTTTCCTACATTTATACTTCTTATATTCCATGTTCCAATCACTAGTGTCTGTTTGTAACTTTTCCATCTCCTTTGTCATTCTCAACATGAGGGCTCAGTCTCCAACGCCATATCTACTAGTCTAATCTAAGTAGGTTGTTGACTGTGGAGCAGAGCAAGCTGTAATTGTTAACAACCTCAACCTCTTCTTCATCTATCATGGTGTTGCCAATTAGCCCAGTGGTGAGAATCTTTATCTTCTTTTTTTTTTGGAGGGGGCACGGGATATGAACCGGAATCTTTATCTTCTTGACTTTGGGACAATCAGAGGGGTGAACTGTTGGTCTGCTTCATTCAGAGTATGTTGAGTTTTTTTCATGTTTGAACCTGACTGCTCTTTCTTTGCCACTATGTGAGGTTCTTCTTAGTTCCCCAAGTTCAGGATTCTAGAATTATCATCTGGAGCTGGCTTTCTTGGTGTTCTTGCAGTAGACAACAGGTTTTTCAGTCCTACTAGTTCACTATCCAAAAAATTCTTCTATATAGTTTTACTTGAGAAAGAATGTCTTCCAAGCAGCAGCTCTGAAGTTCACTAGCAACTTGAGTTCACCACAGAACCAAAAATATTCAAGCCAAATTTATTCCATGTAGTTCACTCCTGAAGTATCCAAGTATCAGCAACGTGAACTCAACCCTCAACCAAGTGCAGAGGCACCATCCCGAGAATCTTTATCTTCTTTTTTTAATTTTTTTAATCTTTATCTTCTTGATGTTGAGTTTCAAGTCATATTGAAGACTAGTCTTTAAACTTCTGCAGCAAGTGCTTCAGGTTCGCCTCAGTTTAAGCAAACGAGGTTGTGTCATCTGCATAACCAGGTTGTTGATATTCTTCCAATCCTAATGCCACATTCCTTCTCATTAAGTCCATCCACACATTCCTTCTCATTAAGTCCACCCATCTGAAGGATCTGCTTTGCATATAGATTAAAAAACTTGGCTCTCTGCTCCTCGTCGATCCAGATTGTCCTCTCTTCTTGTGCAGCCTCAGCCGCATCCCTGAGACACGATGGTGAAGGTCAGAGTTAACGGATTTGGCCACATTGGGCGCCTGGTCGCCAGGGCTGCATTTAACTCTGGCAAAGGGGAAGTTGTTGCCATCAATGATCCCTTCATTGACCTCAACTACATGGTCTATATATTCCAATATGATTCCACCCATGGCAAGTTCAACGGCACTGTCAAGGCTGAGAATGGGAAGCTGGTCATCAATGGGAAAGCCATCACTATCTTCCAGGAGCGAGATCCTGCCAACATGAAGTGAGGTGATGCTGGTGCTGAGTATGTTGTGGAGTCCATTGGTGTCTTCACAACCTTGGAGAAGGCTGGGGCTCACTTGAAGGGTGGTGCCAAATGGGTAATCATCTCTGCTCCTTCTGGCAATGCCCCCATGTTTGTGATGGGTGTGAACCATGAAAAGTATGACAACTCTCTCAAGATTGTCAGCTATGCCTCCTGCACCACCAACTGCTTGCTCCCCTGGCTAAGGTCATCCATGACAACTTTGGTGTTGTAGAGGGACTCATGACCACAGTCCATGCCATCACTGCCACCCAGAAGACTGTGGATGGCGCCTCTGGAAAGCTGTGGTGTGATGGCCGTGGAGCTGCCCAGAACATCATCCCTGCATCTACTGGCGCTGCCAAGGCCATGGGCAAGGTCATCCCTGAACTGAATGGGAAACTTACCGGCATGGCTTTCCGTGTCCCCACCCCCAATGTGTCAGTTGTGGACCTGACCTGCCATCTGGAGAAAGCTGCCAAATATGATGACATCAAGAAAGTAGTAAAGCAGGCATCAGAAGGGCCCCTCAAGGGCATTCTGGGATACACTGAAGACCAGGTTGTCTCCTGTGACTTTAATAGTGACACCCACTCTTCCACCTTCGATGCTGGGGCTGGCATTGCCCTGAACGACCACTTTGTCAAACTCATTTCCTGGTATGACAATGAATTTGGCTACAGCAACCGGGTGGTCGACCTGATGGTTCACATGGCCTCCAAAGAATAAGATCCCTTTGGACCACCAGCCTCAGCAATAGCACTAGAAGAGAGAGACCCTCAGCTGCTGGGGAGTCCTTGCCCCAACTTGATCCTCCCACACACTGAGAATCTCACATCCTTGACACAAGTTTCCATCAAATCCCCCTGAGAAAGGGGAGGGGCTTGGCAAGCCCATCTTGTCATGTACCATCAATAAAGTACACTGTACTCAGCCAAAAAAAAAACAACAACAACAAGAAAAAAAAACTATGGAAACAGGACTCATTCCTGACACATTCCTTTCCTTATTTTGAACTATGCAGTCAACACTGTTGGCACCAGTAATCAGGAAATCAAAAGATGAATTGCACTGGAAAAATCTGTCAGGGACCTTTCAGAGTACTGAGAAGCAATGATGTCCGTCTCAAGACTAAGGTGCCCTGATCTGGGTAATGGTCTCGCAATTAGTGCTATGCATCTGAGTGCTAGACAATGACTAAGGATGATAGAAAAAGTGATGCTGCCTCTCTTGTTTCTCTTTCTTAGTAGTGCTTTGCTTATTCAGGGTCTTTTTCCACTCCAGATACAATTGGAAATTTTCTTTTCCATCTCACTGAGTAATTGAACTTATATTTGTGTTGAGATTACATTTAATAATCTTTGGTAGAATGCCATTTTCATGACATTGAGTCTTCCTAACCATAAACATGGAATATTCTTTCATTTCTCTAGGTCTCTTTTTGTTTCTTCTGGTAACGCTTTGTAATTTTCTTTGTATAGGTCTTTTGTGTCTCCAGTAGATTTATTCCCAAGTATTTCATTGATTGTATTTCAGCTATTGTAATTGGTATTGAGTTTTTTAAAAAAACTTTTATTTCTATATTCTCTTTGTCGCTGTATAGAAATCCAACTGATTTTTATACATTGATCTTGTACCCTGCTACTTTGCTGAATTGGTCTGCTATGTCCAATAGTTTTCCCAATTAATCTTTAGAGTTTTTTAAGTATACTATCATATAATTAGCATATAGAGATAGTTTCACCTCCTCTTTGCCAATTTGTATACTTATTTCCTTCTCTTGCCTTACTGCTCTCATTAGTACTTTCACTACGATATTGAAAATGAGAGGTGATAGTGGGCATTTTGCCTACTTTCTGTTCTCAGTGGGAATGCTTTTAATCTCTATATATTGAGAACGACGTTGGCCCATGGTTTTGCTTATATACTTTTCACTTTATTGAGGATATTCCCCTCTATAATATTTTATTGATTGTTTTAATAAAAAAGGGCTGTTGTAGTTTGTCAAAGGCCTTTTCTTTATCAACTGATAGCATCACGGGGTTCTTGTCTTTGCTTTGTTAATGTGATGAATTACATTAATTGATTCAAGGATCATGAAAAACTTATAACCAGGAGAGAATAAAATAGATGTTGAGACCATCAATCAAATCCCTATGCACATCAAAAAACTTCTTCAATAAGATAAAACAGAAACTCATAGACAAAATATTTAGCAATTAAGTATCTGACAAGGGACTTATGTCTAAAATTTATAGAATATTCCATTACCTCAACAAGTAAAGGATAAACAACCCAATCACAAAATGGGCACAGGATATGAATAGATACTTCATCAAAGAAGACATTCAGATGGTAAACAAACATATGAAGAAAAATCTCTAGCTATCAGAGAGATATAAATCAAAACAACTATATGACACCATCTTACCCCAGCACAATACAAAGTTCAACAGGGAAGCAAACATCAAATGCTGGTGAGTTTGTGGAGAGATTAGAACTTTTATTTACTGCTGTTGGGAATGTAAAATGGTAAAACTACAATGAAAAGCTTTCTGGTACTTTCTCAAAAAGTTGGAAATAGAAATATGGTTTGACTCAGCAATTCTACTACTGAGAATTTACCCTAAAGAAACTAGAGCCATGACTCAAACAGAGGTATGCACACCCAAGTTTATTGGTGCGTTTTTCACCATATAAATAGGTGGAAGCAACTTACCCAAATGCCCATCAACAAACCAGTGGATAGAAAAACCATGGGACATTAACATAATGGAATATGCACAGCATTGAAAAACAATGAACTCATAAAATGTTATATAACATGGAGGAGCCTGGAAGATACTATGCTGAGTGAAATATCTTAGTCACAAAAAGACAAATACTACTTAACATCGCTGTTATAAAATAGGACAGAGATGGGGTGTTGGAGAGAGAATGGGAAAAGAGTGAACACTGCAGATGAGGAATATATGATTAGGAATTACATGTATGACAATGATCTAGAACAAGTGGTGCACTATAGGATGGGTTCATTAAACAATGAAAAAAAAGATAAATATTTAAACCAAGAGATTGTGGAAATCATCAAGCAATACCATTAATACCACATGCAGGTAAAATCTTGCTGCATATTTTTCAAAAACGACTAGCACAGTTTTCGACACCAGATATTTTCCATTTCCTTTACCTACTCCTACCTCCACCCATCAAATTTTGTATACAAACTTTGTAAGTAAACCAGTATAAAATAAAACTTAAAAAAAAAGAACAACACAACAAAGCACCATGTTGGGAATATTGAATAAGAGAAAGAATTACTAGCACAAAACATTTGTAGAATACTGTTAGAAATTCAAGCAGACTTCAGAAGAGGTCATGGCACAGGGTATGTCATTGCTGATAACAGATGGATCTTGGCTAAAAGCAAAGACTACAAAAAAGATACCTATGTATGCTTCATTGATTATGCAAAAGCATTTAACTATGGGAATCACAACAAATTATGGCTAACAGAAGAATGAAAATTCTATAGCAATTAATTGTGCTTATGTGAAACCAAAGCATAGACTGAGAAACAGTTACCTGAGGAGAACATAGTAATACTTTAAAATTAAGAAAGGTATGTGACAGACTTGTATTCTCTCTCCATACTTATTCAATCTGTATACAGAGTAAATAATTCAAGAAGCTGGACTATATGAAGAAGAATGTGGCATCAAGATTAAAGGAAGATTCATCAACAACCTGCATTATGCAGATGATATAACTTTGTCTAAAGGAAGTGAGGAAGACTTGACACACTTATTGCAAAAGCTCAAAGACTACAGCTTTTAATGGGCTACATTTCCACATCAAGAAAACAGAAATCTTCACCACTGGACTAATAGTCAACATCATGATAGATGGAGAAAAGATTGAAGTTGTCAACAATTTTATTGTACTTGGATCCACGATCAGTACCCATGGTAATAGCAGTCAAGAAATAAAAAGACATGTTGCATTAGGAAAATCTACTGTCATGAAAATCTCCATTGTGCTGAAGAGCAAAGATGTAATTTTAAAAACCAAGGTGCATGATTTAAGCCATGGTATTTTTAATTGTTTCCTATTCATCTGGATGTTTGACAATGAATAAAGATGACAGGAGAAGAATTTATTTCTTTAAGTTGTGGTGTTTGAGAAGAGTACTGAATATCCAACAGATTTCCCCGAGGAATAAACAAACTTGTTTTGGAGGAAGTGCTACTCAGATGCTCCTTAGAGGCAAAGATAGTAAACGTTTGTCTCACATGCTTTGGCATGTTGTCAGTATGCTCTAGTCCTTGAAAAACCCCATCAAACTGATAAAGGTGGAAGGTAAAAGAAATAGAGGAACACCCTCAACAAGACGGATTGGCACATTGACTATAAAAATAACCTGGAATGCATCAGAAATCATGAGAATGGTGCACAATAGGGCAAGGTTCCGATCTGTTGTTCATTGTGTCACTATAAGTCATTAAGGACTTGACAGCACCTAACAAGTACAACAGGGAACCACAGGTTAACACCAAGAGGTGCAGCCTATATGTTAACAGTGCAACTCCCTGTTGTTGTTATTGTTATGTGACGTCGAGTTGCTTGTGATTCATAGAAACCCTATGTACAACAGCCCTAAACCCTGCTCTATGCCGTGCAAATCTTATTGTCTCCGACACTCCTATCAGTGACTGAATCAATCCATCTCATGGAGGGTTTCCTCTCCTGCACTGTCCCTCCATCCTCCTAAGCATGACGGTCTTCTCCAAGGACTGGTCCCTCCTTACATCACATCCAAAGCATTTCAGATGAAGCTTCAGAATCCTTGCCTCCAAGGAGCAGCCTGGCTTCATCCTCTCCAGGATGAATTTGTTTGTTCTCCTAGCATCCCATGGTATATTCAATACTCTTCTTCAGCACCACAGCTCAAAGGCATCAACTCTCCTTCTTTCATCCTAGTCATTGTTCAACACTCTGAAGCATAGCAAGTAATGGCAAAGACCATGGCCTGTATCAGGTGCACCTTAGCCTCCAGACTGATATCATTGCTCCTCAGTACCTTGGAGAGGTCTCTGACAACATACTTCCCAATGCAATTTGTCTTTTAATTTCCTGGATGCTGGTAAGAAGAGTGTTCACTACTGAATTAGGCCTCCTTCCATTTAACAAAATCTTACATATATACAAAAGAATCATCTGGAGATCTGTAAGTACCATACGGGGATCTTGTCAAAATATAAACTCTGATTCAGAATATTAAGAGTGTTATGTTGTTGTGTTTATTTTGTTATTTTCTTTTTTAAATTGTGATTTGAATGAAAATTTACTAAGAAATCATTATTTTGTTCATTCACGCATATTTTGTTTTGTTTTCTGCATACTTCATTTAAACTGTGGTTAATGTATGTTCTGTTCCAGGTTGTTAATTGTAATACATGTCTGATTGTTCGTTCATTTCAGATTAAACGTCCGGTTCACTTATTCTAACACAAAGTTCATTACCTAACTACTTTTTCCTATTTTTACAGTCACATCCCATGCCCCACCATAATCATCCTATTTTTATAACAGTGATCTTACGAAGTACCTGGAAAGGAAAAAGAACACAAATAAGCAAACTTCTCTTGGTAGGAAGGCAGCTCTGGTGGCCTAATGGCAAGAAGCTGCGCTGCAATCCCAAAGGCAACACGGTTCAAGGCCACCAGGGGCTTTTCGAGAGAAAGATGGGCAACCTCCTCCCATGCGATTAAAACTTGAAAACTCAGCAGAGGGTCTGCTATGGGTAGGTTCTGAATCTATGGAACACAACAACTACTGGTAAGAAACATCACATTTCCCGATCTCAGACATATTGTTCAACCATAATAATTAAATTTCGGCGATGCTTCGGGGTGCACGCGCTGGCTAATACGGCCAGTGGTTACCTGGGTTAGAATTTGGAGATCTGAAAAGCCCTGCTGATCTCTCCTCCTCGAAAAACCTCCTCCCAAAAAACCTCTTTTTTCCAACAATGCTTCGGGGTGCGTGCTCCAGCTAATGCGGCCTGAGGTTACCTAGGTTAGAATCACCCAACAGGCTGCAGAAATTATCAGACACTATCATTAATATCACATGCAAGCAAGATTCTGCTAAAAATTATCCAAAAACGTTTGGAACAATATGTCAACAGAGAACTGTCAGATGTACAGGCTGGATTTAGAAGAGGTCATGGTCCTAGGAATATTATAGCTAATGTTAGATGGATTTGGCAGAAAGCAAAGAATACCAGAAGAATGTCTATCTGTGCTTCATTGACTATGCAAAGGCTTTTGACTGTGTGGATCACAAGCTGTGGCTGATTTTGAGAAAAATGAGAATCCCAACATTTGATTATGCAAATGTGAAACCTATACTTGGACCAAGAGGCAGTCGTCAGAACAGAACAAGGAGACACTACATGGTTCAAAATCAAAAAGGGGGTCCGTCAGGGATGTATTCTGTCTCCATACCTTTTCAATCTGTATGCAGAACAGATCATCTGAGACGCTGGGCTGTATGAGGAGGAATATGGCATCAGGATTGGTGGAAGAGTCCTCAACAACCTGCGTTAAGTAGATGGCATAACTCTGCTTGCTGAAACTGAGGAGGACCTGAAGCGCTTGCTGCAGAAGGTCAAGGACTGCAGCCTCCTATATGGATTGAAGCTCAACATGAAGAAAACAAAGATTCTCATCACTGGGCCAATTGGCAGCATCAGTATGAATGGTGAAGAGATTGAGATAGTTAACAGTTATAGTTTACTTGGTAGTTTACTTGGCTCCACAGTCGACACTCTTGGTAATAGCAGCCAGGAAATCAAGAGATGAATTGCATTGGGAAAGTCGGCTGTGAGGGACCTCTCAAGAGTACTGAAGAACAACGATGACAGGCTGGAGTCTAAGGTGCACCTGATCCAGGCTATAGTCTTCACAATTACGTGCTATGCATCAGAGAGTTGGACAGTGAATAGGGGTTGATAGAAAGAGAACTGATGCCTTTGAGCTGTAGTGCTGGAGAAGAGTGTTGAATATACTATGTACTGCTAGGAGAACAAACAGGTTTGTCCTGGAGAAGGTGAAGCAGGAATGCTCCTTGGAGTCAAGGATTCTGAAACTTCATCTGACATGGACTGGTCGTTGGAGAGGGACATCATGTTTGGCAGAGTGGAGGGGCGGTGAAGGAGATGAAGACCTTAGATGAGATGGATTGATTCTGTGATTGCAGCGGTGGGAATAAGTGCATTTGAGATGGCTAGGTCCGTTCAGGATAGAACAGTGTTTAGAGCTCTTGTACATAAGGTTGCTATGAGTCGCAAATGATTTGATGGCACATTACAACAACAACAACACAATAATTAAAACAGCCTGGTGCTGGTACAGTGACAGACACATAGATCGTTGAGATAGAGTTGAGAATCCATAACAACCCTTCTTCCTATGATCACCTTGTCTTTAACAATGAGATTAAATTCATCAAGTAGGGAAATGACAGCATCTTTAACAAAAGATGCCGGTAAAATTGGATATCTTAAGTTATTGTGACGTGCTATAGGTTCTGAACTGACTTGTAGCTGACACTCCAGTTGATTTTAAGAGTGTAAATTGCACAGGAGGAAACTGTCCATCTTTCTTCTGCAGAGAAGTTTGTGAGTTCAAATTGCCTGCCTCTGGGTCGGCAGTGCGAATTCCTAACACTAAGCCAACAGAGCACCCAATCCTAAAGATACAACTGCAAATTCACAGGAAGTCAAAATGAAATAAACTAATATGAGGCTGTAAAAGGAGCAGTGGTAACAGGAGAATGGACAAGTTTGTTTTCTACCAACTTGATAAAGGGCAACTGTACCCGTCAATAAAAATCCACAAATGTTATGTGTCCTTGAGTCATTAGCAACTCATAACATACCCATGTACAACAGCCTTAAACCCTATTCTATCTTGTTACAACCGTATTGTTCCTGACACACCTAGTCCTACCACCCCAGTGACTGAACCAGTCTATCTCATCAAGAGTCTTCCTCTTTTGCTCTGTCCCTCCATCCTCCCAAGTATAAAGTTTCTCTCCATGACTGATCACTCCTTACATCATGTCCAGAGTATGTCAGATGAAGCTTCAGAATCCTTGCCTCCAAGCAGCAGCTGGGTTTCACCCTTTCTAGGGTGAACCTCTTTGTTCTCCTAGCAGTCCATGGTATATTCAAGACTCTTCTCTAACACCACAACTCAAAGACATAAATTCTTTTTCTATCATCCCTAATCATTGTCCAGCTTCTGATGCACAGCACATAATTGCAAAGACTATGTCCTGGATCAGGAGCACCTTAGTCTTCAACCTGACATTGTTGCTCTTCAGTACTCTAGAGAGGTCCCTAACAGCCGAATTTCCCAATGCAATTTGTCTTTTAATTTCCTGGCTGCTGGTACCAAGAGTGTTGGTTGTGGAGCCAAGCAAACTGAAGCTATTAACTATGTCAATCTCTTCACTGGCTATCAAGATTATTCTGCCAATTCTGATGAGAATCTTTGTTTTCTTGAAGTTGAGCTTCAATCCATACTTAAGGCTTCAGTCCTTGACTTTCCTCCTCAGTTTTAGCAAGCAGGGTTGTGTCATCTGCATAATGCAGATTGTTTATAAGTATTCCTTCAATCCTGATGCCACATTTCTCCTTATAGAGCCCAGCCTCTCATATAATCTGTTCTGCATATAGATTGAAAAGGGATGAAGATAAGGTGCATCCCCAGCATGCATTCTTCCTGATTTTGAACCATGCAGTGTTTTATTGCTCTGTTCTGATGACTGCCTCTTGGTCCAAGAATAGGTTTCACTTAAGCACAATCGAGTGTTCTGGGATTCCCGTTCTTCTCAGAGTCAGCCAGTTTGTTGTGATCCACACAGTCAAATGTCTTTGCAGTCAATGAAACACAGATAGACATTCGACTGATATGCTCTGTTTTCAGCCAAGATCTACCTGACATTAACTATAATATCCCTCATACCACTCACTGCCTCTTCTACACCAGCCTACACTTCTAGCACTTCTCTGTGGATGTGTTGTATCAGGTTTGGTTTGTTTTTTTTAAAGTATAATTTTTAGTAGAATCTTGATTAATTTTATTGTTTAATAATTTCCATACTCTGTTTATCACCTTTTCTTTGGAATGGGAAGAAACACAGATCTTTTCGAGTCAGTTGACCAGGTGGTTGTCCTCCAGATTTCTTGGCATAACTTGCTGTGCGCATTCAGAGTAGCAACTGTTTGTGGAAATATGTCATTTGGTATGCCATCAATTCCTGAGGCCTTGTTTCTAGCCAATTCTTTCAGAGAAGCTTGAACTTCTTTCATCACCTCAGGCTCTTACTCATATGTTGTTTCATGAAATTCTTCTGTGTCTGCCAATTCCTTTTGGTACAGTGACTCTTTATGCTTCTTTTACTTACTTTTAATGCTTCCTGGACCATTTAATATTCTACCCAAAGTATCCCTAAGTATTGCAACTCAACGTTTGAATTTGTTCATCAGTTCCTTCATCTTAAGAAATGCCAAAAAAAAAGAAATGCCAAATGGCACACAACAAGATAAAGGTAAATAATCCAATAGAAAAATGGGCACAGGATATGAACAGAAACTTCACCAAAGAAGA
>NW_006400004.1:1328235-1336764 GCF_000299155.1 Elephantulus edwardii
ATAATAATAACAAAAAGAAATGCCAAGTGAATTCTGCCTTTTTTTAATTTTCTGACTCCAGCTCTTTTCACATTTCAATAGAATATTTACTTTGTCTTCCTATGCTGCCCTTTGACATTTTCTGTTCAGCTACTTAATTTCTGAATTTATTCCCTTTGCTTTGTCTTTTCAGCACTTTAGTGCAATATCCAGAGTCTCTTCTGACATGTCTTTTCTTCCTCCTCTGTCTCTGTAATGACCTTCTGCATTCTTCCTTGGTGATATTCTTGATATCTTCCCGCAGCTCATCTGCTCTTTGTTCATTAGCATTCAAAACCACAAACCTGTTCCTAAAATGACTTTGAAATTCAGGTGGGATAGATTCAAGGTCACAGTCTCTTCACTATCTGCCATATTCTCTTTACCCTCTCTCAACCACTGTTTTTTAAAGTGTGGAAATCATTCTCTTATATTGGTCCCACAGCTGTTGATGATTTGGAGGACCATTTGTCCACAGCTAAGGAATCTGGAGACCATGAGAGATAATGCAATGGAAAGAAAAACCAATTTTCAAAGTTTCTTATACCACAGAAGCCCTGGTTCAATGTGAATGTTTTCTAATTTCCAGGGTAAGTTATTTAACACTTATCTATACAGAAATTTTTTGTTTCTTTATTTTAATTCATTAGCACCTGATTTTTTCATTATCAATATATATGTGTATGTATGTGTGTGTCATGTGATTCTTGCCTAATTGTATTATAATCAAATAATGAAATCTGCTTCCAGTTCTTCACAATTTGCTGAGACTTGTTTTGTAGCCTGCTGTTTGATTTTCCTAAATGTTTACATTATAAAAATTAATATTGAATTATCTAAGTTTTGTAAAAAGTGAAGAATAAGTTTGTATACAGAAAGCAGTATTATTTTCTGATTACCAAGGACAGGCTGGGAAAGAGGGGAGAATAATTCACTTATTATATAGTTGTTGTGATTTTGGTAGTGGTGTACCATAGAGTCAGAGCCGAACCATAGCTGACCTTCTGGCTGGTTTTCAGAGGCAGTTAATTGCACACGAGGAGATTGCCCATCTTTCTCCTTCAGAGCAGTTAGTGCAGCACAGCTTCTTGCCACTAGGCCACCAAGGCTCCCTAATTCTGCAGCACATTGTCTCATTCATTGCCATCTAGTCAGAAGAACCGATTGATAGCTGATCCTCTAGTTGGTTTTCAGAGTATGTAAGTCATATGGGGACAGCACAAGAAAGGTTGAACCTTGATGAGATGAATTGATTCAGTAACTGGGGTAATGGGGCTAGGTGTGTCAGAGACAAAAAGATTGGCACAGGATAGCGCAGGATTTAGGGCTGTTGTACACAGGATTAGTATGAGTTGCAGGTGACTAGACGGCACATAAAAACAACAACAACAAAATTATATGAAAGAAGATAGCTCATCTTTCTGCCATGGAGGTTTGAACTGCCAGATCCACCACCTTTTGGTATCCCTGCAACTCCCACATAGACTAAGCCAGCAGATATCCCTAATTCTGATATGGGTATATTCAATTCACTGTCCGAGAAAAGTCAGCAGAACATGAACAAGGTAAATGAAGAACTGAGAAATACACAGGAATAAAAGAGAGGAGAAGAATTCAGTGTGAAGATGGTAAATTTGATGAAAATTTAATAATGTAAGACTGGAAAGTATATGGGGAAGCAGGTGCTTTCATAAGTAGCCAGGACACATGCAATTTCATTCTGCTACTTTGGAAATACATTTCAGTGTATCTTTTAAAGATGAACGTACTTATAGCCTATGATCCAGCAATTTCATTTTTATACGCAAACATATACACACAAATACATTTGTGAAATATATATCTTCATTTCAGAAAAAAAGCATAATAAAAAAATCATTGTAGCACTATTAATTATTGAAAAGTCATGGAAAATAATCTAACTTCCCCAATTAGAAAATAGAATATATATCTGTTATTCTGGTGTACTATTTAGAATTTAACAAGCTTGAGATGGCTGTGTAGTAATATTGAAGTCTCTCCAAAGACAAAATGTTAATTATAAATCAATATTTTCTCAAAGGGACATATTATTCAATTATGTAATATCAAATCTAAGATATCTGCAAAGTAAACAAAGGATAAGGGTTATATTCAGAGAGGCAAGAAATGAGTGAGGTTGGGAATCATAGTCAAAGAACATTTTACCCTTATTTACAATGAAATTTTATAAAATTAGGACAATATGTATATGCATAAATTCATTAATTGTGTGGTAATTAAAAGCCAAAGAATGAAGCCAAGACAGAAAAAAGAATGGCCATAAAAGAGTCAGGCACAACTGGGTCGAAGGACAGTTAAGGAATTGGTTCTGCAAATACAGCCAGTCCCACTGTGATATTTCTCCAACATACTTGGCAGAACCAGAAGTGTCCTTAAAGGAACCAAAAAATGAGTTGGAAGTAGAAATGAGTGGACACTGCAGAGAGTGTTGGTAAAGTCTGTAAAGAAAAGAAAAAGTCTGAAAGAAAAGTCAGTAAAGCATGATTGATTGGTGTCAGGACAGAAAGTTTAGGTAGAATTCACAAAGAAAGTTGAAAAATGGGGCCACTGGGAATCTGTCACATGTACATACCATGCAGGAAAATCTCAAGAGTCAAGATGAGCTACAACACGCAGATGCATTTTATCAGTGAGTTATGTTATTTTAGGGAAATACCTTTTACTTCTTCTATCTCTGGCACTACAGATATATGTTATTATGTGCCATCGAGTTGCTTGCAGATCACAGAGACCCTATGTACAGCACCTCTGAACCCTGCTCTGTCCTGAGCCAACCTTATTGTCTCTGACATACCTACTACCCTCATTACCCCAGTCACTGAGTCAATCCATCTCATTGAGGGTCTTCCTCTCCTGCGCTGTTCCTCCACCCTCCAAAATATGATGTCCCTCTTCAAGGACTGGTCTCTCCTTGCAACATGTCAAAGTATGTCAAAAGGAGCTTCAGAATCTTTGCCTCCTGGTTTCACCTTCTCCAAGAGGAATCTGTTTGTTTTCTTAACAATCCATGGTATATTCAATACTCTTCTTCGGCATCACAGCACAAAGGCATCAATTCTCCTTCTATCATCCATAGTCATTGTCCAGATTTCATAGTGAGTAATTATGAAGACCACAGCTTAGATCAGGCGCACCTTAGTCTCCAGACTGACATTGTTGCTCTTCAGTACTCTGGAGAGGTCCCTGACAGCAGACTTTCCCAGTGCAATTTTTCTTTTGATTTCCTGGCTGTTGGTACCAAGAGTATTGATTGTGGAGCCAAGCAACCTCTCTCTCTCTCTCACACATACTTGATTAGTCCTACCCCCAAATTGTCTAATGTTAAGAGTTGCTATCAAGTTGATTCTGATTCATAGTAACTCATGTGTTTCAGAGTAGCACTTGGCCATACGGCAACTTTTCAATGGCAAATTTTGCAAAAAGATTACCAAGCCTTTCTTCTGAGCTGCCTGAGGTATTTTAATTTCCATTCTCTCAGTTTATAGCCCATGTGAACGTTTTGCAACATCCAAAGACCTTTTCTTTGACATTAAAGCCCTCTTAAATGACTTCCTGAATCTTTTTACCATCCTCAGATCCTTCTTCTGCCTCAATTTTTATAATAATGTAAATGATGGCTTCATTACCTCTTCATTCCAATGATTCTCAGCCAAATCAATTTTCTTAAAACATTACTTGCTTATTATTAATTCACCTAATCAAGATGTGACAATAGTCCCATGTTTCCTGACCTATCTCAGTCCAGCATTAGGATCAAATATCTCTGTTTTGCTCTAAGTAATGTGAACCATGCCGTTTCAGTTAACAGTTACTCCCCTACTCTACCCTCAGGCTTCATGGTGACACAGTGATTAAGTGCTGGGCTGCTAATCTGACTGTGGGTGGTTTGAACCTGCTGACTTCTCTACAGGAGAAAAAAAGTGACAATCTGCTTTGGTAGTCGTTACAGCTTTGGAAACACTATGGGTCACCTCCCACTCTGTCCTATAGGAAATTGTAAGTCAGAATTGACTATGACATAAAAAAAACCCCTTCTTAGAACTTGCATCATCAATTGTTCCTAATGCTGGAGTATATTTCACAAAAAAAATGTAAGAACTCAATGTAGATGACAATTTAGCCCCATGGATATATAGGTTTCTGTGGCCTTAAGTCATGTATGTTGTATCTTTTAAGCAAAATTGTGAAGTCTTCTCTGCTTTCTTTGTTCCCTTCTCCTTTCCCACCAAAAGTGACAAGATTCTTACCAGCAAGAATATTGCATCCTCAGCACAGTGATTGTTTTAATAACAGTAAAAAGTCTAAACCAATGAACCTAGAATTTTACATGTGAAATTTGTTCATCTATTTTGAAATACATAAATCCCAATTTTGTATATTTCAATGTCTCTTTACTGGGTTTCACAGATATGGTGAAGTATGGGATTTGTCACTGCCATCATTGCCATATAAGGTATACTGCCTGCCTATCAGATTCCCACTGTGTACAAACATACATTGTTGTTGTCATTATGTGCTGTCGAGTATGGTCTTAACATTGCCCTATCTTCTTCCATCATTATCATCTCTGTTATACTTGATCCCATAGCTGCAACCACCTTGTCAATCCATCTTGTTGAGGGTCTCCCTCTCTTTTGCTTACCCTCAATCTTTTGAACTTGAGGTCTTTTTTCAAGGACACATGTCCAAAATATGTGAGATGAAGTTTTACTATCCTTGCCTCCAAGGAGCACTCTGACTGTGCTTTCTCCAGAAATATATTTGTTATTTTGGCAATTCATGGGACTCTCACCACGCTTCTCAAAAACCACAACACAAAGGTATCCGTCTTTCTTCGGTCATCCTTTTTCACTGCCCAGGTCTCAGATGAATAGCAAGTGATTGAAAAGATTATGCTTGAATCAGGTGCACTTTACTCTTTAAGTGGGTGTCATTGCTCTTCAGTACTTTGGAGAGGCTCCTGACAGCAAATTGTCCCAGTGCAATATGCCTCTTGGTTTCTTGACTACTGGTACTGATAATGTTGACTGTGGAACAACAACAACAAAAACAGTTAAATCATTGGCAGCTTGAAACTTTTCTTCATCTATCATGATTTTACCTCTTGTTTTGTTTATGTGAAATGTAATCTTTATCTCAGACTGAAATATTTGACCTTCTGCATTAAGTATTTAAATTCCTTCTCATTTTCAGCAAAGTTGTATCATTTGCAAAATGAAGATTGTTGACGAGTCTTCCTCCAAACCTAATACCACATTCTTCTACATAAAGTGCAGCTTTTCCAATGATTTGTTCAGTGTACAGATTGAACAGCTAGAGAGACAGGATACAACCCTGACACATGTCTTTCTTGATTTTAAACCATGCAATGCTCCCTTGTTCTGTTCACACAATAGCTTCTTGGTCTAGCTATGATTCACATAAGCACAATTAAGTGCTCTGGAATTCCCAGTCTTCTCAATTGTTATGATCCATACAGTCAAATGCTTTGGCATAATCAATAACACACGAATAGATAGTCTTCTGGTACTCTCTGCTTTCAGTCAAGATCCATCTGACATAAGCAATGATATCCCTGGTAGTGTATGTACATGTCTCTGTGCATATATTCTAGATCCCAAAGCTGAAAAAGGAGTTAGGGTGGTAGGTAAGGGGATAAAAATCTACCAAGGATGCTACAGGAAGAAGATGAACAATCTCTTCTCATGCGATTTTTAGCTCTGAAAACCTGCTTGAAAGTCAGCTGTCACTTCATTCGTACCCACCAGCACATTAACAAATGTATAAACTTACTTGAAGAGAGTGGAATTTAAGATTAAGAGAGCTTTCATATGTTTCATTTAAGAATATTTAGATTATATTTAACATGTTGAATTCTTTTCTTAAAGAGGTGACTCTCTAATATATAAACTTTAAGACTTATAAACTTTATAACCTGGAAATGATGTTAAAACTCTCAAAAATATTTAGGAAATGAGCAAAGAAATGTTCCAAATCTATTCTACTTCATCCTGTTTTTAGAGGAAACAAACCATTCTCTAATTTGCTCAGCAAGTTCTCATAGTAATGCAATCTTATCTCTTGACACCAAACCAAAACTAACTTTATCCCTCCTTTCAAAACTCCCCGACTTCTTAGAACCCAGAATCTAACTGTGTTTTCCCTATGTCTGTATATTAGATACACATAGATATGGTTGTTTTTTTATTGCTGACCCCTCTTTGAGGAACCTGTCTCTCGGTATCTCTTTTGGTGAGAGGTTAGCTCAGTTGGAAGTATTTATCTCTTGTCCCACTATAATTTCTTGTATTATCGTTTTGCAAAAGCATGACTATGGCTAAGTCACTCTGAACTAACAAACTTGTTTTTAAAAAAATAAGTAAAAATAAATCCTCTAACACCGATGGAGATAGAACATGAAATATTAGGTGGATCTTGCATAAGAGTTGAATCCAGCGTGTAACTTGGGTTAAAGATATACACTTGTAGAGAACCCATTATCAGAATTGTACCAAGACAGAATCTGGATAACAAAAAAATGTTTCCTTATGGTTGAGAGTTCCAACGGCACTTTACCCTTCTACTTGGCAGTCATACAGCCCTGGGAATGTAAATCATACTGTTGTAAATGTGGGGGAAGGTGAGGAAACTAAGCCTGCCTGCTGCTATTCTGATTACAGCATTTGTTGCTGGGAGAGACAGCTCTGGGATTGATGCTATTTTTCTCCCATCTCAGGGAAATGGTTTGGATTTTGTATCAGGGAGGGCTAAGGGGCACCTGCAAATGACAATTTTTACTTAATCCCCGAGAGAGTTTCCAAGTTATAGTCCTTCAAACTTGATCTTTCTTTTGACCCATTTAGTCCCTTGTTTTTCTGCCTTCTTCCTCGGCCCCCACCTCTTGCAAGTACTATGGCATACATGGAAACAGTGCCATGCAATCATGCTGCCTCATTCCCCCCCCCTCGTTCTTCTTTTTATTAGTTGAACTTGTCTCTAGGCAAAAGAAAGGGGGCGTAGAAACCAGATGGTTGTAGTTGGAGTAGAAAGCTACTACTGAGACTCAAATCTGGTGACAGACTCTATGTTTCTGAAGGGGAAAAGGATGCAGTAGAAGAAGTGTGGGGACCAACTGCTGCAGACTGACCTCCTGTATCCTGTTAGCTCTATCCAGGTCTAATTACAAAAAAAAATGGAGTCTCTTCTTTATTTTCCAAAGCATGACCAACGATCGGATATACAGGAGATCCTTTTCTTTGAGGTTTAGCAGGATGAACAGTTAGTAGGAAGGGAAGGGGTTTAAACACAGACTTCAGCTTATACAAGTGCATGCTATCTATTCCTTCCTGGAGCCTTCCTCCTTACCATCCCCACTCTCCGCTATCCGCACCCTTCTCTAAGTTCCATCCTGCTGTTATGACCCCCAACTTCTCCTTCTCCTCCTACACATATCCCAGAAGAAGAAGCTGGAAATTGACAGAAAGAACATCCATAGAACTGGCTATGAGTTAACATGATTTTTAGTTTTTCTACCTTTAGGGATATTTTGACAATGAAGAGCAATTTCACTCTGGTATCTGTGCCACCCCAACCCCTAAAGGACAGGAGCACACTGAGATCTGAGGATTAATTCCCTCCCCTCCCCACCGCATACACATATATTTTTTTTAAATGGGACAATTGTCTCTCTTTCGTGAAGTAATAGGCAAATCTGCTGTAAAGAACTTCTTTAAAGTGTAAAAGACCAAGGATGTCATTTCAAAGACTAAGATACAATCAACTCAAGCCATAGTATTTTCAATCACCTCATATGCATATATTGGCCGCTCTGATGGCAGTAGTACAGTCCATACAGAGTTGTGCTGTTGACCTAAAGATTTTGCCTTTCTGTTACCAGTTGCTCCACTGGAGGAAAATGAACCATCTTCTCGTATGCAATTTACAGCCTCTGAAAACCTGCTGGAAGGTCAGCTACAAGTAGATTCTGAGTTGATGACAATGAGAGAGATGGGCATATGTCAGCTGGACAATGACTAAGAAAAACTGAAGAACAGATGTCTTGGAATTGTGTGATGTTGGCAAGGTATATTCACTATACCATGGGATAGCAAATGAAAAAAACCAAATCTGCCTTGGAACCAGTGCAGCCAGAGTTAAAAGCAAGGATGGTAAAATTTGGTCTCACCTGGAACCCTTATTCACTGTTGGTAGGAGTGTAAAATGGTGCAACCACTGTGGAAAGCGGTGTGGCGCTTTCTCAAAAAAGTTGTAAATAGAGATACCATTTGACTCAGCAATACCACTACTGGGAATATACCCTAAAGAGACCATAAACGACATCCAAGTAGATATATGCACACCCATGTTTATCGCAGCCTTAGTCACAGTAGCAAGGAGTTGGAAACAACCTAAGTGCCCATCAACAAAAGAATGGGTAGAGAAGCTGTGGTATATTCACACAATGGAATA
>NW_006400004.1:1336864-1359514 GCF_000299155.1 Elephantulus edwardii
CTGTTGTAGAATGAGGCTGACATCGGGATAGGGATAAGACTGAGAAAAACTGGATGAAATATGTTTACGACATTGAAGTCTTTGGGGTAGAAAATGTTTTATATTTTAGAGCATTATGCTTATCGTAAGAGTACGGAATGAGAGTTGCAGAGTGGATTATATTTGGGGGTTGGGGGATGAGTGTGTGGGATTGCTACCAATGAGGGAGTTTTTCTTTTGCGTTTGAAGGAGAGGAGCAAATGGGGGTGGGGGGCGGGGGGCGGAAAATGCAATGATGAAAGAATGGAATTCCAAAATCTCTGTAGATGTTCATTTAAATAAAAAATAAATAAATTTTTTTAAAAAGGGGAAAAAATTGGTCTCACATACTCTGGGCATATATCAGGAAGAGATAGTCCCTGGAGAAAGAAATCACACTTGATCAAGTATCAGGTGAGCGAGAGACCCTCAGTAAAATGGACTGACACAGGAGCTGCAAGAGTGGGCTGAAGAGTGGCTGAAATTTCAAGGATGGCACTGGACTGCCATCCAGTGACTGCCACCCAGTGAATGCCATCCAGTGACTGCCGTCCAGTGACTGCCATCCAGTGAATGCCATTCAGTGAATGCCATCCAGTGACTGCCATCCAGTGAATGCCATCCACTGAAGCCACGGGGTTGCATTCTGCACATTGACCCTGTGAATCGAAGCTGCCTCAGTGGCACTAACAACGATGTGCAAATGCAGAGGAATCCTGATTTATATAGAGGTCCCAATATTTTTCTGTCTTGTTAAAATATTCCAGTTACTCTCCTCAGGTGTAAGACTTCCTGGCTTCCCTTCGTATGCATTCTCTATCATGAGATATTGAACAGAAAACTCTGATTTCTTTTTATCAGGCTTTTAACGCTATAGCTAGCTCTGATGGCTAACCTCTTTATCTGCCCCTTCCAAATATATCATTTATAGGAACAAGTGTTCTCAGAGCAAGAGAGATGAATACTCCATTCCTTCCTCCTCCCTGCAGAGTCTTCAGACATCATTGGTCAAGGGGGCCTCATGTGGCCCTGGGTCCATCTGCCTTTCGTGCAGGCATTCTTTCCTATTATTCCTGGACACCGCTATTGAGTTCTGGGTCATTGATCTTCCATAAAGCAGACAAAGGTCTTTTGGAGGTCCAGAAAGCCCTGTTGACTATTACTTGTTCAAGTTTTTATGGGGAAATTCTCAGAACTGGTTTCCCAGACCCTGAAATTCAGATAAAGATCAAGAGCTTTAGTTCAAGTTGGATAAGAATGAGAAGCAATTTGACAGAACTTCTGTTCATTCTGCCCCCACTCCTTTGCTCCACACACCCACCCACATTGAACAGAGATAAACAAAACAGAAAAGGGGATAAATCTTTCCTTGTCTATTAAAGAGAGATCTTCCATTTTTAAGTAAAAACTTCACTTTGTTCTAGGTTTGGGTTTACTAATCCGTGGCCCCAGGCGGTTCGTGAAGGCAAAGAAGGGCCTAAAGTCCACACTGGTTTATCTGAAATCCGTGTTTAAGTCGCAGCATGTGGCAATGTGCTCCACTCTGATGACACTTTTCCTTTCTAATAATAGAGCAGATGAAGTAATATTGCAATTGATGTTCCCGGGCATTTGATTGGATAAATGCATAAACTTGGGGAGGTGCGGGGCGGGGGTGCAGTATGGACGGATCACATTTGTATTCTGGTCCTATCAATGTGCGGGGCCGCGAACAACGTCAGTCGGACCGATTCTCTGCGTCTGCTAGTCCCGCCACGGTTTCATTTGGGATCCTCAAACAGATGAGCCCATAGAGACCAGGGATCAAGGCAGCCAATTAGAGTCAATTGCTTGCTTTGGAGAAGGCCAGCCCTGCCAGGCCTGGCGACCAGGGAGGGAGGGGAAAGACCAACCGAGCGCCGCTGCGGAAAGACACTCAGAGCAAGAGCGACACCCCTCCACTTCCTCCCACCCTCACTGACAGCGCAGGCTTTGAAAGCTGCTCCCAGATCTGAATGGAAACTCAGAGCCGCGGGGCGGCGTGCTCCTTCTCGCCCAGCGGTGCAATCCATGCCGAGCGGAAGGTGGTGCGAGCCCGCGCCAGCGCCCAGCTCCCGGGACAGGGCCGGCAATGCTGCTGAGCAGAACTTGACCGAGCCCCTTCCTCGCTGCTAGTGGAAGCGATGCTGCACGGCACAGCCAGCGCTGCCCCCGCTCTCCTTCAAGCTGAAGGTTACCCACCCGCGCAGCCAGCCCCAAGCCTGTGAGTGGTGCGTCTCGGGTCCCCGCTCGGGCTGCTCCGCAGCGGCGCGCAGGGCAACGACCGGGCCGCCCGCGCCGGGGCGCACTGCACCAGCGGCTTCGGCTTCGTGGATGTGTATGCATGAGTTCTGCACCGAATGGGCGCAAAAAGCGCCCCAGCCGGTCTACCCGCTCTTCCATCTTCCAGATCAGCAAGCCCCCGCTGCAGAGCGGGGATTGGGAGCGCAGGGGCAGCAGCTCCGAGAGCGCCCACAAAATCCAGAGAACCCTGGACGACTGCAAGATGGTGGGTGAAAATTGCACTTCTCTCTCTTTTTTCCATTTCTTTTTTTCCTGGAGGGGGATGGGGGAAACGTGTATATTAACCGTTTGCTTGAGAGTCAACTACTCCCCCACCCTCAGCCCCTCTATGTCGATCACGTGCACAGGTACTATTTTTGAATCTGTAGTCCTCCTAATTCAGGGTGACACCCTGATCGCCATGGCCCCGCGGAGGGAAGTGCCAAGGCGAGGGTCTTGGAGGTCAGTGGCCGCAGGTCATGCTTCTCCAGTCTCAAGAGACTGGTGGAGGCAAAGGACAGTGAACTGACTTGCTCACAGCAAAGGGAGGGAGTGGAGGTGTTGCCTTTGTGGGGAGACAGTAGCAAACAAACCCAAACAGAGCACACAGCGCGCTGCGGTGAGGAAGAAGGTTCCAGCGAGAGGCTGTGGTGGGTCTTCCCCTCAGGCTTCAGTCTCCAAGCCGGATCTGTTCAGTGAGCCAGCAGGAGGTGAATAGTTTGCCTGTTACATTCTTCCCTTGGCTTTCTATATTCACAGAACTTCCAAACCAGACTCTACCACCTTGCAAAAGACAGAGTAAGGCCCATGTCCCCAGCATCTTTCTCTAGAGACTTGGGAGTGGCATGTTAGCTCTCTATATAAGCGGTCTGAAAAGGAAGAGGAAAAGTAGATCTGGAAGGAGAGCTTCCATAGTCAGGCTTGTGCTGAACAAGTGTGAGAGAAAAGGAAAAAGCAACACTTGTCTTAGACAAAGAGATCTTGCTCTCTTTGTGTCTAAAGCTTTAAACACTTTGTAGGCTTCTTATAAATTGGGGAGATTGATCAGGAGCCAGTGAAGACCACTGTTTATGCACTTCTAAGTAGGAAACTTTCCAATGATGAGTGTTTAGTGAAAGAGGTTTTCTTCTTTTGCAGCTTGTCCAAGAGTTCAACACGCAAGTGGCCCTCTACCGAGAGTTGGTCATTTCTATCGGAGATGTCTCGGTTAGCTGCCCCTCACTCCGTGCGGAAATGCACAAGACGAGAACCAAAGGATGTGAAATGGCCCGTCAGGCACACCAAAAACTTGCAGCCATCTCAGGGTAGGAGACTTGTGGCATTACTTGATAAATCATATAAACAATGCATACATGTTGGCAGATCTTTATGGCAAGGAAGGCCTCAGAATGACTTTCTACAAACTTAGGATTTTAGCTGATCATCTTGAGATCAGGGTTTTCTAGAGAGGGAAATGCAGAGTATATGCCAAAGCATAATCCAAAAACTCTGGGTGTTTTGCTTGTATATTGAAGATTTGAGCCACTTAGTGATTTTTTTTAAAAGTTAACTTTCAAAAGACTGGACATGCACTGGAATTTAGGGCTTACCGTTATTTGCTGAATGTTTAATGAAAGTTAAATCATTAGGCTTGAACATTATTTTGTCAGGTGATACTCAATAAAAAAAGTTCTGTTGAGTATACTTTTGCTAAAACTCAGATTTCTTATTTGTACTATCAGATAGACTCAAATGATACTAAAAGGAAGTACTTAAAATAACGTCTTGGTTATAAATGCTCTCTTCTGTTTAAGATAGAAAAAGTAACAAGAAATCTTTCTAAAGATTAGGCAAACTCACTAACCTAAGTAAATCTAAGCTGATGATGCCTCTCTGAAGTATTTTAATTTTTTACTCACACTTTATGGCACAGGATAGGACAGGGTTCTGATCTGTTGTTCACAGGGTCACTATGAATTCACTATGAATCGTTGTTGATGGCACCAAACAACAACTACATAGAGTCCTAAGACTATTTTAAGTGATAAAAGAGTGAATATAAACTTGTCTCTTGAGATTCTGTTTTTTTTCTTGATTCTCAATACTGGGAGAAAAGTTAGCCACCGTTTTATGCACAGTTCCTGTTTTCAAGATAAGTGATGAGGAAACACAGCAATCGTTATATAAGTGCATTACTGTAAGTGCTCAATTCAGTCTGTGTCTTTAGCCCTCATCTGTTTATCTGTGTGACTACGACTTTATCATAATAGAAGCTCAAATTAGTCAGGCACACATGATAACACTGCAGACTGATCACTGTAGGGAACATAACGAATTTGCCAATTTAAAATTGTGACTTTTTGCCATGTTTCATGCCACTATTATGCGTAGTGACTATTAGTAATGTATGAAGTCTTTTTGCCTCTCCTAATAGCTAGTTTACATTTGACAACAGTTCTTTTATAACATGGATAGACTGTACTAATCTTAAAGTGAAGGATAAACAAAATTAAACATGCTCCAATTTAATTGTATAGAAATATTGAGGAGCTTTATCTCCTCTGAGTGCGCCAGTTGCCTAGTATGGAGTGGTAAACTGCTAGCCTAAAAACTGTGCCTCTCTGGTAATTTGAATCCACCAGTTGCTGCTTAGGAGAAGTATGGGCAACCTCTCGTGCCATTTACAGCCTTGGAAATCCAGAAGAGGGGCAGCTATAAGTCACTTCTGAGTCAATGGCAATGAGTTTTCTACCTTTCAGCTTTTAACCATTGTACTGTACTTTTGTCTCTGGAGACTAAGGTGTATCTGATACAGGCCATGGTCTTTGCTATCACTTGTTATGGAGACTAAGGTGCGTCTGATACAGGCCATGGTCTTCGCAATCACTTGTTATGCATCAGAGAGTTGGACAATGACCAAGGAGGATAGAAGGAGAATTGATGCCTTTGAGCTGTGATGCTGGAGAACAGTATTGAGAGTACCACGGACTGCTAGGAAAACAAACAGATTCATCCTGGAAAGGGTTAAACTGGGCGGGTCCTTGGAGGCAAGGATTCTGAGGCTCCATCTAACATACTTTGGACATGTTCTAAGGAGGGACCGGTCCTTGGAGAAGGACATCATGCTTGGTAGGGTGGAGGGACAGTGCAGGAGGGGAGGGCCCTCTATGAGGTGGATTGATTCAGTGACTGGGGTAATCGGGATGGGCGTGTCAGAAACAGTACGATTGGCACAGGACAGAGCAGAGTTTAGGGCTGTTGTACATAGGGGCGCTATGAGTTGCAAGCGAGTCGACGGCACATAACAACAACAACAACACTGTACTTACGAAGAAGTGAAGGGGAACATAGCTGGCAGTGGAAGTAGAGAATTCAGGAACGAAATGAAGTTGTGATAAATCTCAGACGTAGAAAGGTGGAGAAATAGAATATGAAGGGAAATAGTCGTGTATTACAAAACTGGAAAAACAATGACCCAGAAAGAAGAGAAGATTTAGAAGAGAAAACTATATTCAGGATTAAGGGGTAGAATCTTTGTAAGCATTGTGTCCAAGAGTTAAATCCAACTCACAACAAACTTACAACAAACTCATTACTGACCTAGAGATCTCTGGAGCTGATCACTTAGAGGTTTTTTCCAGAAGCTATAATTCGCAGAGGAAGAGGTTGTCCATCTTTCTCTCACAGAGCAGCTAGTGGATTTGAACCCATACGTATGTTTGACATTTGGGTTAGTAGTACAACTCCCTGTAGAGTAGGTCACCAGAGTCCTGTATTGAACTATGTCTAGGAGTTCTTTAAATTGGATCTTAAGTGGGTGATGTTGTGAAGGTTGGTAGAGAAATAATAAAGAATATCAATTCAGACTACTTTCCAGTAAGTTTTACCAGTGCTTTAAGGGTAGAAGGCTGAGAAATCTTTCCTTCTCCTGCACGGTTAACTACCTCTGAGAACACACTGGAGGGTCAACTGTGGGTTGGTTCTGACTTGACAGCACACAATAACAATAACCACTAATAGTTCAGGTAGGAAAGGATCTGAAAATTGGTTAAAAGACAATTTTGAGGACTCCTTCTGGTTTGTGGCCTTTCGCTACTGAGCTGTGTTTTATCTGGTGATTGATGTTAATGAGGGTAGTTTGATACGAATGAGTGAGGAAAATGTAATGCTTTAAGACTGAAAAGTTACACCAACTCCAGAAAATGCTCAAATGCTCTGAGGTAGTGTTTGATTCATTTTACTCTTTAAAACAATAGTGAAATACAGTTTAACCTTCTTTATGAAAAGTGACAGTAATGTATTTGGAGGAAATCCCTTTTGTCTCTGCCATCTGGACTATATTAGTAAAAGGGTTTTGTTTCTTTCTGGTGCAATTTTGTTTCTGACGTTGCTTGTCATGTGGGCGCCTATTTTAAGTTGTATGTGATGGCTGCTAGGGAGGCTATGGGATCTAGGTTAAAGTTTGACCCAGGGATGAATAGTAGAGAAGCAAGTTCTTGGGGAATGAAAAGGAAAAGAACAAATTGCCTAGGTAACCACTTTTTGCCAGAACAATTGATATAATTCATAGACCAATCCTCCAAGCAAAAGATCATTCTCCTTAGACTACAAATGCTTTTTTAGAGGAGTTAACAACTGAAACTTAAAATCATACAGCTAGTTAATCTTGGAGGAAGTGCAACCAATCAGGATGCTCCTTAGAGCAACGACTGGTCACATTTGGCCTCACTCAGTTGGGGCATGTTGTCAGGAGGAACTGACTAGCCCTTGGAATAACACCTCGTGCTGGGAAAGGTGAAAGGTCAGAGAAAAAGGAAGGTGATAGATTGACTATACAGTGATTAAAAATGGCTCAAGCCATTGATAATCGTGAGGATGGTGTAGGATAGGACAAAATTCACATCTATTGTTTGTGGAATTTCTATTATTAAAATTCATAGTTTACTTGATAACACATAACAACAACAACAACAGCAAAGTGCTAGAGCTGTGATTCGAACCCAGATTTGTATCATTCTGAAGTCCACTGTCTTCCATTCAAAAAGGTGTTATGTGTCAGGGAATGAAGTCCAACTATGTGCTGGCACGTGTATGAACTTCAAGACCACTATGTGAAACATGTCAGTCACAAAAGATTCCTTATTATATGATCTCATTTATACAAAATATCCAGAAGAAAGACAATTTAGAGACTCAAAATAGGTTAGTTACCTTGGGATGTGGCCAGAAACAGGGAATACCTGAAAATGAGTTTAAGAGATTGTTTTAGGGAGATGTATTTTCAAATTTGATTGTGGTGATGGCTATAAAACCCACAAGTTGTCGTTAAGTTGATTCTGACTCATCGCAAACCTCTATCTCGCTTCTGACACCGTAAATCTCTCTGGAAGGAGACTGCCTGTCTTCTTCCTTTTGAGTGGCTGGTGGATTTGAGCTGCCGACCTTTTAGTTAGAGGCTACATATGTTGTACACTCATCACCAGAGTTCCCTAATGATGGCCATGTTGTTGTTGTGTACTATCGAATAGGAGCTGACCCTTCAGCATATTTTCAAAGACGGTAAATTTCATGGGAGGAGATTGTTCATTATTCCTCCATGTAGTAGTTTATGGGTTTGAACCACATGCATTTGAGATTGCAGTGCAGTTTCTTAACACAAAGCCACCAGAGCTCCTAATAAGGGCTGAACAACTCTATACATTAAGGGAAAATTAATGTATAGAATACTTAAAATGAGTGAATTTTATGGTATGTAAAGTGGAACTCGATAAAAAGAATGCATTAACACCATCATCATGATTAACACTTGGTCTTTTCATTAGCTTTATTCATTTCTACATGTGTCATTTTTATTTAACGAGCATGATTAAAGAGATAGAAAAAATTAAACTTGACTTTCCATATACCTGCTAAGATGCCAGCCTGATAGACTTGTCTTGTAAAGGTAGGGGAGAGAGTGGATTCAAAGGAATATATCAATTCACTCCTTTCTTATCAACCCAGGCTAACCATAGTCTGTCTATCTGAGGAGGCCAGAGAAGGGAGAGGAGAGGAGTGGTGGGGTGGGAAGATCCATTGCCTTTGAGTTTCTGACTCACAGCAGCTCCACAGGACAGAGTAGAACTGGTCATATGGTTTCCAAGTTTGTATACTCACCACAACAGTAGATTGCCACATCCTTTTCTCTCAGTTGTTGTGTGCCATCAAGTCAGAATCAAATCATAGCTGACCCTCCAGCAGGTTTTCAGAAACAGTAAACCTCACAGAGGAGATTTCTCATCCTTCTCCCACAGAACAACCAGTAGATTCCAATGTGCCTTTGGGATTGTATCACAGTGTCCTACCACTAGGTTATCAGAGCTTCCCAGAGTGGGGTGAATTCATCAGTCAGCTTTTTTGGTTGAGAGTTGTGTATTTTTGTTTGCATTTTTCTTTATTTTTTTTTTTTTGTACTTTAACAACTGTACTACCAGGGTTCCGAAAGACAGGAAGAGAAAGAGGAGGAGGACAAAATTAAATGAGGATTGGGCAGTACAAGTAGAGAATAAGAGGAAAAAGACACATTAGAATTAAACAAGCTACCGAATGCTGTATCTCTTTCATCTCTGACCAGTTAAAACCCTCAAGGACTAATGATCATAAGAAAACAAAGCTCACACTGTCACCGGCTGATATTAAGGAAGAAATCTGTCTTCATAGACACCATTGAAAAATGTCCTCACATTGTTCTTAGATCAGCAGAAGTTCAGACCTAGCCATTTCATTCAAAGGCATCAAAGATTTTCTGGACAGATCCAGCTAAGTGAATCTGAAGTCTCTGACTGGCCTGACTTACCATATTTTCACTACTCTGATCTTTTTCTAAGTCTAAAACTAGACAAGAGTTAAAGATCATTTGACAGAGTGATCTCCCAATTCTTTTAGCAGTATAAATTTTCCAAATTTATAAGGGACTTAAAGTGGCATCACTTTTTGCTGTTGTTGTTACTTGGTGCATGCCTGTAAAGAAGCTGGCTTTGAGAGGTCAGAACAATGGTCTTAGAATTCTTTCTCAAAGTAACATTCGAAACCTCTTCCCTTCAAAGACTCCTTCTGACTGGCTGGCACACAGATATTGATTTAACCTAATCTCTTTGCTTTGTAGGGGGCTCTGGAGGCCTACTGTATAGGGAGTTCTGCTGCCAACGCAAAAATGCGTGGTTTGAATCCACCAGCTGCTCTGAGGAAGAAAGGCTGGCAGTCTTCTCCCATGCAATTTTATATTTGAGGAGTATGAAGTTGAAGGGATTTAAGTGACTTTGGCTCTTGTAGACTAGTGGTTAAGAGCTGCACTGCCAACCCTAAGGGATGCGGTTCAAATCCACCAGCTATTCTGTGGGAGAAAGAGAGGCAGGCTCCTCCCATGTGATTCACTATCTTTGAAAACCCACTGGAAGGTCAGCTACTGATGAATTCTGACTCAGAGGTACATAACGACAACAAGAGACAATTTGGTGAAGTAAGAGTGAGAAGCCAGCAGACCTGGGCTGAACAGTGGCTCTTATAACCTTGGTGGAGTTACCTATTTTTCGCAATGTCAGTTCCTTCATTTATAAACCAGGGTTTGTCATTTCCATTCACAGGGTAGGTGATTGGATTAAGGGAGTGCAGCACCCAGCAGGTAGATGGCAGTTTGCCTGTTTGATGTGATCTTAATCTCTTTCCATGATCTAGTGGCTGTTCCACTGACTATACCACCTCCAGAGCTCAGCACCCACAGTAGGGAGGGTGAGATGAGCCACCATGCTACAGGAACCACCTGGGGATTTATATGGGTGGACTATTGGTTAAGATTTCCATTCCTGTGCTGACGCAGTGGGAACCAAAGCTGTCTGTGTAGGATTCATCTTCCTTCTCTGCCACCTTCTGTTAGTGGTCTCTGAAGAAAATGAAAACAGAATCACTCACTGAAGCTCTTAAAAGTGAAGTTTAAGTAAGATGATTTGCAAAGCAGCAGAGTGTAATGGAAAAGAACATTAACTCTGAGTCAGATTAGAACTGGAAAGATCCCGTCGTTATGACAGATTAGGGATACATGTATATTAATGTGCAAATTGCTTCAGAGTGGTGTGTGGCAGTGTGTATGGTGGTTAAGCATCCAGAATTTGAGGTCTGACTGCAGGTATTGAAACCTTAGCACTTCCCTCCCTGAATAATAGGATGTTGTTGTGTACTAGGAACTGACTGATAGCTGATGTCCCAACATGTTTTCAGAGGCTGTGTATAGCAGGAGAAGATGGCTCACATCTTTCTCCCACAAAACAGCTGGTGGATTCGAACCACAGGCCTTTGGGTTGGCAGTGCAACTCCTCACCACCAGGCCACGAGAGCTTTCTTAATCTGTAAAACAGCTAATTAATAGTGGGACCGTGTCATATGATGTGATGAGATTTTAATACATAACATTTGTCAGTCCCTTAGAAGATTTTCTACTATATGGTAAATATTATGTGGGTACTAGCTAACTTTGCCCAGTAGTAGTCCAGTGGTAAAAAACTGTGCTGCTAACATGAAGGAATGCAATTCTAATACACCAGCTGCTCTGTAGGGAAAAGGTAGACAATCTCTTCTCTTGCAATTTACTGCCTCAGAAAACCTGCTGGAGGGTCAGCTATGGGTCTGTTCCAACTCCACAGTAATCGACCAAAACAATTCAGGAGAGTTTATTCTGAGATTCTAAATTTAATTACATATGAAAGACGCTATTCTCTAATAAAGCCACATTCACATATTCCAAGTAGATTTTTTTTAAGAAAGAAGGAATTGCACTACACCCCAAAGATGTGCAATTTAAATCCGTGAGTTGCTCTGTGGGAGAAGAATGGATGAACCATCTCCTCCTGTGCAATTCATTGCCTGTCAGTTTTTACTTGATAATACACAAAAACTACAAATGCAGACTAATGTTCTCATAAGTATTAATGACATTAAAAATTCAGGTTGCCAAGATATATGTACTTTAGAATTACTGTTGTTGTTTTATGTGCTGTTGAATTGCCTTCGACTCATAGTGACCTTATATACAGAAGCTCTGAAGCCTTCCCTGTCCTGAGCCAGTCTCACTGACTACAACACACCTACCCGCCCCACCCATTGCCCTAATTACTGTATCAATCCATCTCATCTTGGGGCTTCCTCTCCTGCACTGTCCCTCCACCCTTCCAAGCATGATGTCCTTCTCCAAGGATCGGTCCCTCCCAACCACACGTCCAGAGTATGTGAGATGGGGCTTCAAAATCCTGGCCTTCCAAGGGGAAATTTGGTTTCACCCTTTCCAAGACAAACCTATTAGTTCTCTTGGCAGTCCATGGTATGTTCAAGACTCTTCTCCAGCACCATGACTCAAAGGCATCAATTCTTCTTTTGTCATCCTTAGTCATTATCCAGCTCTTTGCAGTTAGCAAGTCATTGCTAAATTCACGGCCTGGATCAGGTGCACCTTAGTCTGTAGACAGACATTGTTGCTTCTCAGTACTCTGGAAAGGTCCCTGACAGTACATTTACCTAATGCAATTCATCTTTTGATTTCCTCACTGTTGGTGCCAAGAGTGTTGATTATAATCCATCAAATAATATCTTTTATTTAAGATATTTTTTAAAAACACAGAGGTTGGAGCAAATACTTGTTTACTTTCATTAGGCTTCCTGCATTAGGTCCTGAGGAATCTTCTATGTTGAGATTTCTGAGAAGCCCGTTGTTAATGATTAAATTGTTTTTATTGTTCTGTCAATCCTAACTCACAGTGACCCGATGTAATAAAGAATGAAATCATGCACCCATTCTGTGCCATTCCCACAGTCTCTGATGAGTTTAAACCCACTGTTTCAGCCACTGTGATAATCTGTCTCTTTAAGATTTGGCTTAAATGTTTCCCCTCATAATCATAATAGGTGTTGTAATTTCTAAACCTCTGTGCCCGAGAAGAATTGATGCCCTTGAATTGTGGTGTTGGAGAAGAGTGCTGAACATACCATGGATGGCAAAGAGAACACACAAATATGTCTTGGAGAGAGTGCAGCCAGAGAGCTCTTTGGAGGCAAGAATGATGAGGCTTCACCTCACATATTTTGGGCATGTTGCTAGCAGGAGTTATTCCTTGGAGAGGAACTTGATGTTAGGAAAAGTGGAGGGTTGGTGCAGGAGAAGACCCTTGACAAGGTGTACTACTTGTGCGTCAGGAAGTGTGAGGATGGTGAAGAATAGAACAGGGTTCAGAGCTTTTGTTCATAGGGTAACTGTGAGTCATACTTGACTTGATGGCACCTAACAACAACAACAACAACAACGTGCCTGAGGTTATAATCCCATTTGGAAGTGGGTCATCTCTGTTATGTTAGTGAGACAATATTAGCGTAGGATATGTCTTGAGTTCATCTCTTTTGAGATCTCTAAAGTGATTTAACAAGGACAGATGCAGAGATTAAGGGATATCAAGCCACATAAACATTACATTGTTCTGGAGTAGAAGCTTAAAGAGACAAGAAACTTCCCCTCTAGCTCATACCCTAATTCAGACTTCTAGCCTCCTAAACTGTAAGAAAATAAATTCCTGTTTGTTAAAACCACTCACTTGTGATATTTCTGTTATAGTATCACTAAGTAACTAAGACAGCTGTCAAAGGACTTTTTGTGAATAACTTAAAATATTATGGAGATGTAAGGGTTCAAGCACAGTTAATCTTAGGAACATTTTCTTTGTGTATACCAGCCTAGATTATTCATAGAGCAGACAATATTTACCTTTTTATCTAGTTCTAGTACAGACTGTGTGCCACTGGACAAGGCTGTTAAATTCTCTGTACATCACAATGAGCAAATTGAATGACATGACTTCTGAATTTTATAACTTTATCTCTCCAATGCCTTATATTCATCCATATATAATCATATAGAATCTGTTTACAAAATTGAGGTATAAAAAATAAGCACCATAAAGGAAGTTTGATAATTTAAATAATTTGTTGGAATGTGAATATACTATCAATGTTCACAAGAAGTATCTGAATTTTCCAATAGTTTTCTGCAGCATTGTGATAAATATCGTAGAGATCCAAAACCACAGATTCTATCCAGAAATTATTTTTCCCATCCAACCATGCCTCTCTGTTGCCATTTTCCTTCCATCTTTCTTCTGATTTTTTAAATTTATCTTTATTTGACTTTTATGATCATTTTTTTCCTAGTTCTATTTCTAGGTGGTGCTTTGCCTTTTCCCTTGTTCTGTTTGTTGAGAAGCTGCAAGGTGGAGGAGTGAGGAAAATGAAAAATAGAGACTTGACACGCAGGCACGAATGCTCCCTTTTACCCCTTCGGCGGAGACAGCACTGTGGTGACGTGGTAGAGCAAGAGGGCAGCAGTTCTGTGGCAGAGGTTTTGGCTTCCAGGTGGGAGAATAGCTAATGCTCCTGTGTATCAGTGGAAGCTCACACCTTGCCAGGCTGCTGAACTGGTTTCAGCAGAGCTTTTAATCTGAGATGGCCTAAGGAGAAAGGCCTGGCAATCTGCTTCCACAAATCAGGCAATGAACACTCTGTGGATCACAGTAGTCCAGCGTGTAGCCGTTTTAGGGATGGTGCAGGACCTGGTAGTGCTCTGTCTGTTGTGTTGATGTCACCCAGAGGTGGAACTGACTCCATGGGAGCTAACAACAGCAAGGGTAGGGGAAAGAGTTTGATAACTGTGGAGGCAATTTTCTTGAGTTTCTTTGATCCGCACTTGGAAAGGGTCTGAGTTGGGCAGCAATAACTTGAGCTTTTGGTGAAACAAGTAATACCTGTGTTTCGTACATGCTGTGTTTTCCACTAATGTTCCTTATTCATCCTTTCCCATCATAGATTTTTTTACCTTCTTATTTGTATTGGTTTGCATACAATAATTTGTATCTATTGTGTTTCATTCATGTACATTGTTTTATACAATCATTCCTATGCATTGCCTTTTATATAGTTAACATTGATCGATGCTTATTATTACTTTGTCTTTTCAATCCCCACTGAATCTTCGTTCCACCACTCCCCTATCTGCTTACTAACCTCTACTATTCTAGTGACTTCCACCGTACCCCTTTTTCTCCCATCCTCCCTTTCTCCTTTCCCTTTTTCAACATTTATACATATCTTGCTTAGTTATCATTCTATTTTTACAATCATGATGTTATGCAGTATTTGTCCTTAGAGTGAGAGTTCATTCACTCAGCATAATGCTTTCTAGACTCTCCTACTTTAGTTTTTACAAAATCATTGTTCCTTAGTACTGCATAGTATCCCATCATGTGAATATACCATAGTCTCTCAATCTATTTATTTGTTGATGGATACTTAGGCTATATCCTTTTTCTTACTCTTATGAACAAGATTGCTGTGAACATAGGTGTCCATATCTCCATTTGTGTCTCAGTTCTAATTTCCTTGGAGTATATTTCTAGCAGTGGAGTAGCTGTACCAAATAACCATCCAGGGTGGTTGTTCATTTTACAGTCCCACCAGCAATGTTTGAGAGCTCCAATTTCTCCACATCCTCTCCAACATTTATTGCTTGCCTTCCTGTTAACTTTGCTACTGTTGCTGGGGTAAGAGGGTATTTATCTCGTTGTTTTGCTTTGCATCTCTCTGTTTACTAGTGATTCTGAACATTTTCTTCATGTGTTTGTTTGCCATTTAAATGTCTTCCTTTGTGAAGTCTTCTTATGTCTTTTGCCCATTTGGTGACTGGGTTATCAATCTTTTTCTTGTGGAGGCCCAGCAGTATTCTGTAAACTTTAATTATGAGACCCTTGTCTTAGATGTCATTGTCAAATATTTTTCCCAGTGTGTAAGCTTTCTTTTCATCCCACTGGAAAATTATTTTTATGCATACAGAGTCTTGTAGTGGCGTTTTGTAATTTTCCTTATAAAGGCTTTTATGTCCGTAGTTTGGTTTGTTCCCAATTATTCCATCTTGTGGTTGGCTATTATAAAAGATATTGCATTCTTAATTTCCTTTTCCGTGCTTTCTTTGTTGCTGTAGAGAAATGACATTGATTTTTTATATATATATATTGATCTTGCATCCTGCCACACTATTAAATTGGTCTAATAGGTATTTTGTTGAGTGTTTGGGGTTTTCTGTGTGCACCATGATATCATCTTCATACAGTGACAGTTTTATGGCTTCTTTGCCAATTAGGATGCCTCTCATTTTATCCTTTGTTTAACTACCCTATCAAGTACTTCAAATACAATATTGAATAGGAGTGGTGATGGTGGCTTTTCTTGCCTGGTCCCTGCTCACAAAGGGAATGTCTTCAGATTTTACCCATTACGAATGATGTTGGCTCTTGGTTTTCCATATATACTTTTCACATTGCTGAAGAAATTATCTTTTCTTCCTGTTTTATTGAGTGTTTTAGTCAAGAAGTGGTGTTGCATTTTGTCAAAGGCCTTTTCTACATCAGTTAATAGGATTATATGGTTCATGTTTTTCTTTTCTTAATGTGATGAATTATGTTGATTATTTTCTTATGTTGAACCATTCATGCATACTTGTTATAAATCCCACTTGGTCATGATGAATTACTTTTTATATACTATTGGATTCTGTTGGATTTTGTGAAGGATTTTTGCATTTTTCAAATTTGTAGTACTCTCTACTAGTCAGAGAGTGAAAAGTATGATATATCTATATAGAAAGAATATGCTATCCATCAGAGACAAGGATGAAAGAACAATTTTCTTGACTAGTCTGCAACAGAAGTCATACTTTGAGTATTTTTGCCAAGCCGGTTAATATATTCTGCAAAGAGTCATCCACATAACTCCTTATACTTTAAAAGAAAACTCTCAGTTTCCTGAATGTTATTATTTGAAAGATTGTAGCTTCTACTAGCAGTGGAATTTGAAACCATTGAGTAGAATGAATGTTTTCTGCATGTTGTTGTTGTTATATATTGTCAAATTGCCAGTGACTCATAATGACTCTATGCACAACAGCCCTAAACCCTGCTCTATCCCTTGCCAATCTTATTGTCTCCAACACACCTATCCCCATTACCCCAGTCACTGCATCAATCTACCTAATCAAGAGTCTTCCTCTCCTGCACTTTTCCCTCCACCCTCCCAAGCAAAGTGTCCCTCTCCAAGGACTGGCCCTGCCTTGCAACATGTCCAAAGTTTGTCAGATGAAGCTTCATAATCTTTGCCTCCAAGGAGCACTCTGGCTTCACCCTCTCCAGGACAAACGTGTTTGTTCTCCTAGCCGTGTATGGTATATTCAATACTCCTCTCCAGCACCACAGCTCAAAGGCTTCAATTCCCATTCTATCATCCCTTGTCATTACCCAGCTTTCTGATGGATAGCAAGTAATTGCAAAGACCATGGCCTGTCTCCAGACTGACATCATTGCTCTTCAGTACTTTGGAGAGGTCTCTGACAGCAGACTTTCCCGGTGCAATTCGTCTTTTAATTTCCTGGCTGCTAGTACCAAAAGTGTCATTTCTATGTCCATCTTGAAATATAATGTTGTGAGTGACAGGGTAATGTCCATATGCATACAAGGAAATTCAGTGAATACCTCCATCATTGAACTATATTCACCAACAACCAGAGCCGAAGAGGAGGAAATAAAAGATTTCTACCAACTTTTGCACTCAGATAATGACCAGTCATGCAATCAAGATGCATTAACAATAATGGGTAACTGGAATACAAACATTGGAAACAGAGAAGAAGGATCAGAAGTTGGGAAACATGGACTTGGTGACAGAAATGAAGCCGGAGATAGAATGATATAATTTTTCACAATGACTTGTTCATTGCAAATACATTTTATAAGAAACATGAATGCCAGCTATACACATGGATTTCACCTGGTGGTGTGCATAAGAATTAGATTACATCTGTGTAAAGAATCGCTGGAGAAGCTCAATATCAGCTGCGAAAACTAGGCTAGGTGCTGATTGTGGAACAGACCACCAACTACTCATATGTAAATTCAAGCTGAAGCTGAGGAAAATGAAATCAAGTCCACAGGAACCAAAATTTGACCTTGAGTCTACTCCACCAGAATTTCAAAACCATCTCAGGAATGGAACAGGTTTGAGGCCTTGGACATTAATGAGCAAAGACCGGATGTATTATAGGAAGATATAAAGAATTCCATCCATGAAGAATGCAAAAGGTCATTACAAAGACAGAGGAGGAAGAAAAGACCAAGGTAGATGTAAGAAGAAACTCTGAATATTATGCTAGATTGCTGTGAAGTCAAAGGAAAAGGTAGAAATCAAGATATTAAGGATTGAACAGAAGATTCCAAAGAGCAGCTTGGGAAGACAATGTAAAGTATTACAATGAAATGTGCAAGGAGGTGGAGTCAGAAAATCAAAAGGACTGAAGTCGTTCAGCATTTCTTAAGGTGAAGAAACTGAAGAACAAATTCAAACCTTGATTTGCAATACTTAAGGGTGATTTTGGCAGAGTAGTAAATAATCCAAGAAGCATTAAAAGAATATGGAAAGAGTATACAGAGTCATTGTACCAAAAGGAATTGGTAGACACGCAAGAATTTAATGAAACAATGTATGAGCAAGAGCCTGTGGTGATTAAGGAAGAAGTTCAAGCTGCTCTGAAAGAATTGGCAAAAAATAAGGCCCCAGGAACTGATGGCATTACCGATTGATAACATTTCAACAAACAGATGTGCTCACCAAGTTGTGCCAAGAAATATGGAGGGCAACCGCCTGGCTAACTGACTGGAAGAGATCTATATTTGCCCTCATTCCAAAGAAAGGTGATCTGACAGAGTGCAGAATTTATTGAATAGTACCATTGATATCACATGCAAGCAAGATTCTTCTGAAGATTACCCAAAAATGACTAGAACAGCACATCAACAGAGAACTGCCTTAAGTGCAGGCTGGGTTTAGAAGATGCTATGGTACTAGGGATATTATAGCTAATGTCAGGTGGATCTTGGCTGAAAGCAGAGAGTACCAGAGGAATATCTGTCTATTTCATTGACTATGCAAAGCCATTTGACTGTGATCACAAAAAACTGTGACTGACTCTAGGAAGAATGGAAGTTTCAGAACACTTGATTGTGCTTATGCAAAACCTATACTATGACTAGAAAGCAATCTTCAGAACAGAGAAGGAAATACTACATGTTTCAAAATTAGGAAGGATGTGCACCAAGGATTTATCCTATCTCCATATCTTTTCAATCTATATGTGGAACAATTATACGGGAGGTCGGGCTCTATGAAGACAAATGTAGGATCAGGACTGGAGGTAGTTGTTGTTGTTGTTAGGTGCCATCAAGTCATTTGCGATTCATAGCTACCCTATGTACAAGAGCCCTAAACGCCGTTCTATCATGTGCCAACCTCACTGTCTCAAACACTTTCATTGCCACCACTCCACTCACAGAATCGAGCCATCTCATCAAGGGTCTTCCTCTCCTGCGCCATCCCTCCACTCTCCCAAACATGATGTCCCTCTCCAAAGACCAGTCCCTCCTTGCAACATGCCCTAAGTTTGTCAGACGAAGCTTCAGAATCCTTGACTCCAGGGAACATTCTGGCTTCACCCTCTCCAGGACAAACCTGTTTGTTCTCCTAGCAGACCATGGTATATTTAACACTCTTCTCCAGCACCACAACTCAAAGGCATCAATTCTCTTTCTATCATCCCTATTCACTGTCCAACTCTCCTATGCATAGCATGTAATTGCAAAGACTATAGCCTGGATCAGGCACACCTTAGTCTCCAGCCTGACGTTGTTGCACTTCAGTACTCTTGAGAGGTCCCTCACAGCTGACTTTCCCAATGCAATTCAATTCATCTCCTGATTTCCTGGCTGCTGTTACCAAGAGTGTTGACTGTGGAGCCAAGTAAACTAAAACTGTTTTAACTATCTCAATCTCTTCACCATCCATACTGATGCTGCCAGTTGGCCCATTGGAAGATGGAGGATCCCTGGTTGTGTAGTCAGTTACATGATTGACTTCTAGCTAAAAGGTCATTGACTCCAAAACAACCATAAGATATCATGTCACCCCAGTAAGACTAGCAAAATTTAACAGAACAGCAAGAAACAAATGCTGTTGAGGTTGTGAAGAAACTGCAACTCTTATTCACTGTTGGTAGAAGTGTAAAATGATGCAGCCACTGTGGAAGGCGGTATGGCGCTCTCTCAAAAAGTTGCAAATAGAGATTCCATTTGACACAGCAATTCCACTACTGGGAATATACCCCAAAGGCAGATATATGCACACCCATGTTTATCCACTACTGGGAATATACCCCAAAGGCAGATATATGCACACCCATGTTTATCGTCGCTTTGTTCACTGCAAGGAGTTGGAAACAACTTAAGTGCCCATCACCAAACCAATGGATAGAGAAGCTGTAGTATATTCACACAATGGAATACTATGCTGCATTGAAAAACAAGGAACTCATGCAATATTATTCAAAATGGGTGACCTTGGAGGACATTATGCTGAGTGAAGTATCTCAGTCACAAAATGACAAATACTGCATGGTGCCACTGTTGTAAAACAGGACTGACCTCGGGGTTTGGAGGAGACTGAGAAGGATGGGTTCAGTAATGTATACTGCATTGAAACAGATGAGGGAGAAAACAGTTTAAGAAGGAAAATTATTAGGTATTTTTGGCATGACAGGCGTGTAGAGCAAAGGCTGTATAGTGGAGTGGACCTGGAGGAGGGATCGTAAAACAATGAAAGAATTTTTCTTTTACTTTTCCAAGAGGGTAGTGTTGGGAAGGGAGAAAAGTGCAATAATGAATGAACAGAAATCCAAAGTCTCCATAAATTTTCGTTGAAATTAATAGTAAATAAAAAAAAGAATGGAAAGAAGGGGGAGGGGAAGGAAATACCATGCCCTGACTCAGGAGCATCCTAGTCTTTAAATGGGCATGATACAGCTGTGGAAACCTGTTGAAGGGTCATAGTTAGTCGGAGTTGACTCAATGGCAGTGATTTGGTTTTGATTGGTTTATCTGAAGATAGGGAGATTCTGAACGATGCAGCTGCTAGCTGAAAGATTGGCAGTTTAAGTCCACCAAGTGGATCTTGGGAAGAAAGACCTACAGATCTCCTTCTGAAAAATCAGCCATTGAAAACTCTCTATGGAACACAGTTCTATTCTTGTTTCTAGGATTGGCATGAGTAAAAGTCAGCTTGGTGACAAATGATCATATCTAAAACTCTAACAAAAAGCCAGCTGACGGTGAGTGTAGTGTGGGGACGAAGAGAGGCACTTGGTTAATTTACCGCTGGGGCAGTGGGCTCTTTCCTCTCTCTGGTTTGAGTGAAATAACTGAGCAGATAGTGCTTCTTCTATGGTGCTAATATTGTTGCTAAAGGACCCAGAAGCATACTCTGGAGTGAGTGGCAAGATTCTGATTCATCCAGATGGTTGTGTAACATGCTGAATATAACCAGTGTTACTGAATTACATGTGTATAAAACGTTGAAATGGCAAATGTTTTGTTTTCATATACATATAGTTGTTGTTATGTGCTATCAAATTGACTATGGCTCGTAGTGACTCTATAAACAATAGCTCTGAACCCTGCTTTATTGTGAGCCAACTTCCCTATCTCTGACTCACTGGCCCCCTATTGCCACAACCTTGCTCTTCCTTTCCTGTGCTGACCCTTCATCTTTCCAAGTGTGATGTCCTTCTTCAAGGACCAGTCCTTCATGGAAATATGCTTAAAGTATGTGAGAGTGTCAAAATTCTTGCCTCCAAGGAGCAATCTGGTTTACAGATATAGATAGATATAGATATAGGTAGACAGAGATAAAGATAGAGATAAGAAAAATAGATAGAGATAGAGATAGATAAACATCCCCCCAACACTGTCATATAAATATATGACAAGTAAAAATAAAATTTCGGTACAATTTTTCCCTAAAAGACATGAGGACGGTAAGACAAAATAGCTGCTGTTTCTGCTTCTGGAAACAAAACCTCCTCAAAAGCTAGGAACATCTTGTGCCAGACAGCTAGGAAGATATCTAACACAAATGGAGTCATGTCAAAGGGACCAATCTCCAAAACTTTCTCTGACTAAAGATGGATAATTGGATTAAACTCAAAACTCATTGCCATCAGGTAGAAATGGACTCATAGCTGACCCTCCAGCAAGCTTTTGGGGGGTTTAAATTGCTCTTGAGAACATTGCCTATCTTTCTTATGCAGACTTGCTGGAGATTTGAACTGCTACTATCTGCTTAACAGTGCAATTCTCTACAGAAAGGCCACCAGAGCTCCCTGATAACTGAATTACCAAGAAGAATAAAAACTGGAGTATAAAAATGAATGAAGCCACACAGAAATTGGAAAGATAAAACACCTTTTTGGACACACACACACACACACACACACACACACACACACACGGTACTGAGAGTAGTGTTTGAACTATATATGATGTGGAACTAGACAAGTACACTTACATTGCCTATTGAAGTTTAGCCTTTTTATGTTTTGAACAGATCTAATGTCTTTCCCCTTGTGAGAGTCTTCTTAATAGATGCCCCAATTAAAGAGAAAATTAAATCTTAAATGACTTTAGGAAAATTCATTGTCACTTTATTATTTATACTGTGAGGTTCGTGAGAGCTTCATGAGAGAGTCGTGAAAAAAAGACTGTGCTTTGTTCATCTTTGCAGGCTGAGTGCCAGGCTCTGTGATGTGTGCGTATGTGATATGTGATACCTGTGATATGTGCATTTTGTTTGTTCATTAGGTTTGACATTTTCAAATATGTGTTTTGATATAGCAGCAAAGCTGGTAGAGTAAACCCAGAGAGAGAAGGCACTGAGCTCGATGTGTGGTCCATGGCACGGAGCGGTGGACACTGCTGTTGCATCACTGGAGCTTTGAACTGGTTCATTTTGTCTTGAACGTTTTTATTTAGGCACCAGATACACTGAATCAGATTCTAATTCTAACAAGCTCTCTAAGAGATTTATATTGATCCCAAATCATTAGCGGATCTTGTTAAAATAAGATTCTGATTCAGTATGTTCAAGCTTCCAAGTTCAAGCTTCCAAAAGACACACAAGGGTAAATAGCCTGGATATGTCATCCCAACTTTCTGAACCTAGAAATCTGCATTCTAAGATGACTAAATGTTTCTTTTAACATTTATGAGGTGAAAATATGTAAACAGCAAGAACTAATACATTTACATTTTACTCAATTAATCAAGAAATCATTCTTTTTATAATTATCCTCTAAAAGGCTCTTTTTTAGTTCTGTTTAATAGATGGTCAATCTTTATTTTCTTTTGAGTTTAGGAA